>NC_080056.1:17418105-17420605 GCF_026212465.1 Amaranthus tricolor | reverse complement strand
TTTAAACCATTCATAGATGTAGGATTGAATCATAGCATCAAATGATCTTACAAATATCCTGATTAAAAATGCCAAAAATAAATAGCACATTGTCATTATTATCAATTTCTAAAGTTCTAATTTATGAATTAGGGTTTCTTTGACAACGTTTTCAAGAATAGTATGGAAAACTTTTTAACATTTATAAATTATGGATAGTAAGATCTAGAATTAAATTATAATTCCTCTAGATTCTGATAATTACTAGAGTTTCTGTAGAAACTACTTTTCATCAGCTAATTTTATTTGGTATACATTTTTCCTAGTATAATGTAAAAAATAGTTAAGTAGGATCTTGTTTGATTCGTTTTAATGCACATTTTTATAATATTAACTTTTTTATAATTTTTGATCATATGAAATTAAAGATATATATTAAAGATTTTTCAATCATGCATTGAATAGCGTGAAAAAAAATGAAGTATAGCAACTATTAAAAATAAAAAAAAGTAGTTAATTCTACCAATGAAAGTTTTATTCTAATTAGAAGATAAAGAGGTTACAATTATTGATACCCTCAACTCAAGAAATAAATAATTTCATAGCCATATATATGTACAATTTTTATTTTCATATTTACATTAAATGCAATTCTTATAATAGAATTAATTACTTTATGATCCACAAACAAATCACCCATATCAATTACTAAAGCTTTCTTATTTTAACTTCCTATACATGCATACATTCAAGAGTGATATATATATCATTTTCCTGACTATAAGAATATGAGAATTCAGAATTATACTAAGGAAAAAATAGTACCACAGTTTAAAGAAGTAAGTTTGCAGGCAGAAGGAAGTTGACTGGCCACCCTAAAGGTGTTGCAAAGGCAGCCATGTTCAACAGCTTGAAGCGCACCACAACACTCGGTGCTTGGAGCCGAGTTTTGAGCACCAGGAAGGACAAATGGTGCGCACACAAGATGTTGTGGCTAATTTTTCCTTTCTTTTGATCAATTCCTAAAAATTTTAGAACAGTCTTTTCATTAATTCCAGAAAACACAATTTTGAACCAACATAGTATATTTGAAAACACACAGCGGGAACATTGAACCATTCCCCAAACATCAAACTGTTAAATTCTATTTTTATTGCCCTAACAGTGCTTGAACATACTTCATTATCAATAGAAAAGTTTGAAATAAATTCACGCATTAGGTTCGGAAATATTTGGTTGCAATAGAAATCATACATTAATATTTCCCAATTTTGATTTTGCAACATGGCGTGAAGTTGTGGGAAGGGAGTAGAATCATACCAGTACTTGTCTAAACTAAACCCTACAGACATTTCCTTCGAAATTTCTTCTGCGCCATTGGGATCAGTGATCTTTAAACATTTGGTTGGTCTGGACGATGAATCACCTTTTGGTGTGGTGTTCTGGCGTTTGTTTCCTGCATGCATTGTGGATGGGATTAGGGTTTCAGTTTTGGTTTCAGTTGATGAAGATGGTGGAGCATCTATCTATGGTGATGGATGAACCACTTTAAGAGGTTGCGGTTGAGAAGTTTTACAGTATTGTGGTGTTTTCCTAATCATCTTCTTGCCGGAGTTTGAGGATTTTAGTGTCTTCATTGTGAGTGATGTTTGAAGGTATATATATATATATATATATATATATATATATATATATATATATATATATATATATATATATATATATATATATATATATATATATATATATATATATATATATATATATATATATATATATATATATATATATATATATATATATATATATATATATATATATATATATATATATATATATATATATATATATATATATATATATATATATATATATATATATATATATATATATATATATGCTGCGGGCCTCCACAAAACTATATGCTGCGGTTTTGGGGAGGTCCGCAGCATATGGTTCACTTTTCTGCTGCGGTAATAAACCGCAGCATTTACAATAGGCCATCTGCTGCTATCACTAATGGTTGGGGCCAAAACCGCAGCATATTACGGCCAAAAAACTGCCGGATGAATATTGCCTAGTGAAGCCAGGGAAGAAGGATAGCATCAACCATGTACCTGATGGGTGCATCGGCGTATACAAGGACGCCATGGAGATGGGCTTGAGGTTTCCCCTCCACTCCTTTACCATGGAGGTTCTCAACTCCTACAACATTTCGATGTCCGAGTTGTATCCCAACGGTTGGGGTTGTAGAATAGCTTTTATTATGATTTGTATAGCAATAGGTATAGAGCCGACTCTAACGACATTAAAGTATATATTAAGGCTTAGAAGATGTACAGCGACTCAAGGTCTAGGTTGGGTAACTTTCCAACATAGGCGGAGGTTTTTGATAGTTGAAGAATTGAGGGATAGTATAAAGCACTTCAGGAATGACTTCGTCTATTTGGGGTTTTTGTATAGACAAGTCACGATGAGCAGCCGAACATGCAATACAACAATAGCTAATGGTAGATGTATC
>NC_080056.1:17398105-17405605 GCF_026212465.1 Amaranthus tricolor | reverse complement strand
ATGTATATTATATATATATATATATATATATATATATATATATGTATATATATATATATATATATATATATATATATATATATATATATATATATATATATATATATATATATATATATATATATATATATATATATATATATATATATACACAAATTATTATGAAGAATTAAAGAGAGAAGGGAGAAGAGCAGCCTCCACAGCAAAAAAGGGAGAAGAGCTGGCTGGGGTCGTGGCTGCAGCAGACGCGAGCAGAGGCAACCTAGATGTTGGTCGTTGCTGTTTGGGGAAGGTGACGCAGCACCTTCTGCTGCTTGGGAGGGCGGCTGCTGGTCGGGGAAAATGGGAAGGAGGCGACGGGAAGAGAGAGGAAGAAGGAGAGAAAGGAGAGGGAGAAGAGGAGGAAGGAGAAGACGGCTTGGTCTTTGAGCGTTTAGGGTTTTGTGGGTCTTTTATACCGTTTTTTTTTTTTTTTTTTAAAAAAAAATTATTATTATTATTATTATTATTATTATTATTGTTATTATTATTATTATTATTATGCTTATTTTATTTATTTTTAAATGGGTTAAATATGGGTCGACCTGACCTGATTGACCCATTTAATAAATGGGTTAAACAGGTTTTTTTTCGGGTTTAAATATTCAACCTGAACCTAACCCATTAAATAAACAGATCAGGTCGGGTTGACGCATTTAATTAATTGGGTCAAAAATCTAAACCCAAACCCGTTAATTTCGGGTCGGTTTCAGATCAGGTTAGTAGGTCGGGTTAGGTTTTGCCAGCCCTACTAGCGGCCATAGATGGCAAGGAATAAGGACTAATATTAGGGTTACGGTTTGGAACTGAGGGTTTCGCAAAGAGGGATTTAGGAGGAGGAGGTTTAAGAGCAGGCGGCGTTGGGAATGACGGCGATAGTAGGACAGGCAGCATTGCAAGCGGTGGCGACCGAAATGTAGAGGGAAAATGAAAGAGGAGAGTTTGCAAAGAAGATTTTAAGAGTCGCCGGGAATGGGAGTAGACGGTGTTGTAAGTAGTGGCGGCAGAGCTGTAGCTGGCGGTGGAGCTGTAGGTAATCTTATTTTGTGCAGGTAGTAATGCTCAAATAACTTAGAGCAATGAGAGAGAGCAGTATTTGCATTCGGGGAAGAGGAAGTCTGATTCTTATGAAGGCTGCTTAAAGGTTGTGAACATTAGTGTTAGGGGTTCAGAAGTAAACAGCCCAGTTAATGACCTTATTGTTGATGTCATAAAAGAATTTTGAGTCCAATATTCCTTATTGGCCCAATGCTTCATTATAACCAGTTTCAAACTTGGTTCAAAAAAACTTGGGAGAGATGGTCTCATATTAAGACCATTCATCTAGGCTGGCCTAAACGCTAAAAATTGAAAAATAAAAATGGCTGATCTTTCAGAAATTAAAAAAAAAATTTAATTTTGATGTTAAAGGTATCAATTCCAACTTAAAGTAAATCATAAATAGATCAATTAAAATAAACAATTTCAATTTGACCTAAAAGTAATCAATTTTGATGTTAAAATGATTAATTACACTATCCACTCCCCCTCAACCATCCACCTTCTAAGGCTCTTGCCAATGGTGTCGTCTAAAAGGACATTATCTCTTCCAGTGTCATAAGTTTAAGGCTCAATTCCCTACTGCTTAATTTCCCACTGCACCTCTTGTTCAAAGCTCTACCACTCGCTCTCCTCAAGCTCATACTACTACAAATGCTTCCTACTATTTCTTCAGATTGGTTGTTAGATAGTAGTGCCTGCCAGCATATCACCAGTGATCTCAATGCCCTTTCTCTCCATGCACCATATAATGGAAATGAAGAACTTCTTACGGGCTATGGTACATTTCTTCCCATCACTCATGTTGATTCCATTCATTTACATACATTAACTTTCATTTTTGCCCTAATTAATTTGCCTTGTGTACCTCGCATCTCTTGCAATATACTTTCCTTATCTCAATTGTGTTTAGATAATCCAATATTAATCACTTCTTTTCTTCTTCTTTTCTTATCAAGGACCTCTCCACACAAAGAATCATTCTTCAAGGGAGCACAAATAAAGGCGTATACCACTGCTCGTTCCAATCTCCAAAATCCTTCATGGCTCAAAAACATTTCTCGTCACCTCTTATTTGGCATCATAAATTAGTCCATCCTCAAAGATTATGCAATTGTTATCTTTTATTCCTAGTAATTTTAATGCTTGTAACTCCTGGGAAATCAATAAAATGCATAAGTTACCATTTACTAGTTCAAAACTCACATTTACTGCTATGGACCTCTCCAATTACTTCTTATGATAATTTAAAATATTACATTATATTTGTTGATCATTTTACCAAATATATGTGGCTCTATCCCATAAAAAATAAATCTGATTCTCTCACCATCTTTATACATTTTCAAAAATTAGTTGAGAAAATTTTCAATCATCCCATTAAACGAATTTATAGTGACAATGGTGGTGAATTTATTAAACTCAAATCACATTTTCCTTCTTGTGGTATTACTTATCTTTCTTCCCCTCCACACACTCTTAAACATAATGGATATGCTAAGGGTCATCATCGACACGTTGTTGAAACTGGACTAGCTCTTCTTTCTCATGCTCAAATACCTCTTACCTTTTTGCCTCTTGCTTTCACCACGGAAGTTCATTTAATTAACCGCCTTCCTACACCTACACTAAATAATCAATCTCCATTTTTCAGACTTTTTAATTCTACTCAATATTATAATAAGTTGCGCTCATTTGGATGTTTATGTTATCCTTGGTGACCACCATACAATAGTCATAAACTACAACCCAAATCCATTCCATGTATTTACGTAGGTTATTCACCATCTCAGAGTGCCTATTATTGTCTTGATCCATTAATTCTCAACATTTACACATCTCGACATGTACGATTTTTTGAACAAGAATTCCCTTGTCTCCATCTCACAAACTCCCCTGCTTCCACTAGTGGAAAAAAATGTATTTGCTGCTCATTATTTGCTGCTTCACCTCACGACATTAATGTGTAGCTACCACTTTCCATTTCTATAATGCCCCATAATACCAATTCGCATAACACTACTATGCCTAGTAATTCCCAACCAACTTATATACTGATTTTGATGCTCACCCTCATAATGATTCATATAATAATGCTTCCCCATGTCCAACTCATGTTAATTCTCCATTTCATGCTACTCCTGACAACACAATATCTTCACCCTCAAAACCCTTACTGAAAATAATGCTAGCACTTCCAATGAACATATACATACAAATATATCACATCCTAGCTCCACAACATACCTCCTCTCAACCGCAAGCCAAATCCTAAATTTTAACTCTGATTATTTACTTCACACTACTATACAAACTCCCATATCTGAAACGACCAACATTTTTTCTACTCTCAAGCACCCCCAATGGCGTAAAGCTGTGACATTGGAATTTGAAGCTCTTACTCACAATAATACTTGGTCTCTTGTTCCTTCTTCTCAAGCCCAAAACATTGTTGGTTGTAAATGGGTCTTTCGTATCAAATACAAACTTGATGGTTTAATTGACCGTTTAAAAGCCCGTTTAGTGGCTAAGGGTTTTCACTAGAGACCAAGAGTTGATTATATTGAAACTTTTAGTCCCGTAGTCAAACCTGATACTCTTCGATTAATCTTATCCCTTGCTATATCTAATGGATGGAACCTTCGACAACTTGACATAAATAATGCTTTTCTTCAAGGGTCTCTTACTGAAGAAGTTTACATGTCTCAACCTCCAGGTTTCATTGACCCTTCTTTTCCCAACCATATTTGCAAACTCAATAAGGCCATCTATGGTCTAAAGCAGGCTAGTAGAGCATGGTATGATGAACTTCGTCACTATCTTTTATCCCAAGGTTTCACTCCCACAGTGTTAGATCCTTTTATATTTCATCTCAAGACTTCTCCTACACCCATTTAGCTTATTGCTTATGTTGATGATATTATAATCACTGGTCCAAACCAAACACAACTTCTTAGCATCACGCTTTTCTCTAAAAGACCTTGGCCTTTTATCATAGTTTCTTGGGGTTGAAGTAATTCCTCACACTCATGGCTTATTCCTATCACAAAGCAAGTACATTAATGACATTTTGCAAAAAGCTGAAATGCTCACTAGCAAACCTGCACCAACTCTTATTACCTCACAACCTCCTTTACTTCTTCCCACTGGAAAACAAATACAATATGGTATTGTTTATCGTGTCAATACAGTTAATAAATTATCCCAATTCATGCAATCTCCTACAGACATTCAATGGCTTGCTCTTAAGCGGCTACTTCGGTATCTTCATGGCACCATGTGTAAATGTCTTCTACTATGTAAATTTTCTTCTATACAACTTCATGCTTCTACAGATGCTGATGGGGCCGGGTGACAAGAACAACTTCTAAAGTATTACTGGATATATTGTCTAACTTGGCCATAACCCCATTACGTGGAGCTCTAAACGACAGAAAACTATAGCACGTTCCTCTACTGAAGCTAAATTTAGAGCTGTTGCTTCTACCACTACAGAACTTGTTTGGATTCTTCTCACTTATGTATGAACTCAACTATATCTCTTCTGTTACACCTACAATTTTTTGTGATAACCTTAGTGCAACACATTACTCGGCTAACCCGGTATTCCATTCGAAGATGAAACACCTTGCTATTGACTTTCATTATGTCCGAGACAAAGTTTGACATAGTCATCTACGAGTCACTCACATATCCAACGATGACCAAATTATTGATGCCCAAACTAAACCCCTTCCAACGCCCAAATTCAATACTCTTGTATCCAAGATTGCACTCTTTGATGGACCGTCCATGTTGCGGGAGAATGTTAAGTAAATAAACAATTTTATTCTATAGTATATTATATCGCTATTTCCTTAGTTTTTTAGATATTCTACCTTACAAGATTCATTATATACCTTGATTCAAGGTGTTAGCATAGCTTTAGAATTAGTCTAGCCTTTAATCACGTCATTCTCCTATTATAGCATGATTTCAATCCTTAGTAAGAATATATTATTGTATTGCTCCGTGTATGTATATATATATATATATATATTATATATATATATATATATATATATATATATATATATATATATATATATATATATATATATATATATATGTATGTATATATATATATGTATATATATATATATGTATATATATATGTATATATATATATGTATATATATATATATGTATATATATATGTATATATATATATATATGTATATATATATATATATATATATATATATATATATATATATATATATATATATATATATATATATATGTATATATATATGTATATATATATGTATATATATATATATATATATATATATATATATATATATATATATATATATATATATATATATATATATATATATATATATATATATGTATATATGTATATATATATTAGGCATGGCCCAAGGTCCGGGTTGGTCCGGTTCCGTTCCGGTTCCGGTTCCGGTTCTATTTGGAACCTGTCGCGAACGGTTCCGGTTCCGGGCGGTTCCAAACGGTTCCTTGGCGGTTCATGAGGCGGTTCCGGCGGTTCCAACTCACGGGACGGGCGGGTCGGACCATCGATTCCATTTTTATTTTTTCTTTAAATATTTATATAATAAAAAAATACTATAATATTGCAGACGTACCTTTGATGATTACTTTATTATTAGCGAAATTCATTGCATGTCAAGTTGTCATCGTTATTGAAATATTTACTAAAAAGAATGAAAAAAATAAATTAATAACAAACGAATCAATGATAATGTCGATAAAGATGATTAATAAAAAAAAGGGAGAAAATGGACTTGAACCTAGTACCCAAAGGAATACTAAGCTGCCTACGTATCCCGAAGGAATCAAAGCCCACGTAGTTCTTTGTCATACCTTTTATTTATAGTTGTTGAATGTTGATTTATCGTTGTCGGATTGATCCTATTCGTCTTCGTCATCATCATGTGGTTGGTTAGATGCTTCCGCTGACTCTCCTCCTGACGATGATGCAGATGTATCCATCATCATCCATGGATCATCATCGTCGTCTTGATCATCATCATTCCTTAGTCCTTGTGTTCGAATCTCCGCTTGATCTCAATCTTTCTTGCAAACACATATTTGAATACTCTGTGGAGCAAGACGAGATCTCTTTTCGTCCAAAACTCTTCTACCTGCACTAAAAGCAGACTCCGACGCAATTGTTGACGCGGGAATTGCAAGGATATCCTTTGCAATTCTCGATAAAATGGGAAATTTTACAGATTTTTCTTTCCACCACTTTAAAATATTATAATTACCTTGGTCTATTTCAAAGTGGTGTTTAAGATAACTATCTAGTTCTAAATATGAGGTCGAGGAAGAAGATGATCCTATAAAACTATCATCTTGACTCATTATATTAGCTATTACCGAATTATAGTAAGAGGGACGTGCCGAAACGCTAGCACGCCTAGACGTATCGCGTTTTGGGTTATACACACTAGCGTAATAATCATAGAGTTCTGCTAAATATTTTTTACATGTTCCTACATAATTATGTACATCAGTAGGCGGGCGATCTAACGATTGGTAGTAAAATCCTATTACTTTAGTAAGGACCTCAGTTTTAAAACATGGGTCCAAAATGGTTGCGATTCCATAAATATAAGGAAATTTGGTAAAATATGTCTTCCATTTTTCCATCATATCTGCAAGAATCGGCTTCAAATATGGGTTAGTATCATCATGCATATATTTAAGGAGATGATAAAAAATAGTAACACACTCACTTATTACTAAGTGAACGTTCGGTTCATAAACATACGAAAAAATCTTAGTCGCGTGGTCATACGCTTCTAATATGTTATGTACACCTATAGCTAATTCCCAAGTGTCATCAGCTATGTAACTATCTGTACACTCACTATATAGTTGTGTTATAACTGGACGATAAGCAATCGCCTTTCTTAATAAATCGTTGGTTGAGCCCCAACGTGTAGGAGTATCCAATGACCAATACACTTTTTTATGTTGATATTGGTCACATAATTGTTTGTATCGTCTCTTTATCTTTCCAATCCTAAGCCACTTCACTATATCCCTAATTGGTTCTAATAAATCGCTTAATTGTTTTATGCCAGTTTGGCAAGATAAGTTAACTATATGCGCACAACAACGTATGTGTAATAAGCTACCCCCAAGGATAAAACTAAATGCAGGTTCGTTATACAAAAGTTCTAGACATTTAATGTTTGCGGTTGCATTATCAGTTGAACAACAAAATATCTTATCTAATAAGTTCCATTCTCTACATATCTCTACTAATCTATATTTTATGTTTTCACCGGTATGTCTTTCTGGCATTGTCTCAAAAGCAATTATTCTTTTTTGAATAATCCAATTTTGATCAATCCAATGTGCTGTTACACACATATAAGATTCTAA
>NC_080056.1:17355605-17388105 GCF_026212465.1 Amaranthus tricolor | reverse complement strand
CTTAGTTATTGAGTGTACAGGTTGCTTGGTCTTGGGAGGAGATACAGATTTCTTCCCCTTAAGGGTGGTGTGAAGGCTTTTCCTAATCACAACAGCCCTATGTTCTTCTTCCTCAGGGTATATGAGCTCTCTGTATGACTCAGAGTCAGCCACATAGGGTTTTACTACCCCTGAATCCCTCTGAATATAGGTGCCATCCAGGTCATCATCATTAGTAATGGTTCCCATCTCTTCCTCTCTACCATTGATGCTCACAAGGATGGTTTTTGGTTTGTCCTTACCTCTGATTTCATCCCACTCAACAAGGGTGAAAGCTCTATTGTTAGGACAATTTTCTTTGAAATGCCCAAGGCCATGACACTTAGAGAAAACCACATCTTTAATTGGCGTGACACTCTTGCTCTTGGGTTCAATACTACTGGTTTTAATGGAGGAATCAGTAGTGATCACATTCCTAATACTCAAAGGCTGCTGGTTGCTTCTATGCACAGATGATTCATTGGTTTGTGCGTCAGGTAGTGAAGTTCTTTTCTTTGAATATTGCTCTAATAGCAATGCATGCTTGCTAGGCACATACTTCCTCCTCATCTTTTTCTTAAGCTTATCCCAAGAACTCAGCTTCTCTTTCCCTTCCCTTAACCTCTGCCTTTGAACTTTCTCTAACCATGTGGCAGCTAGTTTTGTGAGTTTTACTTTGGCCATTTTGAATTTCTTGTCTAAGGGTGTGTCCCTACACTCAAAGAAGTTATCAAGGCTGGTCTCCCAATCAATATAGTCCTCAGGTTTAAGAGATTGGCCACTAAACTCAGCTACATCTACCCTCAAACTCATATCCTCTTGTGTTCTGTTTTGGTGTGTCCTGTCCTGATTCATCAAAGCAAATTCAGCAAACTTATGGTCTATAGCAGCTAGGGTCTCTTGAAGGAACCATCTCCTATCCTCCTCATTCATGATGATCAATGCAAAACAAAATGATACACAATGTATAAGAGAAAAAGGAATGCAGCAGCACTAACAAATCAGAAAAAATCAGATTCTAAGATTCTGACTTTTGTGCACACAACATCAAAAATCCACTTCCACTTAGAATTAAATGAAATGCTAATGTGAATCTTTATTTTATTTGATTATAAAAGAAAACTAATGTAGAAAAGGAAAGAAAAACAACAATGAACAACAAAATCACTTCATCACAGAAAATCAGTTTCTAAGGATTCTGACTTTTGTGAATACAATGCAATGCATAGCCTTAACAAAAACCAATTTGCACGTAATATAAAATGAAATGTGATTGCAAACCTCTATTTTAACTGATCAAAATGTAAAATGATAACAAAAAGAACATAAATATCACCAATGCTCCACAGATCAGAATCTTGAATTTTCAAGATCCTGTTTCAGCAGTCTGCACAAACACTTGCGCCAAATTTTGTACACAATGTGAAATCCAATTTTTATTTCAAGAAATCAAAGTTAAGATATATGTATTTGATATTCCAAAAGGATTTAATGAGATTTTGATTACACAAAGAGTTATGACAGAAATTCCAAACAGACAATCCTGTTTTGTGCAGTTTTGAAAACACTTGCACCTTTTTCTCTTCACAACGAAAAAACTTAATTTTCCTTGATGAATTAGAAGTGTAGATACGTACCTTTGATTTTCCAAAAGCAAATGACAAAAACTTACTCCTAAAAACAAATATCACAGAAATTCTCACCACACAGAATGCAAGAACCAAACTCAGATGAATGATGCTTTCTTTATTTTCCGGCCTTCGTAACCAATAGCTCTGATACCAAATTGATGCGTGTTTGGGTTGGAAATCCTCAATGCAATGTGAAGATCTAAGCCAGCCTTCAATTCCACGTAATGTGATAGCCAAACAAACCCAAAACACACATGAAACAGTGATATGATTCACACAAACAGAACAAGTTTGTATGGTGAATCTTGAATTGAAAGACTAGGAGTTTAACCCTCCAAGGCCAACAATTCCCTAAGTATAACCAAGGACTACTCTCAGCTATAATAGGATGATGATCTTGCACTACTCAAGATCTTTGAGTGATAATACACACTCAAGGAGAAAACAAAGGAAACAATCCAATGAATCTTAATTTCTGAATTTTATTAAACTTGAAACATGTGTTTTACAAAGCTAGGGACGTCTATATATAGACTTGGGGAACGGGGGAAATACAATGACAAAGCTAAGGACACGTACAACTAACTATAACGGTCATTAAAAGACACGTGCAAAACATGTGCACATTAAAAACAAGAGAAACAAGCTAAACAGGACATTCTGACATTCTGACCAAAGGTTGCTGAACAGGTGACCTTCCACGTATCTTCTTGTGCTCTTTCAATGGTTGATGATGGCCATGATTAGTCAAGGTAGCAAGTTTCTAGTGCAAAGATTCCATTTCTACCCTTGGAGGCCCAAATGATTGGAAGATACGATCTAGCCAAGGCTTGCTAGGTCTGCTGGTCAGCAGTTTCATCCTGATACTGCTGTGCACATGTTGTTGAGTGAAGAACCTTCAGCTCTACTTCTTGAGGTCTTCCCATGCCTGATAAAAGAACTCTTGGATTACCACATGAAGCTCCATATGTAGAGATTCCATTATCATCTTCCATGCTTCCCAAGGTGCATAGGCTTGCTCTAATAAACTCGTGCAAGGTCAGCTGGTTGACATTCAATATCAAAGGCTGCTGGGCAGTTTCTGTTGAGTGGGTGACCTTCACAGCTACTTTTAGTGGGTTATCTATGATGTAAAACAATTTTATTGGGCCAAGTCATGAAGGCCTATATGCCAAGATTCCAAAATGACCTTCTACAACCTCTGAATCATTCTTGGCTGAGCTGTACAAGGCCTTCAAGGTTGGTTGGTCGACAGTTTGTTGCGCTGTTGTTCTGGCTTCTGATTTAGCTTCTGTTCTGTTGCATTTGAAGAATCTTCCTCTTTGTTTTTGTTTTGTAGCTTTGTTTCTTGTATTATTCAACCTTGATCCATCCAAATATGGATCACTTTGTCATACCTTTTATTTATAGTTGTTGAATGTTGATTTATCATTGTCCGATTGATCCTATTCGTCTTCGCCATCATCATCTGGTTGGTTAGATGCTTCCGCTGACTCCCCTCCTGACGATGATGCAGATGTATCCATCATCATCCATGGATCATCATCGTCGTCTTGATCATCATCATTCCTTAGTCCTTGTGTTCGAATCTCCGCTTGATCCCAATCTTTCTTGCAAACACATATTTGAATACTATATGGAGCAAGACGAGATCTCTTTTCGTCCAAAACTCTTCTACCTGCACTAAAAGCAGACTCCGACGCAATTGTTGACGCGGGAAATGCAAGGATATCCTTTGCGATTCTCGATAAAATGGGAAATTTTACAGATTTTTCTTTCCACCACTCTAAAATGTTATAGCTACCTTGGTCTATTTCAAAGTGGTGTTTAAGATAACTATCTAATTCTAAATATGAGGTGGAGGAAGAAGAAGATGATCCTACAAAACTATCATCTTGACTCATTATATTAGCTATTACCAAATTATAATAAGAGGGACGTGCCTAGACGTATCGCGTTTTGGGTTATATACACTAGCATAATAATCATAGAGTTCTGCTAAATATTTTTTACATGTTCCTACATAATTATGTACATCAGTAGGCGGGCGATCTAACGATTGGTAGTAAAATCCTATTACTTTAGTAAGGACCTCAGTTTTAAAACATGGGTCTAAAATGGTTGCAATTCCATAAATATAAGGAAAATCGGTAAAATATGCCTTCCATTTTTCCATCATATCTGCAAGAATCGGCTTCAAATATGGGTTAGTATCATCATGCGTATGTTTAAGGAGATGATAAAAAATAGTAATACACTCACTTATTACTAAGTGAACGTTCGGTTCATAAACATATGAAAAAATCTTAGTTGCGTGGTCATACGCTTCTAATATATTATGTACACCTATAGCTAATTCCCAAGTGTCATCAGCTATATAGCTATCTGTACATTACTATACAGTTGTGTTATAACTGGACGATAAGCAATCGCCTTTCATAATAAATCGTTGGTTGAGCCCCAACGTGTAGGAGTATCTAATGACCAATACACTTTTTTAAGTTGATATTGGTCACATAATTGTTTATATCGTCTCTTTATCTTTCCGATCCTAAGCCACTTCACTATATCTCTAATTGGTTCTAATAAATCGCTTAATTCTTTTATACCTGCTTGGCAAGATAAGTTAACTATATGCCCAAAACAACGTATGTGTAATAAGCTACCCCCAAGGATAAAACTAAAAGCAGGTTCGTTATACAAAAGTTTTATACATTTAATGTTCGCGGTTGCATTATCAGTTGAACAACAAAATATCTTATCTAATAAGTTCCATTCTCTACATATCTCTACTAATCTATATTTTATATTTTCACCGGTATGTCTTTCTGGCATTGTCTCAAAAGCAATTATTCTTTTTTGAATAATCCAATTTTGATCTATCCAATGTGCTGTTACACACATATAAGATTCTAAATGTGGGGGAGAAGACCAAATGTCAGTTGTTATGCTAACCCTACCATTAAAAGATTTAAACATTTCAACTAATTCATAGCGCATTGATTCATATAATTTAATTGTGCGTCTTTTAAGAGTGCTCCTAGGGATTGCTCTATATTGTGGTTGCAAAGTTTTTCTAGCGAAACGCTCGTGTGCCCTACTTTCACCGTGGTTAAAAGGCAATTCATCACAAATTACATACCTAGAAAATTCATCAATCATATCATTATGATTATATCTAAAAGGCATACCCGTGCTGGGAATGTCCCACTATGTCTGTCGGCTTCCACTTGTGGTCCCGCTGCCGCTTGCTGCATGAGTTTCTTTTGTGATTCCATGCTTCTTTGCCAAATGTTTGTTAAAAGATCCCGTACCACCACCTAACACGTATTCACAAAACACAATTGTAACGGCCCGGTTTAAGTGACCCGAAAAATCATATGAAAACATGATCCCGATTCACAAACGGAAACAAATAATTTTTTTTTTACTCGGATCGTCAACGTTCTAATGGTAAAGGAATATGGTCAACGCAAAAAACAACGCCAAACAAAGAAAACAAGTCAGCGGAAATCTTTACATACATCTCGAGAGCCTACCGGCCTCTAGACTGGCTAAAAAGTTGTACGAAATAAAAAGAAAAACGTCATAAACTTTCGTTACATAAACCGAGTTATTTCGACTCATAAACTTATTACAAAATATATCTTAGTCTTGATGGTTACGGGTTCTAAGCTGAGTCCTCACTCCAGCCCCCACCTACAATCAACCTACTGCACGTCGTATGACAACACGTAGCATGTTCCAAAGAACAACCAATACACGTCAGAGACTTCGTACATATGTCAAACAGGTTGAATACAAGCATTGTGTTTATCCTAGCATGTAAAGGCTCTAATATATATTCATTATTCAATATCTCCAATCTTGTAACGTTGCCCGTCCTGTTCGAGTCGTTCAAGTATAAATCATTTATTTCTTTTAGATAATTCCAACTTGTAACGTTGCCCGTCCTGTTCGGGTCGTTCAAGTATAAATTCAAATATTTTTGGTGGAATACACTTGGGAGAGCTAATCCCAAGGCAACCACCGACCTAAGACGTTGCCCGTCCTGTTCGGGTCGCCAAAGGCTAAAGTATGCATACCCCCATGGTGACCGTAATGATCCAAAACTGCCATGGGAACAATAATTATAATAATCCAAACCAATCGTTAACCCCTTTGGGTAACATAACCAAACGTCAACCCCTTTGGGTGACAAACACATAAATTCACAATTTTCGATTAATTATTTCATATTATTTGAGAAGTCTAATCCTTATGTGACTTACAATGCCTTGATTAGAAATGAAACAACACTACTTGCACAACCACATAAACAGTATGGTCTAAGTGTGTACCTTAAACGCTGCAAACACACGTTGCTCAAGCACAATAGGAATTTCGCCCTCTTATAAATCGAGGTCCTATATAACACACACAAAACGATCACATATTAGATCGTGTTTACACATTTAATCCACTCCATACCACTAAGATATCACCAAGACTTGATAATTTTAAATGTTTTCATCCAATTTCCAATGATTCCAAAAATTAATTTCTGACAAGAAACTTTATTGGCCATTTCAGACAGTTTAGAAAATTCAAATAAAAAATCCGACTTCGCCGTTGCGTTCGGAACGCGTCAATTACCTTGGGTACCAAATTTCATAATTTCTAACATCCATTTACTATTTTTAATTATTTTAAGCGTTTAACGAGTTTTTAACGCGACGGTGCTTAAAACAACGGAAAACGACTAACGTTTCCGAGTCGGTACCTCTAACGAGGCGGAACAGCTGCTGCCGCCTACATTTATATATTATTATTATTATTATTATTTTATTCATTATTATTATTAGTTTATATATACATTATCAACCCTTTTTAAATCTCATGACCAAAATAACTCTTGCAAGGTCACATTCACAAAATTCTTCAAGAGACTTGAAATTTCATAAATTATGATAATTAAATTAAATACTTAATTCTCTTAACAAATTAAATTTTTCTAAAGGATTATTAAACCCTTGGATGACTACATAACTTAATCCATACCAACTTAATTTCTACTAACAAATTGAAATTTAGTTAGAGAAATTTAAACCATAAAAGAAATTTATTTGAATATCAACAAAACTCAATTCTTATAAAAAAATTTAAACTTTGTTAAAGAATATAAATCAAGAACATAACTTAATCCTTTTAACAAAATTAAGGTTTATTAAAGGATTGTTAAAGAAAATTACATAAAAATATACTCAATCCTCCTCAAAGTCATAGGATATCATCATACATAAAATGTAATTCATCTTAGAAAACCTTGTATATAAAATCTTTTACTAGCAATTCAATTAAACATACCTCTTTGATCAAAAGGTTGAATGGAAGAACAAGAGAACAATTTTTTTTTCTTGAAATGCCGAATCACAAGCCCAAAGGAGAGAATTTTTCTGATTTTTTTTTGTTCAATTGGAAGCTTAGAAGGGTGAAGAACTCAAATGGTTTTCAAAAGGATTAATAGGCAATTAAGGGATGAGCTTAATGTGCCTTAATACACACTTATGAGAGGAGTTACAAGACTCCTCCCATTCCTTCACATAACCGTTCACCCTTCCCCTTCCCTAATCTTTTATTTTTTTTAATTAATTAATTAATTAATTATATAATTGTCTTTTTTTTTGTTAAAAGCAGAAAAGAAATATTACGCAATAACAACGTATGCGATAAAACGCGTTACCGTTAAATAAACTTACTTCGTTTCTTATAATTAACCATGTAAAATAATATAATTCAATATTACTTATTTATTTTATTTTGTTATACTTTATTTTATTATATTTTATTTATTTTTAAACCCGATAATTTACGGGGTGTTACAGACTACCCCCCTTAAAAGAAGTTACGTCCTCGTAACTTGCACGACAACGTAAAACGCTGAACACACATGTTATCTAACACAACACTTCCAAAAAGGCAAAACTACCAACCAAAAGATTTATCATTATTCGCGCGAAATTCCTTGTAGGAATGCTAATAGATGATCGAATGCAACATGAGGAGGGGGTGAATTGTTGTGTATTAGGTTTAAGATTTTTGCCTCTAATTTTTGCGAATTTGTATCAAGTAAAGAACAAATCTTAAACTCAAAAACGAAAAGAAAAATAATAAAAGGAGACAAAGATTTTACGTGGAAACCTTCTTGGCCTAATAAGAAGGAAAAACAACGACCCCCCGGGATTTCAAAATTCTCACTATGTTTTAGGCAATCAATTACAATTACATAAAACAAATATGCTTCACTTGAAGCTTCTTTACTCTAGGCCTAATTCTCTTTCTCTATTCTCCCTTTCTCTTTCTCTATTCTCACGATTCTCTTTTCAATTCCCTTAGACTTTTTCGTAAGTCTAATTACAACAAAACACTCATTAACCCTTACAAGGCCAATTCTCTAGAGATTAAAAATCAAAATAAATTAATTAATTGGCATTTAAAAACAGAAAATATTTTTCTTAAATGATCTCCCTTTAATGGACACTCTTGAATGGATACTTCGCTTGAGCGTAGCTTCCCTCGTTTATAAAGGGAACAGCCATCAGTGCACTCAACCCACGATTTCCATGTAGTGCACTCACCCCATGACTTCCATTTACTTACTTGCTCCCAAAGAAAATTGGGAAGTTATTGAAAGTAGAGGTGGAAAATGACTGCGGTTCTCTTGTACGGTTAATAGTACATGAATCACTAGGAAGATCCTAAATTATAGGAGACTTGTTCAAAGTAGAGAATAAATCTCTTGGGTGTCCGAATTTATAGTAGACTAATTCAAAGTGAGGAATAAGTCTTCTCCATATTTTTAGGCGTTTAAAAAAAACTTTTTGCCAATTAATAAATTAATTTAATTAAGCAACTAATTAAACTTTTAACCTTTTACATTAACCAAAAACAGAAAACGTAATTTTCGTAACTTCCAGTCAATGTCTTCTTCAGACCTGTATCGTGGGGAACAGCGCACTGTCTCCATCTACAACTTTCGTCAGGACTTTAACTCTAGGAACAGTAAACTGACTTCTAAAGCAATTGTCCAACTTCTTGAATATTTGAGACATGTACAACTTCCACGAACCAAGTCATAGGCTTCATCAACGATTAACAAAATTGGATATTCACCTACAAAACAATCTCTAAAACATGTTTGTTTATTTAGAAGTGAAGTCATCATCAAAACCTAAGAGGCCAACATTCCTATCGCCGTCTACCCCCCTTAAGAAGTTACGTCCTCGTAATGCTACTAACCTGAAAGAGGTGAGGGTACTTTTCTCGCATAGAGTCTTCTGTTTCCCATGTAGCCGCTTTATGCTCGTGATTTGACCACAGGACCTTTACCATAGTTATATTCTTTCGTCGCGTACTACGGACCTTCGTGTCCAAGATTCTAACCGGTTTCTCAGAGTAAGACAAGGATGTATCCAAATCTAAATGTTCGAGATCTAAGACATGAGAGGCTCCGGCATGATATCGCTTAAGCTGCGACACATGGAATACGTCATGTACCTTTTTCAAGGAGTTTGGAAGGGCTAACCGATAAGCCACCTTACCCACACGTTCCAAAATTTCATATGGTCCTATGAATCGAGGGCTCAACTTTCCACGAATACCAAAACATATTACTCCGCGCATGGGTGACACGCGAAGTAATACGCGTTCGCCCAGGGTGAACTCTTCTGGTCGTCGCTTCAAATCAGCATAAGACCTTTGACGATTCTGTGCCGCTTTAAAACGATCCCTTATCAACTTCACTTTTGCAGTCATCTGAAATAACAACTCAGGTCCCAAGGTCACCGCTTCGGTGAAATCATCCCAATAAACCGGACTAGGACAACGACGCCCATACAAAGCCTCAAATGGACCCATCTGTATAGATGCCTGATAACTGTTGTTGCAAGAAAATTCGACCAGGTCCAAATGTTCATCCCACAACCCTTGCCATTCCATGGCAATGGCGCGCAACATATCTTCTAGAATCTGATTTATCAGTTCCGTCTGCCCATCCGTCTGCGGGTGGGAAGACGTACTATAAAGTAACGTAGTGCCCATTGCCTGATGCAAGGTTTGCCAAAATTGTGACAAATACCGTGTATCTCTATCGGACACAATAGTACGGGGCACACCATGAAATCGCACGACATACTTAATGTAAGCTCGAGCTAACTGTTCCATCTCCCAACGACAACTGATAGGGATGAAACGGGCTGACTTAGTCAAACGGTCCACTATGACCCATAATGCATCATTTCCCGCCTTCGTTCGGGGTAAACCCACAATAAAATCCATAGAGATATCATCCCACTTCCATACCGGTATCTCCAAAGGTTGTAGTAAACCTCCTGGTCTTTTATGCTCACTTTTAACCTTTTGACAAGTCAAACAGGGCGAGGCATAATCTACAATATCCTTCTTCATCCCAGACCACCAAAACATTAGCTTAAGGTCTTGATACATTTTGTCACCGCCCAGATGGACTGAAAATTTTGTACAATGGGCCTCATCCAAGATACGTTCCTTCAAAGATTCTTCCCCTGTTGGGAAACACCAGCGACCATTGAACCTCAAGCTCCCATCTTCATGAACAAAGAATCCCTCCACTTTTCCTTGCCGAGCTTGCTCCTTCAACTTCAATATTTTCGGGTCTTTATCTTGGGAATTCAAAATTTCTTCAAAGAACGAAAGTCGAATAGACAAAGCATTCAGACATCCCTGTAATTCACCCTTACACACCACTTCCAAGTTCAACCTCGCAAAATCCCGTTGCAACTCTTCAACTCCGTCCAAGGCGGACAACGAGTGATTGGACTTCCTACTCAACACATTGGCTACTAAATTTTCTCGTCCCTCATGATATATGAACTCCAAATCATAATCTGTCATCAAATCTAGCCACCGACGCTGTCGAATGTTTAAATCGGGCTGAATGTAGAGATACTTCAGACTCTGATGATCAGTGTAGATCCTACATTTCACGCCATACAAGTAATGCCGCCATATTTTGAGAGTAAACACTATAGCAGCTAACACCAGATCTTGGGTAGGATAATTAACTTCATGTACTTTCAATTGTCATGATGCGTAAGCAATCACCTTACGGTCCTGCATCAGTACACAACCCAATCCTTTCTTCGATGCGTCACTGTAAACAATATAATCCAACTTTGGGTCAGGTAGAGTAAGAACAGGGGCCGTAGTTAACCTTTCCTTCAAAGTCACGAAGGCCTGTTCACACTCGTGAGTCCACTCGAACTTCTTCTCTTTCTTCATCAACGAAGTCATGGGCCGAGCAATACGCGAGTAATCCTTAACAAAACGACGGTAATACCCGGCCAAGCCTATGAAACTTCGCACCTCGGTGACGTTCTTGGGTGACGAAAAACTTCGAACTGCCTCCACCTTCACCGGATCCACCGAAATACCTTCCTTAGAAAGAAAATGACCCAAAAATGATACCTTTGCCAACCAGAATTCACACTTTGACAATTTTGCGTACAACTTGTTTTCTCGCAGGGTTTACAAGACAAATTGTAGATGTTTCTGATGTTCATCTCGGTCCTTCGAATAGACCAATATGTCATCAATAAAGATAACGACGAATATATCCAGGTACGCACTAAACACTTGGTTCATTAAGCACATGAATGCAGCTAGAGCATTTGTCAACCCAAACGGCATCACGGTGAACTCATAATGTCCATAACGTGTTCTGAAAGCGGTTTTATGTATATCCCCTTCAGCTATTCTTAGCTGATGATAACCCGATCTTAAGTCAATTTTAGAAAAGATCCCGGCTCCTCTCAATTGATCAAATAAGTCATCTATCCGGGGTAACGGGTATTTATTCTTAACGGTTTCCTTGTTTAACTCTCTGTAGTCGATGCATAATCTCAAACTACCATATTTCTTTCTCACAAACAAAACTGGAGCGCCCCAAGGTGAAACACTAGGTCAAACATAACCCTTATCCAACAATTCTTCAAGCTGAGACTTTAATTCCTCCATCTCCTTCGGAGCCATACGATAAGTGGCCTTAGAAATCGGCCCAGTCCCAGGTATCAAGTCTATCGTGAAGTCAATTTCCCGTTGAGGTGGCATACCGGGAATCTCGTCAGGAAAAACATCCAAAATTTCATTCACTACAGCAATATCCTTGGGGTCCTCCTTCTTCTTTCCCCCTTGGCTGATATGACGTAAGTACAAAGGGTGTCCCTGCCTCATGAGTCTTTGCAATTCTAAAGTCGATACCAAATTCGTTCGGGGTCTTTTTTGAAATTTCCGATATCTAACCTTTTCCCCTCTTGGTCCTTCTAGCGTCACTCTCTGCTCCCTACATTCTATAGTGGCTTTAAATTTTCCTAACCAGTCCATCCCTAAAATTACCTCTAAGCCTTCCATATCTAACACATACAAGTCACCAGGAAAAATGACCTTCCCTATTCTTAAGGGCACTTCCTTGTACAATCTATCACAATTGTACAATCTTCCCGATTGAACAGCCACTATATAAGAAACTTTTTCAAATTTTCCTAAATTTAACTCCTCTACTTTACTCTTTGCAAGAAATGAACATGTTGCACCCGAGTCAAAAAGTACATTAACAACTACAGAATGAACGGTGAACGTACTTGTAACTACATCCGTTGCTTGGTCAGCTTCCCTTGCACTGACCGCAGTTACCCGTCCACCAAACGGCTGTGCATTTATTCCTTCCACTTGATTACCCCCACGTTGCATACCTGACCCTTCGATTCGGTTTCCATCCACCCGGCCTTGTCCCCTACTAATAGGTCGCTGAAACCTCTGAGCAGTGTTTCCATGATTACCATTTTCGCACTGCAGGTTGACTTGCCTTTCGGAGTTATTCAAATTCTGCTGCCGGTGCTGCCCACCCGGCTGTTGACTCCCACTCCCTTTCTTGATGTAGCATTTATACTCCCTATGTCCCCTCTTGTGGCAAAAATTACATTCAACCAAATTCCCATCACAATTCTTTCCAGGATTGTTTCCCCTGCATCTTCTACAGAAATATTTCCTTTCATTGCCGTCTCGGTCCAGTAATGGCTTAGCAGGCTTCACGTCTCCCCTAAACCCAGAATTTGTACTAGATCTACTTCCCTGAAAATTTCCGAAAGTTCTAGCTTTCTTTTGATAAAAGTCCGACGAAAACCCTGATGTCTGGCTTGCAATATCCTTCCTCTTCTCAGGGTCCTTACCATTCTCTTTTTTGTTCTCCTTCCTCAGAATGTTCTCTATTTGAGACGCACGCTTGTACATCTGTTCCAAGGTGTTATAGCGGTCGCTCTCAATATGTTTTTGAATGTCATATGACAATCCCAATTCAAATCGCTGCATCTTTTTCTCCTTAGTGGGAACATCGTCAGGACAGTACTGAATATATTCCATAAACTTTCGGTAATATTCATCAACAGTCATGTCTCCCATCTCCAAACGAGCGAACTCGTTTGACTTATCTTTTCTCACGTGCAAAGGGTATAATTTATCTCGCATAGCCCTTTTAAACAAATTCCAATTACAGACTCCATTAGTTTGTTCTAATAACCCAGATCTACTATTTGCCCACCAATAGTCGGCTTCACCAACCAAATAAAACGCAGCCTGGTTGACCTTCAGTTCCTCTGGGCATTCAACCACATCAAAAAGTTTGTCAAATTCCCTTAACCAGAGCTCGAGTTTTGATGGTTCCCCCTTACCATTGAATGTCGAGGGTTTGCTCAGACTGATCCTCTTACTCATATCAGAGGCTAATTCCGACACAGATCTCTGTCGTGGAGTGCCCCATCCGTAAGAGCTCTTACTAAACTCCTTAGTGTATGGTTGGCACTGCTTCTAGAAAGTCTCTTTCTTGACAAAGGAGGCATCTTATTTTAACGCCAAGTGTCCCAAGTGTCAGCACTCTCATCATAGCTTGCTAAGTCAAAGTCCTCATCATTTGCATCTTCTCCAGAATCAGAGTTGGAGTTCGAGTGCGCATCTTCTGATTCACTATCACTATTCCTAGGGTGGTCTATTGGTACTTCCTCCAAGTCTTCTTCGGGATCCTCTTCATTTGAGCAACCCCTATCAAACCCAGTCCCATATCCATACAAATCATAGTGCGACCCCCAATTGTCACTCTCATCTTCGCTGGAAATCTCTACATAATTAGGTGGTTCTCGCTTAGGCTCCCACATTTCGACATCACTCTCCGATTGAATCGGTTTCCACTAATGGAGGGTCGGGTAGGTTCCGCTCCTTCAAGGGTTCCATGACCACATCAGCGTCGTCCGATATGTGGGGCTCGCCCTCCTCCTCGGGTTCTACATTTTTCCTAGATTTGGACAAACGACGTAACTCATTTAGGTCTAAATCTAAATCATAACATACCCTATCAGCCTTTGCCTTAACCATACGCATCCTCTCCCTATAATCTCGGATACTTTCACCATCCCTTATTTTCCAAATATCAGCATTGGAGATTTCTCTCCAGGCAGTCTCTAGGTCAAACATCGGTATCTTACTAGACTTCCCGGGGGTGAGTGAGTCCAAGGGTGTTTTTCCCTTATCCATAAATCCTGATTCTACACGGAAGTACAAACAAAACATTACTATCACAAACAACCTACAACGCAAACACGTTCCAACAATTTTACCTCCCAACGACTACTTCCCAACTCTCTACTAAGGTTGTTAATTCCTTTATCATATGAGGAACTTTGGCTCTGATACCAATTGTAACGGCCCGATTTAAGTGACCCGAAAAATCATATGAAAACATGATCCCGGTTCACAAACGGACACAAATAAATTTTTTTTTTTTTTACTCGGATCGTCAACGTTCCAACGGTAAAGAAATATGGTCAACGCAAGAAACAACGCCAAACAAAGAAAACAAGTCAGCGGAAATCTTTACATACAACTCGAGAGCCTACCGGCCTCTAGACTAGCTAAAAAGTTGTACGAAATAAAAAGAAAAACGTCATAAACTTTCGTTACATAAACCGAGTTATTTCGACTCATAAACTTATTAAAAAATATATCTTAGTCTTGATGGTTACGGTATCTAAGCTGAGTCCTCACTCTAGCCCTCACCTGCAATCAACCTACTGCACGTCGTATGACAACACGTAGCAGGTTCCAAAGAACAACCAATACACGTCAGAGACTTCATACATATGTCAAACAGGTTGAATACAAGCATTGTGTTTATCCTAGCATGCAAAGGCTCTAATATATATTCATTATTCAATATCTCCCATCTTGTAACGTTGCCCGTCCTGTTCGGGTCGTTCAAGTATAAACCATTTATTTCTTTTAGATAATTCCAACTTGTAACGTTGCCCGTCCTGTTCGGGTCGTTCAAGTATAAATTCAAATATTTTTGGTGGAATACACTTGGGAGAGCTAATCCCAAGGCAACCACCGACCTAAGACGTTGTCCGTCCTGTTCGCCAAAGGCTAAAGTATGCATACCCCCATGGTGACCGTAATGATCCAAAACTGCCATGGGAACAATAATTATAATAATCCAAACCAATCGTTAACCCCTTTGGGTAACATAACCAAACGTCAACCCCTTTGGGTGACAAACACATAAATTCACAATTTTCAATTAATTATTTCATATTATTTGAGAAGTCTAATCCTTATGTGACTTACAATGCCTTGATTAGAAATGAAACAACACTACTTGCACAACCACATAAACAGTATGGTCTAAGCGTGTAACTTAAACGCTGCAAACACACGTTGCTCAAGCACAATAGGAATTTCGCCCTCTTATAAATCGAGGTCCTATATAACACACACAAAACGATCACATATCAGATCGTGTTTACACATTTAATCCACTCCATACCACTAAGATATCACTAAGACTTGATAATTTTAAATGTTTTCATCCAATTTCCAATGATTCCAAAATTTAATTTCTGACCAGAAACTTTATTGGCCATTTCAGATAGTTTAGAAAATTTAAATAAAAAATCCGACTTCGCCGTTGCGTTCGGAACGCGTCAATTACCTTGGGTACCAAATTTCATAATTTCTAACATCCATTTACTATTTTTAATTATTTTAAGCGTTTAACGAGTATTTAACGCAACGGTGCTTAAACAAACGGAAAACGACTAACGTTTCCGAGTCGGTACCTCTAACGAGGCGGAACAGCTGCTGCCGCCTACATTTATATATTATTATTATTATTATTATTATTTTATTCATTATTATTATTAGTTTATATATACATTATCAACCCTTTTTAAATCTCATGACCAAAATAACTCTTGCAAGGTCACATTCACAAAATCCTTCAAGAGACTTGAAATTTCATAAATTATGATAATTAAATTAAATACTTAATTCTCTTAACAAATTAAATTTTGTAGAGAATTACAAAACTAAATCACCCTTTTAAATCAAGACACACATATATATAAATATAACACAATCCTTCAAGTAAATCAAATTTTGCTAAAGGATTATTAAACCCTTGGATGACTACATAACTTAATCCATACCAACTTAATTTCTACTAACAAATTGAAATTTAGTTAGAGAAATTTAAACCATAAAAGAAATTTATTTGAATATCAACAAAACTCAATTCTTATAAAAAAATTTAAACTTTGTTAAAGAATATAAATCAAGAACATAACTTAATCCTTTTAACAAAATTAAGGTTTATTAAAGGATTGTTAAATTAAATTACATAAAAATATACTCAATCCTCCTCAAAGTCATAGGATATCATCATACATAAAATGTAATTCATCTTAGAAAACCTTGTATATAAAATCTATAACTAGCAATTCAATTAAACTTACCTCTTTGATCAAAAGGTTGAACGGAAGAACAAGAGAACAAATTTTTTTTTTCTTGAAATGCCGAATCACAAGCCCAAAGGAGAGAATTTTTCTGATTTTTTTTGTTCAATTGGAAGCTTAGAAGGGTGAAGAACTCAAATGGTTTTCAAAAGGATTAATAGGCAATTAAGGGATGAGCTTAATGTGCCTTAATACACACTTATGAGAGGAGTTACAAGACTCCTCCCATTCCTTCACACAACCGGTCACCCTTCCCCTTCCCTAATCTTTTATTTTTTTTTAATTAATTAACTAATTAATTATATAATTGTCTTTTTTTTTTTTTTTTTGTTAAAAGCAGAAAAGAAATATTACGCAATAACAACGTATGCGATAAAACGCGTTACCGTTAAATAAACTTACTTCGTTTCTTATAATTAACCATGTAAAATAATATAATTCAATATTACTTATTTATTTTATTTTGTTATACTTTATTTTATTATATTTTATTTATTTTTAAACCCGATAATTTACGGAGTGTTACAACAATAAATAAATTTTTATAAAATATGAATATATAATGGATGTATAAAAAACTTAAAGAGTATTTACCTCTAGCGAAACTGTATGAAACTAAGGTTTTTACTCCTTGACTTTCACAAATTTGACAAGTGCATAAGAAAATATCTGGATTCTCGGTTGGTTCTTTTGTAAAATACGACCACACATGTGAAACAGCTCTACCACTAGGAGGTGGCATTGCCGGAAAAGGTTGTCTTACTAGTTCATCTTCATCTAAATAAATAATTTAAAATTATAAAACTATAATTAAATAAATAAATAATTTAAATTTTAATTAATTTGAAGAATAAAATTATAAAACTAACCGATAGTTTGGAAATTGACTCGTTTACCACGAGCTTGTCTTTGTTGTTGTTGTTCTCCTTGTTCTTCATGTGATCTTGTTGATGACTGTCGAGATATATGTATTCCAATAAGGGTCTTTGGTTCCTCTTCTTGTTCTTGTTCTTGTATTTCTCTTTCCACTTCTTCTGCATAATTTTGTAATTCTGGGTCGTACCCTTCTGGATAACTTGGTTCATAATTATAATTACTAATGGAAAGTGTTGTTAATATCGACGGAGTAGAAGTGGCCTTTCTTTTGGAGGAGCTGGAACCTCCCAATGATTTTTCCACTTTAGTAACTTTTTTTGAGGCTTTTTTAAAAAATGAAGACATGATTGATAATATTGAAATAATAATAGAATTAAGAAAGAAATAAATAATTAATAGACTAATTATGTAATTAACTAAATTAAGAAATAACTAACACACTAATTATCTAATTAAGAGAATAATTGCATAATTAAAGAATTAAGTAGAGAGAGTAAGTAGAGAGAGTAGGAGAAGAGATGAGTTGTGAATGAAAATGATTGAAAGTGGTGGGTATTTATAGAAAAATTCCAACGGCTATAAACGGCTAGTTTCCAACGGATCTTTTCACGGTTCCATGGAACCGTTGGGCCGGTTCACCCGGACCGGTCCCGGTTCCGGTTCCATAGAATCGCTGGACCGGTTAAACCGGACCGGTCCCGGTTCCGGTTCCGTGGAACCGTTGGACCGATTCACCCGGACCGGTTCCGGTTCCAAACCGCGGTTTTTAACTCCGGTTCATGAAGTTTTTTTTCGGCGGTTTCACGGTTCAGGCAACTTCTATTCCGGCGGTTTCACGGTTTCGCGGTTCGGGGCGGTTCGGAACCTGTCGCAAATGGTTCCGGTTCCAAGCGGTTCGGCACCGGTTCGGTTCCGGGTAACCCGCCCCTTGGCCATGCCTATATATACATATATATATATATATATATATATATATATATATATATATATATATATATATATATATATATATATATATATATATATACATATATATATATATACATATATATATATATATACATATATATATATATATATATACATATATATATATATATACATATATATATATATATATATATATATATATATATACATATATATATATATATATATATATATACATATATATATATATATATATACATATATATATATATATACATATATATATATATATATATATATATATATATATATAGATATATATATATATACATATATATATATATATATATATATATACATATATATATATATATATATATATATATATATATATATATATATATATATATACATATATATATATATATATATATATATATATATATATATATATATACATATATATATATATATGTATCTATATATATATATATATATATATACATATATATATATATATATATATATATATATATATATATACATATATATATATATATATATATATATATATATATATATATATACATATATATATATATATACATATATATATATATATATATATATATATATATATATATAGACACACACACACACACACACAAACACACACACACACACACACACACACACACACACACACACACACATATATATATATATATATATATATATATATATATATATATATGTATATATATATATATATATATATATATATATATATATCTATCTATATATATATATATATATGAAGTCACATACTGAGAGATAAAAGGGATTTAAAATGATGAAAGTTTTTAATGATCAAATGACAATTTCGAGAATGGTCAATAGAGTTTTTGTGCCTAGATCTGTGTGTTGATTTAATAGCCTTGTGTTTGCTTGAGTTCCTTCTATGTTCTTGGCTTATGTGTGATTTAAGAGGTTCCTGCTTGGGTTGCTACAATCATTTTACAAAAAGAAGCTTTCAAAAGAACTAACCTTAGCTTTCTTTTCCCTTTCTACTTCATAAAGTTTCATTCTTTTTTCTACAAATTGTTTAACCCAAAATTTACAAATTTTTTCACTACATATCTTTAACCCAAAATTTACAAACTTTTCTTCTACATATCTTAACCCAAAATTTGCAAACTTTTCCCCTGCATATCATGTTTATCCCAAAAGTTCTACCTTACAATATCACTTTGGATCCTATTTTCTTTGCACAAATTCAACATCCCTTTATTTAAATATTCGTTAGATGCTTCCAAAAGTTTTGGATCAACTGTGACTTGATATGGTAATTGACCAATCCTATCAAGCTTTGCTTTGCCTCTATGTGGATTCTTGTAACCATTTCCACCTTTCAATTTCAAAATCTCAATCATAACATATTGCAATTGCAACCAATTGAAATGTAGTTTTTTGGGGCTATATTCATCAAAAGCTTCTAGGACAGATTTTAATAATGCATCTAGATCATCTGGAAACTTTTTTTGTTGAATTAATTGTATTCCATTGAAGAACCCTAAATCAAGCACATTTAAGTCAGGACTTTGGGGAGGTTGAATTATCAGGTGCATATTGAACCCATTTGTGTTAGCCGCCTGGATGAACTCTGCATCATTTGGGCTGATATGAGGCCTTGCATTGTCTTGCTGAATCCATATGCACTTCGTACCCTTTGTTGGCCACTGTTCCTTTATCACTGGAATGATTTGTTTAATTATAGCTTGCCTGATTATATCCCTTGTGACTGAATGCCTAGCTCTAGTCTCAATTGTCCCTCTTTCTCTATTGACATAAGTCCTTTTGGCAATGTGCTCTTTAGTGAAAGGCCATATACCAATCTTCCCATCAAATATGCATTCCTTATTTGAATTAAATTGTGTCCTAGCTACTACTGCAATAAATGTTACCTTGGGTATGAAATTTTTGCTTTAGGTGTGTCTAATTAGTTCTTCTTCATCTGTTAACAAGTAGTACCTTTGAACTAACCTGCTCAACCAAAACCATTTCTCATCTATATGAACCACATTACATAAAAGTTGAAACCTTGGACGTTGATGAAATGTCCCTGGAAGTGACTTTGAAACTATCATGCCCAAAACCCATTTCATTCTTTGTATTTTATGCTTTTCAGTTAACGAGGGTTTCATATTGCTAGTGTGAGATTTAATGATTCCCCTCTTCAAAAGTATGACACTATGTGTTACACCCAATGTTTCCGCAAATTGTCTGATGGTTGTTCTCTGTTTCTAAGGGACTGTTTTTAATCGTTCTTCATCCCACACTCTTTCTTTCCTCCCACACCTTCCTCTCTTCTTGTGTTTCACATCAATTAGAGAGTCATTAAGTGCTTGCCATTAAACCAACTTATTGCAAAACCTGTTGATTTTTGTTCTGTGTCTTCCAAAGTCAGATACAACTTTGGAAATGGTACCCCTAGGTAGTTCAAAATGCTTATTGGCAGAGTGCAATAATACCCGAGCTAAATTTTTCTTTGTCTGATTATCAATTTCAGTTTTTTTGCATTGATTACTTGTGTTGTGAGTGTTCATATGCATATTTTCTTCATAAAGTTGAACAAAAGCATCTACAAAAGTTGTGCTCATTCTCAAAAATTTCATCTTCTTCATCATCTAATGAGAAGGCGTAGACTTCTTCATCATCTGATGAGAAGGTGTAAACTTCTTCATCATCTGAATCTTATTCAAGCATGTTTTCCTGGTATATCAACTTATCAAATCCCAAGTGAAAATAATCATCTTCCATGTCAATTCAAGCCACAAGAATTCAACAATCAAGCAAAAACCACCACTGACAAAAGCTTAGAAGCAACGCAAAACATCAACAACCAAGAAAGAACAACCCAACAAATAGAGAGAAAATCATCAACAATCCATAACGAGGGAGGGAACAACAACTAAAAAATGTGCAAGTGTGTACAGTGTTTCAACCAAGAGTTAAAATGAAGTGTTGTGTGTAAGTGTTGTAATTATATGAACTATTTTATGCTTCTTCTCCTTTTTTTTTGCTTTATTAAAGGGTGGTATTGATACCCAGAAACTACTGCCAAAATGTTGAAACTTTTGGGAAGGTAAGTAAATGCGGCCCAAGCTTGTGGGCCCATGTACTTTTTGCATTAGAACTTTTGTAGTCCCTCTTCTTCCTGCCTAAATTAATATTGGAAAAACTTTAAATATATGCTTTTTTATTACTTCAAATCAGGGCGCAATATGGGCAAGATACCTTCTCTTAGGTTTCTATTGCTACAGTATTTGTAGCAACCTTTGAAAACCGGAGGAAGTATATATATATAAACTCGAAAAAATAACTTACCATGTAATTGTTGAAGATGATGTGTTTTTCAAGTATAATAAAAAAATAACTTTTAAGAATAATGTATGTGATGTTTTGTTAAAAATAATGTAATTTGTCAATTATAGATGAAAAATGATGATGGACGGAAAAAGTAAAAGTTTAGAATTCCGACTGAATACCGGCCATGTGTCGACCTTATTATTTTCCGACAAAAATAGAAGTTACCTGTAATTTCGTCGATACGTTTTTGACTAAAATTTCATCGTTTAGTCTAAAATACAATCGGAACTTCATACTAACATCCAAATAGTAGGAGATTAGTCAAAATTTCTGATTTCAACAAACAATTAGTATTTTATTCGAAAATTTCATATTGTGTTTGAAATAGCTTAAATATTAGCCGCTTAATTAATTGTAATTAATTAAGTGTATCTGGGATTAGTATTTCTTAAGCGTGATATTTTATTAGGACTTAGTAAAATATTTTAATATATTTTGGTATTAGTCGTGATTATTTTGGAACAAAAAGTATGTTATACGATGAAAATTTGATATAATATTATTTTAGAGATGATAATTTGTTTGATTAATTATTTTGACTCGTAATTAAAATTTTCTTCATTTTATTAAAAGTAACATTTGAATAAAGTAAATCAATGAGACTATTTAATTTTACCTACGATGTTTATTTTAATCAAGCGTATTTTGCAATATAGGATAAAATATACAATTATGAATTTTAAGTGGTATTTTATTGAGAAGTATTAAATTGATTTGTGGTTAAAGACACATAATAATATATGTGTAATCAAGATAGGGGTTTTGATGACACATATGCTGATTAGGGATGGTCATGGGGCGGGTCTGGCCAGACCCGGACCCGGACCCTTTTATTTTTTTTGGATCCAGACCCGGATCCGGACCCTAAGGGTCCAAAATTTTCAGTTCCAGACCCGAACCCTACGGATTTGACAGGGTCTAGGGTCCTTAATGGGTCTTATACAAAACCTCTTTGATTTGTCAAAATTGAACCTTCCTCATTCCTCATTGAAAACAAAACAGAAATCAAATCAATACAGCAAATCAGCAATACTCCAGTATGAGATTGAAAACTATATGTGTTTAAAAAAATTTCAAATCAGCAGATTATAGTTCTAAGCCAATAATCGGACACTGATACAGTTCTCAAATTTACATAAATCAATAACTGTGTTCAATCATTTTCCAAACAACAACAATAACAGAGTTAAAATCATACAATTCTCACAAATTCCATGAATTCAATTTTATTCTCACCAAAAATACTGAAATTCAATGAGAAATATAAGGAAAATTGAGCGAAAACAGAAAAGAGAAGAAAAATTAGGGTTTAAGATAGTTTACCAGATTGCATGACTGTAAATAGGTGCGAGAGATGAAGACAAAAACACAGTGATTGTGACTTTACATTCAACAGAATCGACCAAAAATCGGAAATTGAACACCTCGTTGACTAAACCTAGAGATGAATTTCTCTGGTCCGTAGAAGTAGAAGAAGATGTAGAGGGGGAAGCCAGAAGAGAAGGCGGAGGAGAGTAGATGAAATACGAGTAGGTGAGCCGTCAATGAGAAGTTTCGTGGAGACTGATAATGAGGATGGATAAGTGAGTGTCTGAGGAAGGTCCGGAGGAGTTTGACAAACCAGCGAATAATAATATACCTGGAGTCTCGACTGAAGACGATTGGTGATGGCGAATGGCGATGGAGGCGCAGTGCAGAGATGTTAGAGGAGAAAGAAAAATTAGGGTTAGTGCCTACTGGAGTTTAGGGAAAGTCTCAAATAAGGTTTTCATTTATGCAAAAGAAAAATTAGAATTCAGAAAATATAAAATATAAAATTTAAAGTTTAGGGTCCGGGTCCGGGTCCGGGTCTTCACCTTAGGACCCGGACCCGGACCCGTCAAATTTTTTTTGGATCCAGACCCGGACCCGGATCCGATGGGTCTAAAAACTTAAGACCCAGACCCTTAAAAAAGGGGCGGGTCCGAGGCGGGTCCAACAGGGTCCTGGACCCATGACCATCCCTAATGCTGATATGTGTCATTTAGAAAATGACGGGTAATGACTAAGGGATATAAGAAAAACAAATTAAAAAAATGGGGCTTCACGTAGAAAAAAACAAAACAAAAGTTTCTGAAAACCTTCTTCATCTACTTTCCTTGATAAATAATTCATGCAAGCTAGATTCTAAGATCATTGAGTTAACCTCCTGCCCATTTGTATCTCATTTTATGTGTTCTCTATTTTATTACAAGGAAAGGTAAATAACAAAGTTCATTCATTTAACTAGTTTATGTCCTCTCTGTAATCCTCCATTTTCGAGCATCTTCTGGTCGTTTTAGTGTTCTATTGTGTGTATATGAATTGTAGAGCTCCAAGTCGCGGTCGCGTGGGCACTTGAATCGCCCCAAAATATGTTCGTATGAGAGAGTTATGTAAAAAAAATAACAGACTATCATGAAAATCGATAATAATCAATTATGAGATTAATTGTTCAAATTGGGATTTTAATTGAGTATTTCTTTATTCAAGTATTTAAGATTATTTTAATGTTTTGTAAATAATATTCACTTAATTATGTAAAAAGTTTTAAATACTCCGATATTGATTTGCTGTGGCTATCGAGTCACAGGTCGGATTCAGCCCAGACTTCTATAAATCTTCCGCTATGCTTTGTAGACAATATTGTTATATTGTTTACGCTGGTTTGGGCTGTTTCAGTGTTCTTGTGTAATCGAAAAGTTTAGAATGGTATTATAGCATTTTTTTAGCGTACTCCAAAAAAGTGCATATTAAAACATAATATTGAATAAGACAAAAATATATTTAAATTTTTCAATATTACATATACAAGTAGTTAAATATATACTACTCTATCCCATATAATTTGAAGCAAAGATAAAGTTATTACTTTATTAAGAAAAAAGGTAGATAATGAAAACAAATGAAGAGAGAAAATGCATTGTGTGGTTAAAATTAAAAGATAGTTAAAATATATGGATGAGATTAAAAGGAAGTGAATCGGAGCAAAATGAAAAATATTGCAAATTAAATGGGATAGAGAGAGTTTAGTATTAAAACCCTGTTAAATCACCATTGTGAACTAAAGGTTAGAAATTTTAATTACCCATTGATTACACTATCATATTAAGTGGAGGATTATGACTAACATATATTTAGTCGAATGGATTAGTCACATGAATATGGATTAATATAGGTTTAAACATACAAATGGTCTCATACATTGAGACAATGTGACCCAATAGAATTAGCAACACTAAGAACGAATAATTAATAAATAATAGTCCTATGACGTTTATTGGTTTCTAGTATAAAACATAAATACTACTAAATGTTAACTAAATTAATGTCTCATTGTATTCTCACTTAATTATGTTAAACGATTTACAAATATCTTCATTATTATTGAACATTTCTAATCTAGAAATAGCCACGTGTTTGAGAAACAAGTTTACTAAGGTTATTGATAAGTATAATAGTTTACACTTATTGCTTCTTCTTTGTGGTTTCTTGAGAGCTTTAGTTAGCATTTTGAGGTTGAAAGTGGTCGAGATTTGCTAAATTGAGCTATTTTGTCCTTTTGTACTTTTCTGTGCCTTATTATTCAATGTTTGCAAGGGCAGTATGGGAAAAAGAAGAGGCTTAGCATGAACATTCATTTTCTTTGGCGTGGGATCATATCAAGGGAATTCGAATGCTTGTTTGGGTAGGTCATTCATTTATTGTTTAGAGTTAAGAACTGGGGCTTCAATAGAAAACCACTACTTGGAGCTAAAAAAGGAGCTGGTGTTTTAGAGGTAAGTACTTAACCCGACCGACATTGTCCAGGGTTAGTGCTTCTTTTGAGGGAGCTTAATCTGGACATCCCTGATGGCGATTGTAAGGTTGAGTGTTAAGGCTTGGAGTAAGCCTTGAGGCAGGTATGGGAGAGAAGTTTTGTTCGCTATGTTTGTGTTATAGCCTGCCTCATTCTAGAGTTCCTTGTTCTTATGTTTGTGTTGCACCTATGTTTTGTTCGCTATGATGAGTGTAGCATTTTACACTTATTGCTTCTTCTTTGTAGTTTATCAATATCTTTAGTTAACGTTTTAAGGTTGAAAGTGGTTAAGATTTGCTAAATTGAGTTCTTTTGTCTTTTTGTACTTTTTCGTGCTTTATTGTTTTTTGTTTTCAAGGGCGGTGTAGAAAAAAGGAGAGGCTTAGGATGAACATTCATTTTCTTTGGCGTGGCATCAGATCAAGGGAGTTTAGATGCTTGTTTGGGTAGGTCACTTATTTATTGTTTGGAGTTAGGAACTGAAGCTTGGATAAAAAAACCACGACTTGGAGCTAAAAGCAGAGTTGGTATTACAGAGATAAGTACTTAACTTGATGACATTTTTCAGGGTTAGTGCTTCTTTTTAGGGAGGTTAATAAGGACATCCCCGATGGCGATTGTAAGGTAGAGTGTTCAGGCTTGGAGTAAGCCTTGAGGCAGGCGTGGGGGAGAAGTTTTGTCCACTATGTCTGTGTTGTAGCTTGCCTCATTCTAGAGTTCCTTGTTCTTATTTTTGGGTTGGCGTTATAAAAAGATGTTTCTTGTTGTGAAACGTTAGGTATAAAGGAGTGATGAGTGTAGCATTTTACACTTATTGCTTCTTCTTTGTGGTTTATCTAGAGATTTAGTTAGTGTTCTGAGGTTAAAGGTCGTTGAGATTCCCTGAATTAAGTTCTTTTGTCGTTTTGTACTTTTTTCGTGCCTTATTGTTCCATGTTTGAGTGATTCAAGCAAGTTTCTAGCCATCTCGGTCGTTAACCAAGTCTACCGAGCTTCATTGACACATCATTGCATATTTGGATACCATTTTGTAGCTCATGAAGGCTTTCATCAAAGTTGAGGAAAGTTTGAGGGTCATTTGATGAGATTATTAATTTTTGGAACATGCTTCGTGCTAGATTATTAGAGCTTCGATCGAAGTTTAGTTAAAGAAAAGCTCATGTGCATCTCTGACACAAGTCTCGGTCGAATTTTACGAAGTTTCAAGCGAGAGTTTTGTAGCTTTGATCGACTCTAAGTTAAGCATAAGTTCTGGATTGATTTGAATGTAGCTACTAGAAAATTTTGATATAATTCGTGCGAAGTGATTTCGAGCGAATTTAACTGGGCTTCGGTTGAAGCAATAAGTAAGAAAATTTTTTAATATTTGTTGATGCAATTTCGAACGAAATTAAGGAGCTTCGGAAGAATTCCTGTAATTTCGACCGAAATTTTCACAGCTTCAACCGAAGCTAAGATTGAAGACAAGTTATGTTCTCTGCTAATTGAAGCTTCGACCGAAGCTATATGTGGCTTCGATTGAGACTAGGTGAAACTGCTACAGGCAGTTTTGCCTCTTTGATTTTGCTCGACCATTTGTAGGTGGGTATATATACTATTTTTTCTAGATTTTTTGGGGGTTATCTTAGAATATACTTAGAACCCTAACTTCACTTTATGCTTTGTTAATCTTCTCTTAATCTTGCATAAATCGCAATTAGTAGTTAATTCCTTTATGTAGTGTTTGGGAACAAGTATTTCATTTCAAATTATGAATTTTAATTATGAAATCATAAATGAAGAATTTGAGAATGACAAGGTTTGGGTAGTCATTTTCAAATCCTCAATTTTAACTACTTTGAAAGCAATGATGGAATTTGATTCAAATCCAAATTTGAAAATTTTTGATTTGCCAAACAATAGATTTGAGCCAATTCCAAATTTTCAAATGAAATCATTGTTCCCAAACATACCATTATGTAATTTCAATCTTTTGCCTTTGTTATACCTTCATTTTCTCCATTAGGCTTCCTCATTTGCAACTTTATTGTATTATTTTCATCGATCTTCATTGGAATTTCATTTATCAAGGTATTATTTTTCTTTAATATCTTAATTATGTTTTTTATTGTTATTAGTTTTGCTTGTTTATTTGATTTAATTCCTTCCATGTATCCAATTAGTGAGTATTTCTCTTTCTATGGTTTGGTATGAACCCTAATTTGTATATGGAATAGATTATTGATAATTTTTTTGGTTATTGTTGTCTAGAATTGATTGAATATGTTATAATCAACTTAGGTTTTGAAATAATAATGCAAATACAAATTACAATATGGAAATTTGTATTTCCCTTTGTTGATAGCTAAAATAAACTTACACAAAAAGCACTAAGAAATAACTTGAAGATGATCTTTTTAACGACAACCGTTAACTTGATACTTGTTGTAGGCGTGTAATCACTTTCCTTTTGTGATATTTCCCCCCACAAAGGTACTTGGGTTTTGACTTGGAAATTGACAATGACATACAAACAACACAACACACCCTTTGTACTTAGGGTATGAAACTTAACAACAAAGTGTTTGATGAATTATAAGCTTTGGAAGTTCTAATTTATATTTTATCCTTAATCTATAATGACTATAAGTCAAAACGACATAGTCATGTGGCATCTTGTTTGATTCGTCTCAATACAAAGATTATTAATATTAACTTTTTATAATTTTAATTAAGAACAATTTGATATATTAAAGGTTAAAATATTATCTCGATAAGTGTGAAAAAACTAAATGGGACTAATAGGTTAAATGTAGTATGTAATTTAGATGGTCCAGCTTAAGGTGTGATGGTAGGATTCATTATATTATTACTTCTTTGGTTCCAAAATACTTGCAACATTTGACTTTTCACGTACTCTAATGCATTACTTCAATCCTTAATATCTCTAATTACGTATAGTAAAAAATTATAAAAATTTAATATTAATAATTTTTACATTGAGACGAATCAAATAAGATTTCACTTGACTATATTTTAACTTATAAATTAAAAACTAATCATAAATTAAGGATAACAAATAAATAATGCTATATTTATAATGTTGCAAGTAAATGAAACGGAGAAAATATTTTATATGTATAGGTATTTAGTTTAATTGGGCTTACTATGTTTTCCATGTTTCTGAACCATTGTAGTATGGACCATGTATTGTAAGATGTTTCTGAATACTTTGTCTGTAAATCTTATTATTATTGTACTTATCTTATTGTCACTTTATGTTTTTTTCATCAATCATACATCATCTAATTTGGTTCATAATTTTACTGAATATCCATAGGTTAGTGGGTTTAATCTATCAGGTCAAACTGTTTTTTTTTTTTTTTTTTTTTTTTTCGTGAAATTGTATAATGTTATAAGTCAGATTAGATTTCGTACTATATTTTCCATTTGTTCAGTCTGCATAAAATGCAGTGTTGGTCGGATAGATTGGTTTGTGTGTTGCTGCTAAAGAGTGACGGACAAACTGATAAAAGTAAAAAAGGTGTACCTTTTAAAAAAAAGTAAAAAAGGAGTAATTTTGCAGATTTACATGCCCATTTTCAAACAATAATAATTCAAGTCAATTTTCTTTACTGTATTTGCCATTTTTATTGTTTTTAGGACATTTGGATTGATTTGTTAAGATACATGAGTGATTACTATATGTTAAAGATTATAATTATGGTTTTAATATTATTGTTGTTAATACGATAGGTCATCCATCACGAGCGTCGTACGAGCTCGGTTCACTCATGACATGTCATGGCAAGACGCCACGATCCACAACTAGGTACATCAAGACATGCCATACTACAGCTATTATTTTTTGAGATTAGCACGATCGGACATATGACCCACTTAGTACAATCCTTGAACCTCGCTATTTTATATCCAATTTTCACGACAAGTTGAAAATAAATTTGAGTTGTGGTCCGAGTTAGTACCCATGTACTCGAGTCTTGTCACGGGCCGTTATAGGGTGGTGGGTGTGGAATGACACAACCCACTGTTGTAAAATGGCATACCACGGCATGACTTGCCAAGCACATGGCTCGCTCTAATAAGGCTATAAATGACGCGATACAGCACGAATTTCATATCTACTTGCTATAATAGCGGAGGATATATCTATAGTTCATTTGGGTTGTAATTCCTCCAAGAGTCATTTTCAAATCAGTGTCATAGAATTCGGGATAATTTTATATAAATCATCAATTTTTATCAAATTAAGTTCTAATTAAGATTAGAAATTGTTACTTTTCAATTTATATAAGTTAGATTAAATTTTGGATGTCTGATATGTTTGTTTGTCAATTACAATCCTGTGTAATGATTTGAATCAAAGATTCAGATAATTGTACAAATAAAGTCCATTACTTTACAACTTAGCAAAGTTCTGATGATTCATGGCAGGACAAACGTCATATATATGATCATATTCTAATAAAGATTTAGTCTTTCTAAGCAAAGAGTACTGAAAAATGAATCATATTCTTTGACTCCAAAGTAAGTAGGAGTATATTTCAACCATAATTGAAGTATTAAAAGAAAACCAGACATGAAAGAAGCAAATGCATCTTTTTACAGTTCACATAAGAATTTAGATAAAGAAGACTTTCTCTTTCCATTTGTTATTTTGTACCGTTTTATTTATTGTTTTATCAAAGATTCTTTCAATTTACTTCCTCCCTTCCACAATACTTGCTATATTTTCTATTTTTGACAATTTCATATTACTTGCTACATTTTCGTTTTTAGTAATAAAACAATCATTTAAAGTTCTACCTACCCCTACTTTTACCTTACTCTATACTCTATACTATATAATAAAATATTATATTATACTCTATAAAGTAACCTAACAACCTATTTTTCCTTTTCCTTTTTCTTTTTCAATTAATAATAATAAAATAGTATACTCTATAAAGTAAACAATCACCTACAGTGTATGTCAATCACTTTTCTTAATACCCATGCTCATGCAAATGTAGCGACTAAAACAGAACGGAGGAAGTATATAATAAATTTTGGATATAAATAAACTCTTTCATCCTCGTTTTTATATTCTATTAATTTTTAGGTCTTTACATATTTTATACCAATTTTATTTTAATATTTTTAAATTGCTTATGAACTTTATATGTTGTTTATGTACTTTATATAAACACTTTTTTAATAGTTGCTTGTGGCCCTTGTATTTTTTTTTACCAATTTTATTTTATTATTTTTAAATTTTTATGACCTTCACTTTTGCTAAATTAAATTTATTATTCAATAAAATAATATAATCACCATTTTAAGAATCTGTTTTTATTATTTCTGAAGTTCTAATTTCTTAATCAAACAGCTTTAAGGAATGCAAGAAATATAATGATAAAAGATACGACTCCTATTTGCTTTTTCACTATTTTCTATCGGGTGGAGCTTTGGCAGCCATTAAACCTGTGCAAGTGAAAGAGATCGATTACCTTGGGTCGAATTCGGAATTGGATTATATATAGTATAAAGTGGTCAGAAATCTCTTTATCTAAACATAACTTCTTTTGTTAATTGGGTGAAAAAATCAACTCCAGCCTGATCTGCTACAAATCAGATGAAACTAATTTTGACCCACTTGTCCGTATTAAAGTTTTTATCATTATACTAGTAAAAAAATCCTCACGGATTTTTAAATACGTTAATATTAAAATGAAATTTTAGACTAATAAAATTTTAAATGAAGGTGGGTAATATGTATTTTAATATGTATATTGTAATTGAAAAGGAATTAAATATTAAAAAATCTAAAATACGTTGTTAATAAAGAGTTTATAGGTTTTGAAACCCCCTTTATATACTATATTCTCAGTACGATGACATATTTTACTATCCTTGGCACATATGAGAATTCGTATTCCTTTCCTGCTATTCACTCTAGATATGGCGACGTAAAGTTGCCCATGCATGACTAAAAATAGGCTTAGGTAGGAACATACCAACATGAGATATTGTTTGTCCTTGACTTTTATTAATAGTCATTAATTTTCCAGGTTCCCCTGTCACTAAAATTTCTTGAATGTAATCTAAACTCATGGTTATTCTATAAAATATTATTGAACAGCAGTATAGGTTCACAGAAGAGAAAATGATATAAGCAACTAATTGAAATGGCCATATGGGACTACTTATATTGTAATTTCTGCCATTAAAATGTTTATACATTTTTATTTTTATTATGGAATAATTACATTACAGAAAATCAGACAATATTTTTAGTTGATTGATTTTAATTGCACTATATTTGGTAGCTAAGATAGTTTGATGCCTACACACTAATTGAAGTTGGCTGATTTTTTTGCATTAATTTATTTGTTTCCATAATTGTCGTCTCGTTCAATACTTTGATATTTTCCCTAAAATTCAAAATTGTAATTATGTTAGTCTAACAAAGTAAATGACTGATTTTAATGATCAATTAAATAAATTTTATGTCATTATAGTTTTTAACAACTATTGCTAGAAAAAAGGGCAATTATGTATACGTCTAGTAATTTAATAAATTGCAGTGTAATTGGAACGAATGTAATTTATTTTGCAGTATAATTTTCTACCAGTATAATTTTAGTATTTTATTTATTCTCCAGTATAATTTTCTAAATTGTACATTTATATGTAACGATGTAATTGGAATAATTATTAATGCATCCATTAATGTACAAATTTTTCCAAAAATGCAAATGTGTAAATTTGGTAATTCCAAAAATGCAAATTAGTCAAATTTCATTAATATTGTTCAATGAAAAAAAAAAGACAAATGACATGCTCACAATCAAATTGCATTTTGCTATTATACAATAAAATTAATAGAATGTATGATGGTATTTAACATTAAGTACATCTATTTTTAGGCCATAATTTCAAACATTTTGTAATTTATATTTTTTTTA
>NC_080056.1:17340931-17353005 GCF_026212465.1 Amaranthus tricolor | reverse complement strand
AGTAAACTGACTTCTAAAGCAATTGCCCAACTTCAAGTCATAGGCTTCATCAACGATTCAAATTAAACTGGATATATACCTACAAAACAATCTCTAAAAATATGTTTGTTTATTTAAGAGTGAAGTCATCATCAAAACCTTAAGAGGCCAACAAATTCCCCCTTTTTGATGAAGACAAACTTTATAAACAAACTTAAGTAGAATAGAGTAAAACAAAATTCTTAGAGCATACTAGAGATTAAAGCAACTCTAAACAACTTAGCAAATCAACTCGTTACAATATAATTTACCAAGCATTCACAATAAAACAGTTTACTCCATAATATCAAATATTTTTCAAAACTTTCAAAATTAATTAACCTAAAACTTAAATAAAATAAACTAAGTTAAACTAAAATAAACTGACATAATAACTAACATAATTAAACTAACACACATTGTTAAATAATTTCAATCAGAAACATTTTGAGAACAAATGCACAAGAAAAATAAATATCCTCAAAAACTTAGCAACACAAATGATCACTAAACATAGAATCAATATAAATCAACCAAGATATGTAACTGAGTATTCACTTCTCCTCTTAAGTTTGTGCATAATCTTCCCCCTTTTGTCATCAATCAAAAAGAATTGGGAGTTATCAAAACTCAGCACAAACCAAATAGATTTGTTAGTGATGAAAACAAGAAACAATAATGAAAGCAAGCACCATAAAAGTAATCAAACCTGCAAATAGTCAATTGTCACAGACCATGAAAATAAAAACAAAGAAAGAAAAGTAGCAATTGTTCAAAGGTACATCAACAATGTACCCCAGATGGTACAAAAATAGAAAAAGAAATTGTTTGATAAGTGTCACAACCAACAAATCATTAAAGTTATGAGGAGAGGGATCAAGGGGCGGTCTCTTCTTCATCAATGTATTCAGTCTGCACTTCCACTGTGTCCAGCTTGGCACCAAGACGTTGTTCCATTTGGTTTAGCTGATCCACAATTGAAGCAAGCGAGACACGAGTTTCATCTTGAAAGGCAGTGAATTGAGACTGTAGATCAAGGAGCTTGGAGAGAATGGTATGTAAGGAAACTGCAGGAATAGAGTCAAAGTTAGTACAACCAATATTAGGTGAAGTGTGTGATTGTGGTGGTGGTGTAAACTGTATTGGTGATGGAGGTGGTGATGGATTGTGATGTGGTGGTGAATTGGCTGGCTTGGGAAAGGAAGGTTCAATAGGTGTCGGCTCAGGTATGTTGTCAGATGGTGTTTCATCAACCACAGTAGCCTTGCGCTTTGAGGCCAACCTCCTACTCTTCCTTTGCATTGACTTAGCCTTTTTCCTCATAGCCAACACAATCTCTTCATCACTGGAATAACTGCAGAGATTGTAAGGAACATTTTCATCCAAGGCCTCCTTTTGCTTTTCCTTTTCCCCCTTACTTTCAGCTCCATCCTGTTCCTCTTTCTCAGATTTTTCAGTATGTTCAGAGAGAACAGGATCTTGTTCCTTTTCTCCCTCATTCTCCTTGTCCTCCTTTTCCTCCTTTTCTTCTTCGACTTCTTCAGCCCCTTCTTCTTCAGATTCCACTTCTACAACCCCCTCATGCATTAATATTCCCTCATCATTCAATTTCAAATGCAAATTTTGCAAACATTTAGCACCAATTTTCATATTGGGACCCATTGGGAACTCCAACCCTTCCAATGGTACCTCAAATTTTCTAAAAATCCAGGTTAGCAACCCTCCATAACCAATGAAACTTTTCTTTTCAATGCAATCTGATAAATGAGAGATCATCAATGAAGGAAAATTTATTTTAATGTGTTTTTCCATGCAGTAAATTAAAGTGGCGTCACGCAAACTCACTTGACTACGTTTTGAGTTTCGTGGTAAAATGAATCTGCGAGCAACATTGTACAACAACTTATGCATAGGAGAAAGAACATTGTGACTAATTTTCCCTTTTTGATCAACTCCTAAAAATTTTAAAATTGTTCGTTCATTGATACCAGAAAATGAAATCTTCGACCCAACATAATATGTATCAAAACCAACATTGGGAACATTAAACCATTCCCCTAATAAAGCACTGTTAAATTCAATTGTAACAGTTTTAACAACACTAGAACACATCCCACCATCATTTGAGAAATTTAAAATAAATTCTCTCATTAGGTTTGGAAAAATTGAATTGCAACTGAAATTTGACATTAATGATTCCTATTCTTGAAAACTCAAAATGTCATGCAATCTTGAAAAGTTAGTAGAATCATACCAACATTTATCCAACCCGAATCCTACTGTCATCTCCTTTGAAACCTCTTCAGCACTGTTTGGATCAACATGCTTTGAGCTCTTAACTACTCTGGAAGATGAACCACCTGTTGAAATCTTTCTTTTTGTACTTGTGGGTTTAGTGGAGTGTTTTGGTGATTCTTGTGTGGTTTCAGTTGGTGTGGGTGGTGCATCCTGCAGTAATGGTGGTGGAAGAACTACTCTTAGTGGTTTTGGTTGGTCGGGTATACAGGATTTGGTAGTTTTCTTGCCTGATTTAGATGATTTGGGGGTTTTCATTTTTTGAATTTTTTGAAGGTTTTGAGAGAAGGAAGAAGGACGATTTCTTGAGTGAGAAATTGAGAGAAGGTTTGGGAAGGTAGAGTGTAATGACGTAAAGGAGGGGTTTTTAAATGATTGAAGTGACGGTTACTCCTCCAAGTCCCATCACTTTATTGCCCTTTGCATTGCTTGAGTGAAGAAAACCGTTCTCCCAAAAAAATTTTAGTTTAAGTTGGCCGAAAAAAAAATAAAAATAAAAAATGACATATGAATAAATTATGAAATATGAGTATTAAAATAAAATAAGAAGAAAAAGGATAGGAAAATGATGAATAAAAAAAAATTATAAGGAAAATAATGAACATATTGCATTGGTCTTATCAAATTAACAACATGCAAATAAGAAAACATTCATAGTACAAGCTTTATTACGTGTTTACCTGATCCATGCAATAATTTATTTTCAATCAAGATATTGAGATTGATTCCTGACCTTTTCATTCTCATGATGCTTCAATGGGAAATATATGCAACTAAATTTAGTGGAGCTTGATCATACCAAGTTCCGATCTCATCTTTTCATATTGTTCCCTAGGAAGTGGTTTGGTCAGAATATCTGCAACTTGTTCATTTGTGTTAACATGCTTTAATATAATATTTTTGTGTTCTACGTTATCCTTAAGAAAATGATGTCTAATATGTATATGTTTAGCACGAGAATGATGCACTGGATCTTTGGATATACATATGGCACTGGTATTATCACAATAAATAGGAATGCATTCAACTTTAATACCAAAATGTCTTAGTTGCTGTTTTATCCAAAGCATTTGGGAACAGCAAGCTGCTGCTGCTACGTATTCAGCTTCGGCAGTGGATAATGCAACAGTATTTTGCTTCTTGGAACTCCATGAAACTAAACATGAGCCAAGAAATTGTACCATACCTCATGTACTTTTTCTATTTACAAGATCACGTGCATAATCTGCATCACTAAAACCTTTTAAATCATAAACATCACTTTTAGGATAAAATAAGGACAAGTCGTCTGTTCCCTTCAAATATCTTAAAATTCATTTGACTGCCGTGAGATGTGATTCTTTAGGATTTGATTGAAATCTAGCACATAAACCAACACTAAAGGAAATATCAGGTCTACTTGCAGTTAGATATAATAAAGAACCTATCATGCCTCGATACATTGTTTGATCTACGTTAGTTCCTTTTAGGTCTTCATCTAATCTAACATTTGTAGCCATGGGTGTATGGTTGGTTTTAGCATTCGTTAGACCATATTTCTTTAGAAGTTCTTTTATATATTTTTATTGATGAATGAAGATACCATTTTCGGTTTGTTTAATTTGTAACCCAAGGAAGAAATTTAGTTCTCCCATCATGCTCATTTCAAATTTTGTGCCCATTAGGTTAGCAAATTCTTTACATAATAAATCATTAGTAGCACCGAAAATAATATCATCAACATAAATTTGAACAACCAAAATATTAGAACCTTTATTCTTAAAGAACAAAGTTTTGTCGATTTTTCCTTCTACAAAGTTATTTTGAATCAAAAACTTTGAAAGTCTTTCATACCATTGTCTAGGAGCTTGCTTCAAGCCATATAGGGCTTTATCAAGCTTATAGACATGATCAGGACAAGAGGTATTTTCAAAACCTGGGGGTTGTTCAACAAAAACTTCTTCATCAAGAAAGCCATTTAAAAAAGCACATTTTACATCCATTTGATATAATTTAAAATTCATGAATGCAGCAAAAGAAATTAAAATTCTAATAGCCTCTAACGTTGCTACCGGAGCAAATGTCTCAGTATAATCAATACCTTCTTGTTGATTGTACCCTTTGACCACGAGTCTTGCTTTGTTTCTTACAATTATTCCATGCTCATCTAGCTTATTCCGAAATACCCATTTCAAACCAATTACTTTCTTGCCTTTTGGTTTAGGTTCTAAGTGCCACACTTTATTTCTTTCAAATTCATTTAATTCATCTTGCATGGCTACTATCCATTCGGAATCCTTTAGAGCTTCTTCGTGATTTTTGGGTTCAAGTAATGATAGGAACGCAAAGTGTGCACAAAAGTTTCTCAGTTGGGATCTGGTTTGTGTTCCTTTATTCATATCACTTATAATCAGATCAAGAGGATGATAACTTTGGTATTTCCAAGGTTTAGGCACAAATTCTCTGGAGGGAACAGTAGCATGTTCTGTTTCAGCATCTGGATTTGCATTTTGTTCAACTACTGGATCATCTTGGTCAGCTGCGGGAACAGCTGGATTGCGAACAGTCTGCTGGTCCTGTTGTTCTGGCAGTTCCTGGATTTGGTCAGTTTCTTCTGCCTCTTCTTGTGTAGACTGTTCACTTGCTGTTCCATGATCTTGCACTTTAATTCCTTCATCATCATCTTCCAAGTTTGCAAGACCTATTTTAATATTACTTGTTTCCTGTTCACTTGTTGAAAAGTTAGTTTCATCAAAAATTATGTGAACAGATTCCTCTACACACATTGTTCTCTTATTATAAACTCTGTAAGCTTTGCTATGTGATAAATAACCGAGAAATACTGCTTCATCACTTCTTTCATCAAACTTACCTATATTTCGTTTTCCATTCACATGAACAAAACATTTGCATCCAAATACACAAAAATAGGAAATATTTGGTTTAACACCTTTGAGTAATTCATAGGGTGTTTTAGAAGTGATTGGCCTTATTAGTACACGATTCAATATGTAACATGCAGTATTGACGACTTCTGCCCAAAAATTCCTAGGTAGACCACTAGCAATCAACATGGTCCTAGCCATTTCTTCTGAGGTCCTATTTTTCCTTTCTACCATTCCATTTTGTTGTGGTATTCTAGGTGCGGAAAAATTGTGATTTATGCCATGTTCATTGCAATAATTCATGAAGTTTGAATTTTCAAATTCTTTCCCATGATCAGACCTTATGTGAACGATTTGATTATGGGTAGATTTTTGTATTTTATTAGCAAAAGAAACAAACTCATCAAAAGCTTCATCTTTGCTTACCAAAAATAAGGTCCAAGTAAATCTACTAAAATCATCAACTATGACAAACACATATCTTTTGCCACTACGACTTTGTGTTCTCATAGGTCCACATAAATCCATATGAATTAATTCTAATGGTCTAGTGGTAGTCACAACGTTCTTTGATTTAAAGGATGACCGCACTTGTTTTCCTTCAGCACAAGGATCACAAACTTCATTTTTAAGGAATTTTATTGCAGGTAATCCTCTTACTAGGTCTTTTGATCTTAATGTGTTAATCAATGAATAACTAGCATGACCTAGACGTTTGTGCCAAAGAAGTGGGTCTTCTTCAATAACACTTAAACACGTTAGACTGTTTCTGGGAACAGTGTCCAGGTCCACCACATAGGTGTTCCCTTTTCTGATTCCCTCCAGCACAGGGTCTCCTGTACTGTTCCTAGAAATTATGCATCGTTCAGAAGTAAACTTAACAGAGTTACCTTTGTCGCAAAATTGAGAAATACTTAACAAATTGTGTTTTAAATTCTCGACTAAAAATACGTTATTGATGGCATGGAAACTAGACCTTCCAACCTTTCCTTTGGCAATTATCTCACCCTTCATGTTGTCACCGAAGGTTACTGTTCCCCCATCATAGGCTTCAAGTGAGAGAAATTTAGATTTGTCACCCGTCATATGCTTGGAACACCCACTGTCGAGATACCATGAGTTGTTCCCCCTCACTTGAACCTGCAAAGCAAACTAATGGTTAGGTACAAGAACCCATTCATCCTTGGGTTCCTTGTCGACAATACTTGAATCACATTTCTTAATCCATATTCGTTCGACATAATTTTTATTTGCTTTGATATGCTGTTCCTTCTTTATACATTGATGTTTCAGGTGTCCACTTTTACCACAGAAGGAACATATTTTGCTATTAGGGAGATCTACATAGACCTTTTTCTTTTTATCATTCTTCATATAGCCTAGTCCTTCTTTACTTTTGATTTTAGCATTTAGAATCCATTTGGGAATTTCATTAAATTTCCCTTTTCCTCTTAAGTTTATTTTATTTTTCAAATTTTCATTTTCAATTTCATAGGATTCTAATTTTGATTTCAACTTTTGAAATTCAGTGTTAACCATGTGAGTAGATATATTGTTTGCATCTTTACTTAATCCTAACAATCTGTTTTGATTCATTTCGATACTAAGGAAAATAAATTCTTGTTTCAATTTCTCAATTGTCTCTTTCAAAACAACATTCTGATCTAGCAAATTAAAAAATCTGCTTTGTACATCTATTCTAAATGAATTTAGATAGGATACATGATCCTTGTTTGAGTTGAGATCTTTCTCGATTTGGAGACACTTGGTATTCTGTTTTTTCATTCAATTTTTCTTGTGTCTCTAACAACAATTTGATTAAATTATTCTTACTTAAATTAGACAGTTGTTTAGAAGATGGACTAGAAGACATTACCTCTTTTTCCTTAGACTCTTCATGAGATGCCATGAGACACAGATTTGCGGTTTCTTCCTCCACTGGAACTTCTGTCTCAGCCTCGCTCTCCGTATCACCCCAAGCTGCGATCATTGCCTTTCTAAAATCAGTTTTGAAGTTTCCTTTCTTATATTGTTTACCAACTTCTCTTGCTTTTCCCTTGCCCCTCTCATTTTTCCATTGAGGGCAATCCTTGATGAAGTGATCAGTGCTCCCACACTTGTGGCATTCAAAATTTGTCTTCAAGTTAGCAATTCCTTTTTCTTTGTTGTTTCTTTGATTTCTACATCTGCTGTTCCTGAAGAATTTTTTGAATTTACGTGCCAACATAGCTGCTTTCTCTTCACCATCTTCTGATTCTTCACTATCATCTGCTGCCAGAGCCAATCCTTTGTTTCGGGAACTGTCAGCGGTTCCCAAATGCAATTCATGGGTCATTAGAGAACCAGCCAGCTCTTCCAAATTAAACTTGGTGAAATCTTTGGACTCCTGGATGGCAGTGACCTTTGCTCTCCAGCGTTCGTCTTGAGGAAGACTCCTAAGTACTTTCCTAACTTGTTCATCAACGGGAATGATTCTACCAAGAGAGACTAATTCATTCGTAATATTTGTGAACCTATTGAACATCTCTTGAATGTTTTCCCTCGGTTCCATGACGAATCTTTCATATTTGGACATTAGCAAGTCAATCTTGGATCGCTTTACTTCACTAGTACCTTCATGGGTAACTTCTAGCAGGTCCCAAATCTACTTGGCAGTTTTGCAACCCATAATACGATTGTGTTCATTGGGTCCAAGACCACAGTGAAGCAATTTGATAGCAAGAGCGTTCATCTCCATGGAGCAGTATCAGTGATTGGTTTTGGAACAGCTTCATTGTTGGAGTTGATGGTCGTCACCTCAAAGTCTCCAATTTCAATGACTCTCCAAACTTGATAGTTTTCGGCTTTTATGAAGGTTTCCATTCTATTTTTCCAGTAAGTATAGAATTTCCCATCGAACATGGGTGGCCTTTGTGTGGAGTACCTCTCTTCCATGCGCTCGTTCATCTTCAACATCTTTCCAGGGAACAGGATACTGCTCTCAAGGTTTCCTGATTAAATGAGGAACAGGGCTCTGATACCAATTGTAGGAATGCTAATGGATGATCGAATGCAACAAGAGGGGGGTGAATTGTTGTGTAGTAGGTTTAAGATTTTTGCCTCTAATTTTTGCGGAATTGTATCAAGTAAAGAACAAAACTTAAACTCAAAAACGAAAAGAAAAATAATAAAGGAGACAAAGATTTTACGTGGAAACCTTCTTGGCCTAATAAGAAGGAAAAACCACGACCCCCCGGGATTTCAAAATTCTCACTATGTTAAGGCAATCAATTACAATTACACAAAACAATGTTTGCTTCACTTGAAGCTTCTCAATTCTCTAAATGCTTCACTCAAAGCTTCTCTACTTAGGCCTACTTCTCTTCTCTTCTCTTTCTCTCCTTCTCTTTCTCTTCTCTCGATTCTATTCTCTATTCCCTTAGACTTCCCATAAGTCTAATTACAACAAACACTCAATTACCCTTTACAAGGCCAATTCTCATGAAGATTAAAATTAAGTAGTTTCTCAAGAAAAATATAATGAATTAATTGGCATTCAAAAATAGAAAATATTTTTCTTTGAATAATCTCCCTTAAATGGACACTATCTGTTCATCTCCGCTTAACCGTAGCTTCCCTCTTTTATAAAGGGAACAGCCGTCAGTGCACTCAGCCCATGTTCTCCATGAGATGCACTTATCCCACGACTTCCATAAACTTACTTACTCCCAAAGAAAGTGAGAAGTTAGTTGAAAGTAGGAGTGGAACATAACTGCTGTACGGTTAATATTACATGGGTTAAAGGAAGATCCGAAAATGTAGGAGACTAATTCAAAGTAGAGAACAAGTCTTTTGGATGTCTGAGTTTATAGGAGATAAACAAGGAATTAGTCTTCTCTATGTTTTTAGGCGTATTAAAAATATTTTGCCTATTAATAAATAAATTTAATTAAGCAACTAATTAAATTTTAACCTTTTACATTAACTAAAAACAGAAAACATAATTTTCGTAACTTCCAGTCAATGTCTTCTTCAGACCTGTATCGTGGGGAACAGCGCACTGTCTCCATCTACAACTTTCGTCAGGACTTCAACTCTAGGAACAGTAAACTTACTTCTAAAGCAATTGCCCAACTTCTTGGATATTTGAGACATGTACAACTTCCACGAATCAAGTCATAGGCTTCATCAACGATTCAAATTAAACCGGATATATACCTACAAAACAATCTCTAAAAATATGTTTGTTTATTTAAGAGTGAAGTCATCATCAAATCCTTAAGAGGCCAACAAGAATTAATTAAAATTTAAACTGATTAATTCGGTTTTATATTGTAAATTTTGCTTTAATTATTTTCGTGCATATATTATTGTTATTTTAATCTTCTATGATGTGTTATAACATAGATTTAATTTAGGATTGGTTAAAATTTAATTTTCGTGATTTGAATAATTTTATTTTAAATTATTATGAAAATCTGGAAAATCTGCACTTTTTATTAATAGTAATTTGGCTGTAATTTATTGATTTTAATTTATTTCCACATTATTTTAACACTAAAATATGTTACAATCAATAGGTAATAGTGTTAATTAATTTTGATGAATTTGGGTTTTATTTTACAAAATTAGTATTTAATAATGACTTAAACTAGTTAATTTGAATTTTGTGAATTAATTAAGGTTAAGAGGAATTAAAATCTGATTTAATTTATTAATTTATTATTTTTGGTCATATACCTAATTGCTTTGTTATGTGTTAATTTCATGTACTACTTATTTATTTAATTAGATAGTTTATGACCATTTGTTGTTAAATTCATGTAAATAGAGAACTTGACTTTGGCATTGACTTCGACCTTGACCATTGACTTTTGTTGACTATTATAAGGGTTATGTGATTTTATTTTGATGGTTTATAAAACTGTTTTGTTGCTTGTCGACAATTTTATACTTAAGAATAAAATAACATTGTCTGTAGTATATTCTTGCTGTAGTAAGGTGTATTCTTGATTAAGTTCGAATTATCCTTATTTCAAACTCAAACATTACAACTTAAACCGTTTGATTTTGATCTTGATTGGTTTTGAACTACTCCATAGGAGTTTTGGTATTTTGGAAATGGTCATTGTGGCTTTTGGGTTCTTAAGGGTAAATCCATAGTGGTTCCTTATGAACATTGGTTTTGTTGTTATTTGGAAATTGTTGGGTAAGTCCATAGTGGTTCCTTCGATTGGACAGCACATCTATAGTAGACTGGATCTTCGGAAAACGAGAGAGATTGGCCATTCTTAGACAGAGTTATATCATTGTGGTTGACCCGAGGTTCGCCCTGACTTTATCTAGGCTTAGTGGGCCGCGAATTTGTTCACTGCGTCTGTTCCAAGTACGACTTGAAAATATTGTTAACTTGCTTTTTGTTAATTTGTTTTGGAAAAATTATCCTTGGTTTTAATTCATTTGGTTATCCTACTTTGGTATTAATTGAATTGATCAACATTATTTGACTTTATCGGTGTGGCTTGTATGGTTGAATCGTTGTTAATTGATTTGAATTTTAATTAAGCCTCGCATTAGTTCTTTGTTTAAATTTGAACCTTGGTGTTAAGGACAGTCTAGTTACTGGCCACTAAGTGGTAATTTGCTGTTTAGTTGTTGCAGGTGATGATTGAATTCACTCGGAGCAACTGGGGAGTAGGACTGAGAGAGTGTAGGGTTACCTAGAACATTAAGTTGAAGTTTAGATGTTTTATCTTTTTATTTATGGGAGTGTTTTACTCCCTGGATTATTGTGTAATGACTTTTGAATTAGTTTGTTCGAAGTTATAAAATAGTGACCCAACTTAGTGTATTGTTTCCGCCAATACATCCTATATTAAGACGGGTCATTACAGTTGGTATCAGAGCTGAACGGTTCCGAGGCTTGCTTGAGTGAGTTACTAGGAATCTAAGCAATTGACTTGACCATAGAGTGAGGTACTTGGGTAGTAAGAAATGGAAATTGCTTTTAGAAAAGCAAGGAAGTATGTAAGACTACATATAAATTTCTGTTTTTCTAGGATGCCTCCTAGAAGAAGAACCTCTGCTGAAAAGGAGTCTTCTCGCCAACGTTTGAGAGCTCTAGAGAATGCTATCATTGCCCTCGCAAATCGATCCACTGGTCCGGCTAACAACCAGTCTGTTTTTGATCGGTTTGATCGTCACCGTCCCCCAGCCTATGAGGGTACTGCCGATCCTGTAGTTCTCGAAGGTTGGTTATGTGAGATAGAAAAACTCTTTGACGCGACTGGCTGCCCAGATGCTGAAAAGGTTGCTATTGGCTCGTAATACCTGAAGAAAGAGGCTGACAACTGGTGGGGTATGGTCAAAGCTGAATGTCTTGCTACCATTGGCTTTGGGTGGGAACAGTTCTCCACGAAGTTGAAGGAGAGATTCTATCCGGACGAGTTGAGGTGGCTGAAAAGAGAAGAGTTTCTCTCTCTGGAACAGGGTTCTATGTCAGTGCAAGCATATACTGACAAGTTCACAGAGTTGTCTCGTTTTGCTGCTGTTTTGATCCCTTCTGAAGCTGAGAAAGTGAGGTTGTATGTAAGGAGGTTAGACGCCCGGATTAGGGTACCAGTGATGTGTTCAGGTGCTGCTACTTTCCAGAGGGCTTATGAAGTTGCCCTTAGTGCTTATGCTGCAGTTCAAGAGGAAGAAGCTACTAGACGTGCTCTCACAGCCAAGAGGCCCCCTCCCTCATTTCATACTGCAAACCCCTCCAAGAAGTCTAAGCTTATTCCTGCGAAGAAGGGGAGTACTTCTGATTTAGACTGAAGAAGTGTTTCAAGTGCCAGAAAGATTGGCACCCTGGCAAAAATTGTGATGGTTCTACTGTCAAGTGTTTCTATTGCAATGGTGAGGGTCACCTTTCGT
>NC_080056.1:17290931-17333431 GCF_026212465.1 Amaranthus tricolor | reverse complement strand
AAAATATGCGTTACTACCTAATTTCATGGACTTAAACACATTTCAAGACATGGAGTGCACATTCAACAATTCCAACCACAATACCTACCGATTCTCTTGGAAATGATAGATTTTTAAGCACAAATTAACATTGAAAATGGACTCTCGCCCTCAATTCGGTAATACTATGATTACACCAAAATCATTCTTAACCCACACACTACATATCTAAGCCAAACATCATTTTAAACAATCAAACTATATACATGGTGATACTTTCGAGCCTAAACCAATTTGAACTTTTCACTCATGTTCAACTTAAATATAGTTAATGAATATGAATTCATGACTAGAACTTGAAATAATTAACAATAGCAAGACTAAAAGTTATGGAAAAAATGCACTTAAATTAAAATAACAGGTTAAGGATTTTTAAAAGCTATTATAATTCAATGAAAATGAATACAAAATAATAATACTAATGATTCTATAATATAATGGAACATGGAAGAAAAATGACTTGAATTCAATTTTAAATTAATTCATTAAAAATAAGAAGGCAAAAGCAATAAAACGAAACAAATAGAGATTAGTCTCTTGAAATTGATCCAAGGAAGAGTCATAACTAGATGATGAAGATTCAAATTGGCTCTTTTAATAAGTTTCATAAAAACTCCAATCTCACATCAAATGTTTGATGAAATACATGAATTAAGTTCAATATAATATTTTCCAAATAAACTCATGGCTTACGTTGAACCAAATGAAGAAAGGAAAGCTTCTAAATAAAGTTAATGAAAACTTAAACTACAGAAAACTTAGCAAATGAACTAGAACAGAAAATTCTTGTGATGGAGGAAGCCCTTTGATGGTCTTCTGCTTCTTCTTTTTAAAGGAAGGACAAGTGGTGGGTGGTGCTCTGGTGATTTTTCCACCACTCCTTTTTGTGAGATAGATAGCCTCTAGAAGGGTAGTAAATAAGGGCGAGTTGTAGAGTAGGGAAGGCATAAGGTGTGGGAGAAATATCCAGCTTAGCAGCTTTAAAAAGCATGATTTGTAAAAACTTTCTAAATTGCTCGACTCCATCCAACTCGCTCAAATACGCTGAGCCATCATAAGGTACCATGTTTATAACTTTAGAAATCAGGCAGAAGATGGAAAATTAGCCTACTTAACACGAGCCGCCTAGCTTGACATAATTGAGCGAATGTAATGTGCCCTTGGTATGCACTCTTCCAATTCTGGTCAAAGAGACATAGAATGACCCACTTTGGCACTTTTTTGGCTTCTGTTCTAGACTTGCCTCATTAACGCTTTCATTCCTTGAGCCTTTGGAATTAGGTGAGCAGTCTATGCGCCAAATGTGCTTGTTTGAATTTTGATTTTGATATATTTTAACTGAAATGGACAGAAGTAGGTAAAATAGCTAATTCCTCATCATCAAATTTGTTAGCTGTATTTTATTCATAATTTATCCGCATTCTTTAGTTGGATTATGATGGAATTTGATACAGCTATGCTTGTTTTATTTAGGTTTTTACGCTTGGTTTTGTATTTTGTTCTTTTGTTGTATTTCAGGTAAAACTCATCAAACCGAGTACAAATCAAGCACTTTTGTTGCATAAGCTGCTCAGCCAACTCCGAAAGCTCAAGGGAGCAATGCCTCGATGAGCTAGGTGAAGAAACAAGCTAAATCGAGAGCCAAAGTAGGCCATTTTAAGCCACTCCACCAAACTGGCTCGAGCCAAGCTAGCTCGAGCAGCCCTACACCTGCACTTGAGATCAAAAGCTGGATAAAACCCTCCTGAAGGTCGTTCGACCAGGTCGAACGGAATGGCTCGGGTCAAGTGAGGTGCAGTTCCACTTCTAGTGACTTATGTTAATTAGCAGGCTGCAATCTAGAAGTACAGGGCATTCGCTAGACCTGATCGAGCAAAATGGCTCGGGTCGAGCGGAGCTGGTTTCAACTTTTGTCTAAATTTTGAGGCTTCTTATGTAGCACCTGATGCTGGCTCGACCAGGTCGAGCGAGATGAGCGGCAGTAGCTTTTAAGATCCATTGAAATATCATTAGAGGTCCAATCATTTTTATTTCTTTTGACTGCTGATGCCAAGACTGCTTAGGCACCATACCCTATCAATTAGGGGTGGCACCTCCCTCAAACAATCTAGGGTTGGTGGAGCAATCATGAAACCACCACCACCCCCACTTGTTTTGTGAAGACTATAAATAGAGAAGAGGAAGATAGAGTTCAAGCATTCAGATTTCACCCTTAATTTTAAGTAACTCTTATGTATTCTTCATAGTTTAGCTTGCATTTCAATTAAAACTTAGTGTTTAGCATAATTTCTTCTTCAATTCAATTAAGAACTTTTAAATTACAATTACAATCTTAATTTTAATCCTCAAGTGTAGCATTTTGCGATTTGGATTCTTCATACATTGATGTATAATTATTGAAGCTATTGGAAGGTAATATTTTGAATCATCAACAATCATCTTGTTCATCCTTAGATTGAACCCAAAAGAGTAAATTCTATTTTTTGCTTATATTGTTTTCAATTCATGTCACTTAGTTATCTTTGATTGATTGCTTTTAGTTTCATACATTGATTTTAAATTTGCGTTTGTAGTTTGCATTGGATACTTTTGGTCATATGTCCTTTAACAAACACTGTGCACGTCTTCGACTCATTACAGAAACCTCAAAGCCCGCCTCGCAACACAAAATTCGAAGCGTTGTTGAATGCGTACGTAATATATATATATAGTATTACTTTTCTCATGCGTTTCAGCACAATGAAAAAAGTGCGTTGAAAAATGAGATCTACATCCAGAGCCACATTTCCAAAATGGACAGCAATAAAGGTACACAAATTCGATTTTATGCGTTTTTAAGCGTTTTTGTCAATTTCGCGCGTAAAGTAGCTCAAACTTTGTTTGTTATGCACGAAACTTGGCACACAACACTATTTGGTATATATTATTGTTTTGAAGTGGTTAGAATTGAAAATCATAGTCATATGCTAGCAATTTCGTGTTAAGTTGCGATTTTATGCGTTTTTAACCGTTCTTGGCACTTTTGCGCATAAAGTAGCTCAAACATGGTTTGTTTTGCACGAAACTTGGCACACAAAACTATTAGGTATATATTATTGTGTTGAAGTGGTTAGAATTGAAAATCATAGTTATATGCTAGAAATTACGTGTTAAGTTGCGATTTTATGCGTTTTTAAGCGTTTTTGTCAATTTCGCGCGTAAAGTAGCTCAAACTTGGTTTGTTATGCACGAAACTTGGCACACAACACTATTTGGTATATATTATTGTGTTGAAGTGGTTAAAAGTGAAAATCATAGTCATATGCTAGAAATTTACGTGTTAAGTTGCGATTTTATGCGTTTTTAACCGTTTTTGACACTTTTGCGAATAAAGTAGTTCAAACTTGATTTTTGATGCGAAACCGGGGCTGATTAAGGCCTTGGTTATGCAAGGATTAATGTTGTGCGGAAGCTTTGATTAATGAAACAGACAAAAACTACAAATGATCATGAAAAGAACACGAAACAACCACAAACCCTTAGATAATTCTGGTCTAGCAAACTGTCGAGCAGCCCTCCTTCAGCTCAGCTTCTAGGAGTCCACGGGGATTGTTAGAATGGTTTTAGGACCTTGATAGCTAGAGCCAAGTACCAAGATTCCATTTCCACTTTAGCCTAGGTCCTGGATGCATAGGTTTGGTCTCCACTTGTCGTGCAAGGTGGTCTGGTCACTAGTTTGCTGCTGTGTCGTGAGGTCTGTATGCAGCCTTGTGTGGGCACCTTTGGTATCTTCATTTCATACAACCACATTTGTATCAGATTTGCACGAAACTTGGCACACAATACTCTTTGGTATATATTATTGTGTTGAAGTGGATAGAATTGAAAATCATAGTTATATGCTAGAAATTACATGTTAAGTTGTTTTTAAGAGTTTTTGTCAATTTCGCGCGTAAAGTAGCTCAAACTTGGTTTGTTATGCACGAAACTTGGCACACAACACTATTTGGTATATATCATTGTGTTGAAGTGGTTAGAATTGAAAATCATAGTCATATACTAGAAATTACGTATTAAGTTGCGATTTTATGCGTTTTTAAGCGTTTTTGGCACTAACATCTATTTTCTCTTAGTGCTTTCAACAACCTTCTACTTCCGTTGATTGCGGCTACTACACGCTGAAGTATATGGACGATATTATAAAATCCGTGAAGGATTTTGGAGTCGAAAATATAGATGCCGTAAGTATTTGTTACGTTCTTAAATAATTATTATTGGTAAAATCTAATGTTTATATAAATCTTTTAATTTTATGTTATATTATAGGTTTTAAACGACATTCCGAGGGAAACATGCCCTTTGAGAATTGGAGAGATGCGCGAATTAAAAGACAAGATTGCCGCGTATCTTGCTAATTTTTGTCCTTGATAAATTGTAATTAGTATAGATTTTTTAGGACTTTATTGTATATTATATATATATATATATATATATATATGTACGTACATAATATTATATTATATATACGATCGAGAGTTTATTATTACAAAGAGATTATTGGTGATTATTTGTGATTATCATTGGTTTATTATTGGATTAATCATTGTTATTACATTGTATTATTATTGGATTATTATTAAAAAAACGAAAAAAGAAAAAAAAAATAGCAAGTATTTGTTGCGGTCAGAGGGAAAAGCGCAACAAATAATGCCCACTTATTTGCTGCGGTTTAGCCTCTGACCGCAGCAAATAATGCCCACTTATTTGCTGCGATTTTGCCTCTGACCGTAGCAAATAATGCCCTTTTGGCTTAGGCTAGGCATTATCACCATGTATGTAGTCTAAATTGCTTTCTTTACCTTAGGCTTTGTTGTGTTGTTTATGGTTTAAGATGGATTTTGCTATCATGTTGTAGTGTTGTTGAATTGAGGGTGAGAGTCAACTTTCAACGATAATCTTTGCTTAAAAATTAGTCATCTACATGAGAATAGGCAGATGCTTTGATTAGAAATGTTGAATGCGTATTTCATGTCTTAAATTGTGCTTAATTCCATGAGAATAGGTAGTTGAGTATGTTTTAGGAACCTTTTGTTACTCGAGAGAGAACATTAGTAATTATGATATGTTCTTCCCCATAACAAAATATCCATGACCTTAGGTTAAAACTACTTTGGGGAGAAAGCCTACCCTATGCCTCTTTAGCTTATTGATCATATTATCCTTGCTTTAGTTTATTGCATTCTTATATACTTTAATGCTTTATTTTCATTAAGTAGTTTTAATTGCTTGCTTTAACTATTTCTATCACCAAACATCATATTATACTTTTATGAACACACTAATCAATCGAGAAACTATTGACTTAACCCCTACTCCGTGTGGATTCGACCCGTACTTTTCGTCGTACTAAGCTACGTCGTGCACTTGCGCTATTACTATTAAAGGACGTAAAGTCCCGATCAAAATTTTGCATCAGTATTATGTAAGTCTATTACATAGTACAAAATTCATTCAAATGAGTCTTAAGAGAATTACCTTCATTTAATCTTAGATTATTGAGTCTATACTTCAAGAGTAACCTATTGGTTATACTTTTGGAAATGTATTGATATTCGAGACTATCTTATATTCTCTTTATAATAGTGTCTTTCAAAACATATCCAAGTGCCTAATTTAAAAGACACAATTGTATGGCACTAAGAGTCTTTGCATTGATTTCATCCCACTTTTCAACTGTCATTCTAACGGGCGTCTTTGCAACACCTTTTAAAGCCTTTTGCACATTATATTGAGTAAGAAGAGCCTTTATGTAATATCCGCCATTTTTTCAAAAAATAATAATAATAATAAATAAATAAATTTCAGAAATTAAAAACAAAATAATAATTCTCCATTAACAAATAACTTCCCAGTTCTCCCTCTAAATCTTATAACTAACCTCACTTACCTATTATAAATTAAACCAATTACCCTTAATTCATTCACATTATTACTCACACTTCCTTTTTCTCCTACAAACTACTTCCTCCATCTCCCATTTGCTTAAAATTCAGTCAAGAAAACGCAGTATTTCGATATTAAAATTCATAGACCGAGATTATTAGGAGCGTACGTTGTCTAGGATCGCGTGATAAGGTAATTCTCAATGTCCATCTAATTAGGACTATCCCGTTAATATTATGTGCTAAGTGATAATTAATGTTTTTAAATAGAATGCATGATTTGATATGACATTATTTTGTATGATATTATGTTTTATATATTCTCAAGTTATATCTACTATTATTTTTGTCAAACTTGAATTTATAATTACTATTTTGATAAAATTTATATTATTATTTTGATAAAGAAATTAGATACGGTTTAATTTGAAAGAGAAATATTTATAATATTATTATTTTGATGAAAGTTATATTGTTATTTTAATAATGATTTTTAAATGCGATTGAATTTAAAGGAGAAATATTTACAATATTAATTCCTATTGCCACCAATTGTATTAGAATGGTGATTTGGAAAATGAGATTTCAGTTAGATATTCCTGAGATATATATTTATTGGGAAAATTTATGATTATAAAATAAAATGTATAATGTATGTTTGATTATATGTTTGTGATCACGCGACTAATTATTAAAATATATTAAATCACATAAAGTGTAACACGAGGGAAATGAAGCTCTTATATTATTTGTGATCCAAGTATAAGGGTGATGAACAGGTTGTCCTGTTTGGTTAGTATAGCTACCGACAGATATTATTATTTCTGATACTTGATACGATGTTTGGTCTTCCTTCCATTTGTTGTGATCCAAGTAGAAGAGGTGTGCACACTAGGTTTCCCTGAGACTACTCTGCTGCCTTGAATTATTTGGGGTGACGACCTCTTGATGAAGTAGGTATAGGGGTAAAGCCTCGGCCTACTAGCGTTCTCGTTCCCTCAAATTAAAAAAAAATGATTATGTGTTTGTCATTATTAAATATCAAATTAATAAATTGGTTTATGTGATATTATATATATTGTTTTCTCAAATTGTTTTTCTTTTAAACTCAGCGATATGTATGGTTTTTTTTTCAAAATTATTTTCAATTTAATTATATTTTATTTTCTTAAACTATTTTAAAACTTAATCGTTTTACGAGATGGAGTTGGAATTGCTCAATTTTCTACTTTTGGGAGTTTTCCCTTGTTTTTCTTGCATTCTTATGTTGCAGGTTATTGATTGCATGGGTGAAGTGAGAATCACATAGAAACATAGCTTTTATTAGAGTCGTATTTCAATTTAAATTTTACCTTAAGTTTTTTAAATTTTATATGGACATAGATTGCATTCAGTCTTTTCTTAAGTTGTAAGACCCTTTATTGGATTTTAAGTTATTAAGTTATTTCTTAGTCGTTAAGCCTTACATTTATTTTATTAGAAATAGATGTGGCGGTAGCACTCCCATGGGCCATGAGTAGGTTTTGGCTCATGTTTTTCATTAAAGGTGTTTTCAAAAGTTCGACCTATTATGAGGGTGTTACACTTTATCTTGTTTTTTCAGAAGCCAAAATTCCTATTCCTATTAAATTTCTCAATATCTAACTTCATTGAAATCGTATTGGATACAAAAATCAATTAAAAACTTAAATTAATCACTAAGAACCCTTCACTCTAATACCAATTATTATAGTCGTTAAGACTTAAATGTGCTAAGTATCAATGATTATAGCCTTTAATTGAATGGTAGATCGTTTGAAAACAGAAAACCCTGATTGAAAAATCAAGAAATCTTGCAAATAATGAATCAATAAAGTAAAACAACAAAATTAATGTGACTCACCCAATGTGAGCTGCGTGCATACCTAGCCCAAATGTTTTATTATGAATAAAAAATTTTACTAAAGCTTAAATGGCTTACAATGGAGATTCGGAAAATTTAAAAGAGAAGATCCTAAAGAGAGATTAGGGGATTGTTTAAGCTAAAGAGAGTTTAGGAAATTGAGTAAAATCAATCAATCAATAAATCAATAAAATATACTAATGAAGAAACAATTTGAACACATGTTACACTATCATTAAAAATTTCCCACCTATATTCTATCGTTGACAAGGAAACTTTTGATACTTGACTTTATATTTAAGGAAACAATTAACACGTTAAAGCATGTAATATTTGTTGATTGGCTATAAATATATAAATAATAAACAAAATGTACTAATGAAGAAACGACTTGGGACATGTCACACTCTCATTAAAAAAAATTTTCGCCTATATTTTATTGTTGACATGGAAACTTTAGATACTTGACTTCATATTTAAGGAAACAACTAACACATTAAAACATGTAATATTTGTTGATTTACTATAAATATATGTCATCTATTGAACACTGTATTTTCTTATATAAGCCTATAATTTTTTTATCCCATATCATAAAGAAAATTCAAACTTGATTCATTAAACCGTTATCAAAACTAAAGTGATCCAACCAATAAAATACAAAAATAAAATATTTATATTCTATTTTCATACACTCAATCTTAAGTCTTAAACTCAAAAATTATATTATAGTAGTATGTTATAGTCAATTCATATGTTTTATGATTCATTTAATTTTTTCATAATTAATCATATATGATAAAATCTATAAATTGAATTAAAATAGAATATATTGATGGAAAATCTATAATCTTTCAACGATGGAAGAAAAAAAAAACGAATGATATTTTTTTAATAAATAGAGTATTCTATTGCAAATTAAAATTACAATAATTAAAATTTAATAAAAACTATTGACGAACATTTCATGACTTATTTGAATTTTATGATTTCCTCAATATCGCTTAACGATAATCAATTTAATAAATTTTTATTTATTGATGGTATTTTTGGTCTTTTCTTTCACATATATGTTTTAATATAATTCTATAACAAATTATTTCTTTCCTTTTATAATTATATTATTATAACAAAGATAAAGATTTAATGATTAAGTTTATATGCTACAATAATTATAAGTATAAAATAATATTAATATAATCATATCAGTAAATATTATAGTATCCGTGCTTTACACGGTAATCTATCTATTACTAATCTAATGTTATTTGTGACTATTATAGTTTATAATGTATAATTACAAATACCCACAATGATTGAAATTCTAAAATTGGAGTATCTAAAAACTAGAATAACAGAAAAGCCAGCTGATGTTGCATACATTACATGTAGTTGAATGGACTTTCTTGTGACCATTAAAGAAACCGACTCGACTTTTCTTAACAAAAAACTCTAAAATCTAACTTTCAGTCCTTCTTTAATTAAACCATTTAAAACCTACACTAGTGAAAAAACCTTATTTGCTGCAGTTTTTTGGCCATAATATGCTGCGGTTTTGGCCCCAAGCATTAGTGATAGCAACAGATGGCCTATTTTAAATGCTGCGGTTTTAAACCGCATCAGAAAAGTGCACCATATGCTGCGGGCCACGAAAAAACCGCAGCACATAGTTTAAGACTATATGCTGCGGGCCTCCATAAAACCGCAGCATATAGTCTTAAACTATATGCTGCGGTTTTATGGAGGCCTGAAGCATATATTATAATTTTTTTTCTTTTTTCTTTAATACTAATAATAATCCAATAATAATGTACAATGTAATAAACAATGATTAATCCAATAATCCAATGATAATAACAAATAATCACCAATCATCACCAATAATCTGTACGTACATATATACATTAAAGTCCTAAAAATCTAAACAAATTACAATTTACCAAGAACAAAAATTAGTAAGATACGCGACAATCTTGTCTTTTAATTCGCGCATTTCTCCATTTCTCAAAGGGCGTGTTTCCCTAAGAATGTCGTATAAAAACTATAATATAATATAAAATTAAAAGATACATAAACATTAGATTTTTACCAATAATAGTATATATATATATATATATATATATATATATATATATATATATATATATATATATATATATGTATATATATATATATATACATATATATATATATATATATATATATATATATATATATATATATATATATATACATATATACATATATATATATATATATATATATATATATATATATATATATATATATATATATTATAATTTAAGAACGTAACAAATACTTACAGCATCTATGTTTTCGACTCCAACCTCCTTCACGGATTTTAAGATATCGTCTATTTATTTGAGAATGTAGTAGCCGCAATCAACGGAATTAGAAGGTTGTAGAAAACACTAAGAGAAAATAGATGTTAGTGCCAAAAAAGCTTAAAAACCCATAATATCTCAACTTAACACGTAATTTCTAGCATATGACTATGATTTTCAATTCTAACCACTTCAACGCAATAATACATACCAAATAGTGTTGTATGCCAAGTTTCGTGCAAAATAAAACAAGTTTGAGCTAATTTATGTTGGATGAGTACCCAGACGGAACCTTAATGCTATACAAAGACTCACAAATTGTACGCTTCTCTGCTTTGGACACTGTGTAGCCAGCTGTAGGCAAATAAACTTTATCATTACTCATCTTCTTCTTACCGCCGTTTCCGTTGTTACTGCCACCAACTTCATCAGCTCTATTTCTTTCCTTACTCACCTTAACATGTGCCCACAACTCCGGACGAAGACTCTTACATTCAAACCAATCTCACACGACCTTAACATCCTTTGTCTTACCCAGAATGTTCATGAGAGTCCCAAGTATGGCATCGCATACATTTTTCTCTATATGCATAACGTCAAGACAAGGCCTAACCTGTAGATCTCTCCAATATGGAAGCTTCCAAAAGATTGATTCTTTTTTCCATAGTCTTCACCCCCTTGCACTTGCCCTGTTTTACCAAATACAGTCTCAAATCCCTTAACCTGTTCATAAACCTCATAACCGGTCAACGGTTGATGAGCTACACAGTCCTCAACCTCCCCGTTGAACATCTTTCGATGGTGCATCTCGTGAGAGGAACTTTTGATGGTGCATAAATACGTGTTTGCACTTAGGAATCCACGTGGATTCTATGTCATCGATACATATTGGGGATGCTTTCTTCCCTTTGTTCTTATACCCCGATAAGTTGCCATATGCCGAAAAATCATTAACTGTGCATAAAAGCATTGCACGCAAGGTGAACTCTTCATTAGCATATGCATCAAACACAATACGCCTTCATCCCACATCTTTCTCAAATCCTCAACGAGAGGTGCAAGATATACCTCTATGTCATTGCCAGGTTGTTGAGATAAGAAGCGAAAGCATAATGTACTTACGCTTCATACACAACCAAGGTGGCAAATTATAGATCACTAACAGTACCGGCCAGGTACTATGTTGAGAACTAAGATTGCCGAATGAGTTCATTCCATCCGTACACAGTCTGAGCCTTAAATTACGAACCTCATCCCCAAAAGTCTTATTCAACTTATCATTCCACTCCGGAGAATCAGATGGATGTGTGAGCAAGTGACCTTTCTTCACCGTATTTGCATGCCACCTTAAATTTAACACATCTTTCTTTATAGAAAACAAGCACTTGAATCTAGGTATTATTGGAAGATACCACAATACCTTAGCCAGGGGCCCTTTAGCATCTCGAGCCCCTTTATGCTCGTAGCACGATAACCCACACCTATGACACTCTTCTAAGTTCTAATTTTCATTTCGATACAACACACAATCATTTGGACACGCATAAATCTTCTGGTACTCTAAGCCGAAAGGACACATAAGCTTTTTGGCATAATATGTCGACTTTGGAAGTTCATTTCCCTCAGGAAGCATCTCACCTAATGCTTCTAATAGCTTATGAAACTAGCGTCACTCCAATTGAACTCTGACTTAATGTTGAAAATTGTCAACACTGCTGTTAGTTTGGTGAACTTTTTACATCTAGGGTACAAAGGCTTTTGAGAAGCCTCTATCAACAAGTCAAAAACACTAGGACGTTTTCCTAACTCATCCTTGACTCCCTCCATCATCTCATCAACACGATCCACATCCTCATCGACATTTTCTTCATGTGTCTCAAACCCATCAACATGATCTACTACATCCTCATTGACATCAGCCACATTATTGGCGTCCTCAACAACACTTATCTCTTTGTAAACTCCTCCTCACCATGCCAAAACCAAACATGATATTGAGGCCTAAACCCACGTCGAAGTATGTGCTCCCTAAGGATATCAACACTATCTACTTTTGATACATTGCCACAAGTGACACATGGGCAATAAAAACCAACTCCCTCCGTCCTAACTTGATGTTCAACCACAATACTACAAAATTCTAATACGCCATCAATAAATTCTGACGATTCAATGCTTCCCTTCATCCACGAACGATCTTTTGTCATCCTAATTAGTGTAGTTAATTAGTTCAAAATAAAATTAATACACAATTTTTAACATATATACTTAACGAACCCTAATGAAGCACAAAATTAAGTAATAATCATTCATTTAACCATAATTAACCCAAATAATAATACAATGTTTTTTAAACTTTCCAAATGATGTTTATTGTACTAACCATAATTAATATTCATATATATTAACAACATATAAAAACAATAAAAATAAAATACATTCATAAACTTGAACAACTAATTAGAATTCATATCAATAACTCATTCATTTAACCATACACTACTACAAAAAAGGGAAAAGAGAACGCCTCAAATATGCCTAAGAGAACTCCTCAGGAGCGTTCTCCATGTCACAGTTCTCTTAGCCTAAGAGAACGCCCCTTTTTTAGTGTTTTCTTAAGTAAAATAAAAGAGAACATGTGGAACAAATAGGCGTTCTCTTTTCTTCACATTAAAGAAAACTTGCACCTTATGGAGGTGTTCTCTTTGCTACTTGTAAAAAAAATCTACAACCCCACCAAAGAGAACACCTGCTTTAGGGAGGTATTCTCTTTTCCCTTACCAAAGAAAACTAGCAATTACTGGAGGTGTTCTCTTTGCCCCTGCCAATAACTACTAATAAAAAAGCCGTACAATTTCAATTTCCTTTTATTTTTAAACCACCATTTACATGACAAAAGACCTATATTAATAAATAAAAATACCAATACGATATAATTTGTACTAATCCATATATACCATTAAATATACGCGTTCATACATGCTATACCAACAGCAAAAATTATAAACCATTTCATTATATAATTAGACTAGAATTCAACTATACAATTATCTTATTCCAAAAGTCAAGTGTCATCAAAATTCTTCATGACTTCTAATCTTTAATAATTTCCATCGATATGATCTTATAACACATCATCCAAATCTTCTGCTTCCTTCTCCAATTTTTGTTGCCTATGTTTGACAACGTAAGAAATCCATAAATCTCAAACTTGATCAATGCTCTCCTGAGAATAAGTTGAAGGAGCCCCAGGGAAAAACTGCAAGACATTAATAATACATTAAAATTTTACTAAACTTCACAAGCCCCCTAGTCATTTACATATAAAATATATAAAATGATTAAATAGATAGAACCTAAATAATATATCAAAGTAAAACCATTTACGATGCAATAGTATAGTACTTACTCATAAATAATTTTACAAGCATTTTCACGCACTTTATTTCCACACCAGCAGGATCTAACCAATAAACCAATCAATCAAATATGTAAACAAATATTAAAGAGCATTTCAATATTTAGATTATTGGTATAATAATCTCAACCTTCAATTGACATTAAAAGTCTATAAGACACATAATCGTACCCCCTCGACTATAGCATTTGTTAGTGATCCAACCTTAACACGCATAAACACCACTGTAACAAACCTTATTGTTAAAATGAAGAGAAGAAACTAGTTCCAGTATCGCATTTAGAAAAACTGTCAATTTCAGCAAAAATATTAAACTAATTTGAATGAAAAACAGTGTCACATATATAACCTGAATACTAGAAGAGAGGACTTTCCTTGGTGCTACAACAAATTTTGTAACATTGATAAAAAAGATTTAGTCAATTCTTTTGTTGCAACGCTACTATCACTGTACTGAAGTTTGTAGAATAAACTCTGAAGAGCCAAAGGAATGCTTGCGGATGGAATATCATTCTCAGTTGTGGGCATATGATACACAGCCTATAGTCACATGCAAACTACATGTTAGCTCCTCGTTTTATAAAATAAAAAACATAAATAACTAAATAAAGAAGGAATCCCTGAATAAACTAGTTGAAGCTGACCTTCCTAAAATAAGGAATGTGAAATAGTGTCTGAAGCAGTGAATTCATATAGCATGTAGCTCCTTGATTCTTCAATTCAACAAATCCAGTCTCTTTCTTTGAATCATAGGACCAATAGTCCACAATCTTACGAACAACAACCTCAGCCTCCACAACGACGGTATCATTTACAAGATAACCTCTGCTAGGATCATATAACTCATTTAAAGGCATAAATGATGTAAACCCCCAGTCACTTTCCCGAGCATTGAACTGGTGTTGTGTATCTGCAAATTTACACAATGGAAATTTACATCTTGCATGAAGTGTCACATTGGTGAGCAAAACGACTTAAACATACAAATAAGAGCAAGATATTTCTTCTCCAAGAATCAGAACTTTATTACCATTAGGAAATTGGCCATGCCACTGCTTAATAAATGTAGTCCATAAGTATAAATTAGCATGGGGAGGACAAACTTAAGTGTACTTTCAATGGATCTTAAAATGTGTAAAAGGGTAACACATTGAGTATCATAATTCATAAGCAGCACTCAAAACCTAAAAAACAATGGAGATGCAACACACAAGCAGACTGCGTCTCCTATTGTTATCCATCTCTAACACTCCGGGTGTAAACATACCTAAAAGAAAAAAGTATTTAAAAATATACAAATAAACTATGCCCCACCTCAAATATGCATCTTCAAAAGCAGGCCATATGCCCTTGATTAATAAGTTTACAACAAATGAGTTCTAATCAGGCAATACCTTTAATATCAATCAATAAATTAACAAATCCAATCAGACATCTGAATTGTTGCTTGCAACTTATTACGGCCTTTGTAATCTATAAGAATAAATGCAGATTAAAAGCATAAATCAATTACTGAAATTTATACCTTTTCGCACCGAATACTTGTTATGAATTTGATTGACCACAGCTACACTGAACTGTGCATACCTACTCCACCCATAAGGCAAAGTCTGAGCATCAGCAACATCAAGATGCATCGACAAGAATCCACATTGTTCCCTTTAGGAAATATAAGTATCCTCCTGCAACAATAATTATATATTTACTATCCAACCACGACATTTTCCATTTTCGCCATTAAGTAAACTACACAACTAACATAAAAAATTCACACTAACATTTAAAACCGCCAACAACAAACACTTCCGAATAATGCTTCTTAGCATTCAACCTCGAGAAATTATCAATTTTCCAAGTAAACCTGAACGAAGATGGATCCTCCACAGGTTGAATCTCAGCATTATTATTATTAGTACTAGTAGATTCGGCTTGCGCAACAACTGAAACACAAAATAATAGAATCCAGGTGAATCAAAAACCCTAATCGATGCCATTAACGTACTAACAAATTAAAATAAACAGATCAAATCAAGAATCAATAATTAACAAAATAAACAACGAAAATGCAACAAATTATCAAATCAAACCTTCCATAGGTTGATGATTATCGGTAATATCAGAATTCGGAACGAGCATCTCATCGTCTTCTTGCTGCAAAACACCAATCCGATCCATATTACGACAATAGGCAACAAAAACTGAAGACGAAGGAAAGAAAGTAAAGAAAATGAAGAGAGATCGTGAAGAGAAAAAGAAGACGAAGACGAAGAAGGTGGTGGCGGTGTTCGAGGTTAGAATTTGGAGGAAAAGAAGAAAATGAAACTGAAAAGTCTTCTTTTCGTTTTTTTTTCTTTTTTTTTAATTTGGAGATTTGGAAAATAATTTTTTTTCTCTAATTTCCAATTGGGTAAACCAAGGTGTTTAAAAATAAATAACCACCACCTCATATACATGTTAAAAATTAGTTTTTTATTTTTTTTATGTTTTTTAATAGGCTGTTTGTATGGGCTCGTCTCACGGTAGGACAACCTTATCTAAGACTTGTTGATCTTAAATAGGCAAAATTATTAGTCAAATTTATTACAATAGCATGCATTAATGTATAGTAATCTTGGCGTGAAAGCTACAATAAAGTTATAAAAAAAAGTATATGAGAAACTAATTTGAGCGGAAATTTTTTTTTACCAGAGGCTAACACATGTCATTAGGTGGTCTTTGCTTTAGTATATAGAATAGAATGATGATTGTAATAAACTCAATTTTATAACTTTCCCCACATTAATTATTAGTAAAAGATTTGCAACGACTTTGTTATATCTGTATATTAATTATTTTTTGCAATGATATATATAGTTACGAATTATTTATTTAATTTTAACAATTAAATTTTTCGTTGCAAAAAATAAGGTTATATCGAAAAATTATTTTAAGTGGTGGGGAAGCTAATTTTTTTCTTATTGCAACGATTATTTAGCAATAACAACAAATTTCGCAACAACTTGTATTTTTCGCAACGAAAAAAATATAGTCGTTACTAAAACTTATTGCTAAAAATGATTTTTCTTGTAGTGATTGCCGATTTGAGAATGATTATAGCGCTTACAACGAACCCTAGATCGAGAAGTCAATGGCGGTTGAGAGTATAATCGCGTCGAACTACTGACAATTGTTGATGATAGTAGCGATTATTGATAATTTGAAGAATTTTTGAAGATTAATTTTGGGGGAAAAAAGGTTGTCGAAGAGAGCTAGGGACAGTGGTATGAATGGTGGTTCAATTGCCTATTCTTTGGGACAAAATAAATTTTCATATTATTTTCAATTTGGCGGTTTTTTGGTGTGAAATTTTTAAGAAAAATTAAGAGAACTTACTACTAGGAAATTAAGGAGTTCTCTTTGGTCAAGTTGTGGGTCAAAGAGATTAACAAAGAGAACTGCTATGTTAAAACATTGTTTTCTTTGGTCTAAGAGATCTCTTTTCTATTTAGGAGTTCTCTTTATGCATGTTCCCTTTAAACAAAGAGAACTGCTATGTTAGAACATTGTTTTCTTTGGTCTAAGAGATCTCTTTTCTATTTAGGAGTTCACTTTATGCATGTTCCCTTTTCCCTTTTTTGTAGTGGTGATAAACAACCCTTATTAAACCTAATTTACAAACTATAAAAAAAATTATGATAAATTTAAAACTTAAAAACCACAACTACATACACATTCATAAATAAAATGAAGAAATTACTTAAAAATATAACAAAACATGATATATATGATAAATTTAAAACTTAAAAAGAACAACATACACATTCATAAAGTATGACAAATTTAAACCTAATTTACAAAATCAAAATGAAAAAGATACCTTGAATTTTCGTGGGTTTTGGTGGGTTGTGTATAACCTATACAATGAAAAAAAATTAGTATAAAAAAGCTAAGCGCCGTAAAACAATATTAATGAAGCTTGAACAACAATGGGTTGGAGAACTAAGCTTTAAAAAATTATACCTTGAAGAAGAGCAAGAACTAAGTCCAAATTTTTCGTAGGTTTTTCGTGTGGAAGAAGTAGAACAATGAAGAAAAATGATGAAGAATTTATGCGAAAATGATGATGAAGAAGAAGAATCAATTTGCGCAGAAGCAGCAGATGATGAAGAATTTATGGGTTTTAGAAGAAGATGAAGATGAAGAATAAAGCAGTTTATTGCGAAAATGGTGGGTTTGAGAGAATACAATAGTATTCGAGTATTTGTGAAATCAAACGTTGAATGGCGGGTTTTAATTTTTAAGAAGAGATTATTATTTGTTGCGGGCTTAGTTAAAACCGCAGTATTTGCGGAATTTTCCCATTATTTGCTGCGGGCTTAGTTGAACTGCAGTATTTGAGATACCCATGTGCTGCGGGCCTTAACTAAACTGCAACATTTGTTCTACTTTTTCTTTTTGCGAAATTCTTTTTTGCTATTTTATGCTGCGTTTAAGAAAAAACTGCAACAATTGATAAGCAGCAGATACGTTTTTTTCCACTGGTGCTAGAATTTTTAAATGGTATGCCAAAGTCATTCCATATCTCTTAAAGACGCAAGACATCCTATAAATTTAACCATAACAAATTTCTAAATGTATATATAGTTAAAGATAGTAGAAGAGTACATAACACAATGAATGTAACAGGCTCAAATTTCTTAATCTTAATCTTCCGATTATTTTTTTTCGAATTCCTAATCCTTTGGTTATCTAATTCAAATCACCTTTAATTCCTAAACCTTATTCCGATTTTGTAATTTCTTCCAAATATTAAACTTAAAAAAAATTATATATAAATATATTATTAAATTTCTTTATGAGTACTAAAATATTATTTTATTATTTTATACTATGAAAAGTAAAATTTTAATATTATATTTACGGTTTTATTAAAACGTTACGTTTCAATTTTGTTTCCGTAAACTAAGTTTACTACTTATCATTTTAACCTTACAACTTTGATTTAATTATTTTATACCTAAAAATTAACTATATTTATCTTATTAACTTTAATAGTTTTAACCAAAATTTTCTAAGTAAACTATCATATTTTCATAATCAGACCTTAATTATAATTTCCATTAATCTAAAACATTTCACTAGTATAAACTAGAACAAAAATTTGATGAACCAAAATCCTTTCTACATCAATCCATAATGTTTATCACTTACACAAGCTATCACCATTTCCTTACACAAGTTAACCTTCTTCTACACTCCAAACTCTTACACATCCACTTACACACTCCAACTCTTACACATTCACTTACACACTCTAAATCACTTACACAAGTTAACCTTCTTTTTCATACAATCTTATGAACTAAAAAGTTGCCCAAAACCCATTATAAATACCCCTCCTTAGCCATGAGATCACTTGCACCCCCATCATCAAATCTTTCTACCATTCTTTCTTATATCTTCACTTCATTAACATCTTACTAACTTTATTCTCTTTTTATTTGTTGAAGAATCAAATGAAGATGGAGCTTGATCTTATCACTTCTTAAGCCAATAATCATCAACTTTTGAAAAGTCAAGTATTATCTTTTGGAGCTTGGATATCATTTTCTTTTGGGTAATTGAAGATGTACTTCTTTGAAGCTTGGAACCTTGAAAACTTTCTCTTTTGGAGCTTATTTCTTTAAGTTCTTATTTTCCTATTATTATTCTCTTACCTGGTTTAGCACCACCTTTGGAGGAAAATAGTACACATTTTCTTAACGCTCTCGTTATGTGATATTTATTTATGGTTACTCGATAATATAAAAGCATGATCAACATGATTTTATTTTAATCATTTAAACTTTACATGGTAATATTACAGTCATATCTAGTTTAGTAATATTTTCGTCAAAACAATAATACTTTTGGGACACTCGAAAAAAAAAGTCATATATATGGAAATTTTTTATTAATATGATAATATAGATACATATGAATTTTACTAGTTAAATAAACTTATGTCTTTAAAATGATTCCATGTCATCTTGGTGTTTTGATAAATTTTTTTTTATTTTGGACTCGAGTAATTATAAAGAATTATTAATCGGTTTATCGGTAAAATAGTCAAAAAATTTTGTTAAAGTGCTTAGCGTTATTTTTCTTGAAAACTCATTTCATTTGGATTTTGGACCCTTAATAACTTGTCGGATTATGGTTTTTTTATAGTGATGATAGATCCGTTTTACTATTTTACTGCTTATTTGATAAAATGCGTTATTAAGTACTTAGAAATATTACCCTTGACTTGTATGATTATTTATTACATAATAATGACTTAGTTTAGCCTCAGGAATCTTAGTATAGCTACGAAAATTTATTATTTAATTAATACTAATTTATTAGATACTAGTAATTTGTTTCTATTAAAAGGGTAGAATTGTCAAAATTTTGACTAGTGGAAGTTTGACTTATAAGAATGTAAATTATTTCGGTTTAGAGTCTTGTTTGATATTGCATGATATTGATTGTATGACTCTGATAGTAAGGTAACGTCGAACCATGAACCGGCATGTAAAAATCTCTACGTCCGTGTTAGCCGGCACGTAAAATGCGGTGTCAGACAGGGGGTCCGAGAAAAACCCATCCTGTGATGTCTCGAGCATAACAGTATTGAGAGGAGTGACGACTCCCACCACTGTTAGAATTTAGGACTACGGTCCTCACCTAACCAGACCCCTACATATATCAGTTGTCATTATTGTTGTGATCTTGTGATGTGTTGTGATGGTAAAGTTATGAGGCTTAATTGAATTTGATTAAATAAACATTAAGGTTACCAAGTATTTAGTAGCAGTAATGAACTTCTGCAACTATTGAGAATGTAACTTAATGGCTTAGTAAAGGTCAATAATGAGTAATAACCTTCTATATTGTGCTTGATGATTATTTTGTAAGCATAATTTAACTATCGCATCATAAGCTTGTTGAGAAAATTGTACTCGGCTTTATCGCTGACCGATTTAATCGGCTGTCATTCGTATTATGGATGAGAGTATTTTGCAGGAAAATTTAGCTCAAGTTTTGATCCAGGCCGCAACTTTAATTATTCTATCGAGGACTTAGCTGCATTGATTTTACTTAATGACTTTGATGACTATATTGTACTTATGTTTTTTTTATCGTATTTAAGCAAACCTTATTTTATATTTTCTTAGTTGTAAGATTTTTTTAACTTATGTTTTGAACGGTTTTAGTTTAAATGGTTTTTAGCAGTTCGGCGTTTTACTCTTCCGCATTATTTATCTTAAGTATAATTATTAATGTTAATTATGTATCGAGAGTGCCGCTCCTGCTACAATGAAGTTGGGAAAAGAATATCAGGTTACCTTCTTCTTCCATTTGTTTTCTTCAATTGATTTTTCTACTCATCCAAGTCTTCTCATCCCTCAACAATGGCATCTTCACCATAAGGATGATATTTTCTTTTTTGATAATCTTAAAAACAACCCAATAAATAACAAAATAGAAATTTTTAAAACGAATTCTTCAAAAACATGAAATTGCAACAACACCCACTAAACAGGATGAATAAACAATTAGTAACACTAGCAAGCAACTACAATTCTGAGAAATAGACCTTTTGAAGCTCAAGATCATTCAAAATCAAAGATTAGGAACCGAAATTGAGAAAACCTGGGAAAAAGATGGGAGAACTAAAGAAAAACCCAGAAAGTAAATAACCTTAATGGACAATAAAATCAGTAAAAACACAATTCTAAAACAACAATCTTCAAAATCTTAAAGTTGTAAAAGAAAGGAAAGGAAAGAAAAGAAGGATGACAAACAAATACCCAGTAGAAGTTATAAAAGAGAGGAAAGGAAATGAAAGAAAGATGATGAACAGATTAAGGTAAAAAAAAACTCCATGAAAGAGAAATCTTCAAAATTAACAAATATCCAATTGTAGAAAGATGATAAACAAATATCCAATTGAACAAAGATGGAAAACTATTAATATTTAAGAAAATAAAAATGGTGAAGAAATAGAGAGTTTAGGGATTGAACAATGGTGAAGAAAGAAGGAGGGGATCACCAGTACAAGACGGAAGAAGAAAAAAGGGGAAAAAAGGATGTAAAATATCATTTCAACCGGTAAAAGGTAAATCGAACCTTTAAAAGCGGAGCCACCTCAAAGTTCGAGCCTTTAAAAAATAAATGAAAGTTCAACCCTTTAAAAGCAAATGAGCTAAAGTTCGTATCTTTAAAATCAAATTTTCCTTTTATTTATAACGATTACGTTCCGTTTGGTTATCATAATTAAATTGAGATAATGATAATGAAATGTTAGTGTAGTGTTGGTGGAATATATCTTCACAAGTTTAATAGTCATGCTTATTCTCCTTCATTAATCTCCATTTTTTCATAAATTTCATTTCAATGCATTACTATTTAAATATGTGATATTAGGTGGTAATGAAAAATTATAAAGAAAAAAATTATGATCAAAGTTTCATTACCATGAGAATGAAATTATACATATTATGAATATTTACACACTACAAATTATTCTCGTTACCATCAATTGGTATAGATAACCAAACGTGGTATTAATATATAAGAAATCAAAAAGTTTTGCCTCATATATTTCTTAATATTACAATATATATGTAACATAGTATGGCCAATTAGATGGACTTAAGATCCTTTCCATTACTTGAAATTTAATGGAGGGTCCAAATACTCAATACAATTGCTATTATTGCTTGATGGAATTTTAATAGGGGAAATTTTGAGATTTATTTTTTATTCTAAAATAAGTGTCAAAATCCAATAATGAGTAATAGAGAAAAGTAATGGAGATAATCCTAATACAGTTAGATGTATACTTAGTAATATGCTTTAAAAGTATGAAGTTGAACTCGCTAAATTTAGAAAGTTACCTGACAACTGAACAACGTACATTTGTATTAATAACAATAGACTAATAATATCCATTTGATTGTTCATTTATTTGAGGTTATTAAGGAGCATTGTAAACTAATCCAGTTTTTTTCTTGTATTTATGTTATTCATTTATAGTCCAAGAATTGAAAATCCATAGTGTACGCTAAAATTAGCAAAGAGTCGAGCTACTAAAAAGTAAAAACCGCTTGCATGGAAATTGTCAAAATCTTGTACATCTTTCCTTTGTCAATTGTTTAATCCTCGCACCATTTTTGTTAATAATAGTACATATAGATCATCCAACATACTATTTCATTTCCAAATATATTTGTCTCATTATAAGAATTTACTCGAGGAAAAACTTGAGTAAAACTCATATATATATATATATATACATATATATATATATATATATATATATATATATATATATATATATATATATATATATATGTATATATATATATATGTATATATACATATATATATATATATATATATATATATATAGATGTAGGATCAAATGAGAAGGATTTTAAAATGAGAAGGGTGAGAAGGATTTTTGTTTGATTTTTTTTTGTTACTATATATACAAAAAAGGATACTATGTTATAAATTAAGAACATTTTAAAAATTATTTCATAGTTACCTTTCTGTGTAACATAGTAACTTTTACAATTATGAGTTTTTGGCTCAATCGTGACCATAGATTTTTTTATTTTAGTGAAATCAAGGGTGTAGAGTCCTTCTTACCCTTCTCATTTTAAACCACTTCTCAATGGATCCATCCCCTATATATATATATATATATATATATATATATATATATATATATATATATATATATATATATATATGTATATATATATATATATATATATGTATATATATATATATATATATGTATATATATATATATATATATATATATATATATATATATATATATATATATATATATACATATATATATATATATATATATATATATATATATATGTATATATATACATATATATATATATGTATATATATATATGTGTGTGTGTATATATATATATATATATATATATATATATATATATATATATATATATATATGTATATATATATATATATATATGTATATATATATATATATATATGTATATATATATATATATATATATATGTATATATATATATATATATATGTATATATATATATATATATATATATATGTATATATATATATATATATATGTATATATATATATATATATATATATATACACTTTACAGTATTGAATCTGTCTACATTATAACCCAGGTCATTTGATTAAAACTCAATTTATATTGAATTTTGTAATATTAAAGACAGAGAAATAACAATTTGGTTGATTCATTATATATACTAGTATATTGGATTCAGTGCCTTAGACTACTATTTCTAATCGCTATTCTTGTTATTACTTGTTACTGTTACTGTGAAGTTTGAACCAAACATATCAAAACGTTGGCATAGAAAAAAATACTGAAGTTATTATCAATAAAAGGTGAAATGTCCCGCAAATAATACTTAGGTCACTCTCTTAGATATTCAAATCAGATTTGGTTTCTCTATTTATTTGCAAATTAGTTGCTACACATGCTTGTTGGCAGATGCTAACATGAAGATATGAATAAAACAAACCGTATAACACGGTAAGATGTGGACTACTTAAGATAGACGTCGGTTGAAGTAGGTTGGTAAATAAGTATATTGTTTTCGTTGGATTTGGGTCGAGATTTTGACATTGTCGAGTCACATTATGATCTGGTTGAGTTTTAGACCCTAATTTTTTTAATGGATTGATGAATTAAAAAAAATATGTTAAAATGATTCATTTTGGAACAATTTTTTTATCCATATTTCTTTATCGATTGTTACAACTTAATCAATGTTTAAGTTGACTTAGGACAATAATTATTTGGTTTGGTCATTGGCAGAGAAAGACTTTCGACGCCTCTGTGAGGAGGGTAGAAAGCATTATAGCTGAGGGTAAGAGGAGTCGAGGAAGACCCAGGAGAACTTGGGATGAGCAAATGAGAGTTGACTTGCATGATTTAAACTTCTCTGCGGACCTGACTAGGGATAGGAGCAGTTGAAGACACCATATCCATGTCGTAAATTACTGATGTCCTCTTAGTTTACCTTTTAATGTCTTAACCTCTTACTTTTATCGTTTCTTTTCTATTAGTTCTTTGTTTTTTTTGTAGTGGTTCTATTTTTTTATTGGCCTTTACATTATCTTTCACGTGTAATTACGTCTCTTTATCTTCCTCGAGCCGGGGGACTCCTTTGGCCGTGGTCTCCTTTATGGGTATGAGTTGCCGTCGTCTTTCCCTCCCCAGACCCTGTCCTTAGTTTTCTATAAGCGGGATATACTGGGTAGGATGATGATGACAACGACCCTTATAGTTAAAATATTTCAAAAATATTGTAATTTCATATCATATAATATTTTTTTTTAGTAATAATGTAATGATATACTATAACTTACAAGAATTTGAGGAAGAAATGCTAACCTAAAATATAACAATGGACTAAAAAAAAGTAAGTTTCAACTCAATTGTAATAACAATGTAAAAGACTGATATTCACAAAAATTGATTTGGAGAATATATTCAACCTTAATAAACCTAATCATAACTATTTTAGATATTTTTGGGACTTATTAGTGTATCAAAATTTCTACTGGTTTCTTAATCTGATCATAACTATTTTAGAATTTTTATTGTAAAAATTGCTGGTCAGATAAGGATAATGAAAATAAGGTTCATATTGAATCAGCTTTAAATCCTTGACGACTCGAACTATTAGACTAGATGAATATTGGTTAAGTCTAAGATTGCCATATTGTATAGATCTTGATCTACGTAGACAAATTTAAATAAATTGCTTTAATTTTGTTTTTTTTTTTTATTGGATCCAACCTATAATCAGTTATGTTCAAGTTTGTCCATTTTTTTATTTTTTAAGAAATAATCATTTTTATTAGTATTACATGTTAAAATTTTTAGGTTACAACACATTTTAGGTTCGATTTCGGCTTAATGTTTTATTTGATAATAAAGAGTTGCCCGTTGATTACACCTATGATTACATCACTTAATTTAACATATTATTATATGTAGTATTAGATGTAATTAGTCGTCTTAGTGTAGTATTAGTATGTAATTAGTTATATTAGTATAGTATTAGTATGTTAGTATTAGTAGTGTATCATTAGTATAATAGTACTTGTATTAGTATATAATTAGTCAGATTAATATAGCATTAATATATAATTAGTTGTATTACTTGATTATTATTATTATTATTATTATTATTATTATTATTATTATTATTATTATTATTATTATTATTATTATTATTATTATTATTAGCATATTGTTAAATGTAATATTAGTCATAACTAGTAGTCTTAGTGTAGTATGAGTATGTAATTAGTCGTATTATTATTATTATTATTATTATTATTATTATTATTATTATTATTATTATTATTATTATTATTATTATTATATTAGTTGTATTAGTATAAATAATTAGTGTATCATAATATTAGTTGTATATTATAGTTTCAAGGAGTTGTGCCATTGATAAAAGAATCAAAATTTGTAAATTGTTCACTGTTACTTTCTATAATTTATTACTCCTATTTTATTTAGGCAAATTAAAACAAAATTACTGAATATTTAATTATCAAGAGTATATATGCACTGCTTAAATTCTCATAACTTTAGTCTTTAGAATAAGAATCCATAATAATAAAACGTTTATACTATCAATTTGATCACCACCCAATATTATCATGCCACGCATTGACCAAAAAAGGCATATCTTAATTTACTTTTAGTATTTCTTCTTTGTTAGGAGTATTTGACCATGCTTTTAGACAAAACTTTTACTGACTAACTTCCGATCAAATTTAAGTCGGTAAATTTTCCGACTAAAATTCAGTCGGAAACTAGTACGAAAATGGTCGATAAATTTTCCAACTAAAATTCAGTCGGAAATTAGTCGGAAAAAAATTAATAATAAATTTCTTTTTTTTTAATTTAAAATTACAACCAAAAAGTAATTCAGTAGCAATTTAGTCGGAATTTCCGACTAAAGCCTGTCAGTTGAAAATTTCCGACTGTTTCTGTTAGTTGGAAACTTTTAGTCGAAATTGTACCATTTTTTTCGTAGTGGTAGGTAGGACCTTAATGTGATAAAATCGTGCGATCCTACTTAACTCAAGAATTTAGGTGGTAGGATCATAACACAATTCTACGATCCCACGATTAAACGATCTGATTCCACATGGGTATTTGCAATCGTAAAATATTTATATATAATACAAATTTCACTAGGTGTACATAAAAACTTAAAATATTGATATCAATACTTTTATAAAATTAAAGTTTTCTTGATTTGTTGTTTAAAAATAATTATTAAAAGTATTTTTTTAAAAAAAAACTTAAGAGATGAAGTCAAATGAGGTTTTACTCACCCCTTAAAACTTAAAAAGATAACAAACATAATTATTAATCAGTAACCCAAAGCCCATTAATGCGTATTTATAGGATCACACGATCCTACGATCCGATTCTACCGATTTCGATCCTATCCCCTCAACAATCCTAGGTAGAATCCCGATCCTAATAACCTTGGTTTGATGCTTGTAAGTTTTAGAATTAATCTTTATCTCCTTTAAATTGTCAATTATTTTATTTTAGTTTGATGCTTTCACTTTATTTTTTTAGAATGTTCCTAGCTATCATGTTCTTTCACTTTTATCTATATATTTCTTTCTCATATTAATATGATCGACACAGCTTAAATGACCACACTAATTCTTGATATTTGTCTCATATGCTTGTTTGAAATATTTTACATGTGAGGAAGATCATACATTACTAAATTAGTGGATTGCGGACTTGCATCTAATGCTTGGTGGGTGATCCTCCGAAGACTGGCCATATGATTATGGGATGTAGTGAACCTCATCAAGTGTGTATGCATGTTAATGCTCATTACCTGTGTGTTTGTGGGCCTTAGCCCACAATTATCCCGCGTGTCTTCACACGAGTAGGCCCCATGTAATTATATGACAAATTGTCACAGCCTAACAATGCTCATGTTACAAACTCTTGCGGAAAAATAAAATTGTAAAGATGTTATCTTTTCAGTGATTTTAGTTAAATTTTACTTATATATATTTACTAGTATCGATCGAAGCAAATGATATTCAGACGGCCAAACTTGTAACCTCTAGTTTCTCAAATGTTCCTCCCATTGGTAAAGTTAAATCATAGGAGGCCTGACCCCCTTAATTCAAATGCATGACTTATTGTATATTTTTCATAGTTTATAATATATGAAGTATGTATAATATTGGAAAATTCCACATGGTAATCTTGAGGTTTTGGGTTTTCCACGTGATAACCAAAGCTTTTCAAAAATCCATGCAGTTCCCCTGAAGTTTACCAACTTCTTTCAACATGACTTTTTTGCGCAGAAAACGTTAGCAAATGTTAAAATCTAAGCATAAACCTTATTGTACGCCGATTTATGCATTTCACTATATCATATTGCATCAGTTTTATAAATTTCCCCCAAAACATAAACTCTAACTCTACCTTCTCTCATCCAAATCACATTTTTACTAACCAAGTACTGTATTTACATAAACAAGGTGCAATAGACCTCATGTAATCATTTACACCAAGTACAAAATATTTAGTTATTTCTAACATTCTTAAACATGCTACATAGTTGCCTCTTACTTAAACCTAAACGTACTTACACATAACATTACTTAAAGAAAAATAAACTTCATCGTCTCCCTGATTTCTATGTTGCCTTCTTCTTTGTCACTGGGCTCGAACCCTCTTGTTGCATTTGTTCTTTGCGAGTTAAATCACCTTTGCAAGTTTTGGGTTGTGGCCCAATTGATGACATTTGCTACACTTGATCGTGTGACCTTTTCCCTTTTCTTTTCTCATCTCCATCTTTTTTTTGTTTCTTCAAGACCTATCAACAGATCTTTTAATTATGAGAGAAAGAATGACAGCTTCATTGATATCTTGTCGCTGGTCATGGTCTGAAATAGACTTAATGTTGTGCCCATACGCTCTCTTATACATATGACTATAGTAACATTTAGTGTAGTACCTTGCCGGATCATCATGAGCATAAAGAATTGTCCTTACGTCATGCTTGCAAGGAATTCTTGTTAATTGCCTTTTTATTACAAATGCAAGTTCTTTCAACAAGTGAAATAGGTAGAGTAGAATTACCGTCAATGATTTCAAATTTGCCCCCTCCACACTTGAAGACACTACATGCTTGAGCCTCTAATGTCAAAGCTTGTATCCTCTTCAATATCTTTGGGCACAATGCATTGTCATCCATCTCTTCAGCCTTTTCTCTTCTGTAGCCATTCTAACCATACACACCCTTTTAATTCCTATTAACATTTAAAATATGTACAACATTTATAACATTTAACATGAACCACATTTACAACATTTACATGTACAACATTTAAAGCATGACAATTTCTTCAAGCAACGTCATAACTAGTTTACATCTAAAACATAAACCATATTTACAACACATTTACATGTACAACACTGATTTAAAGCTTGATTTTATGATCTTTGTAGATAGGTTTCATATGAAGTCAAATTTAGGGATTTAGGGTTAGGGCTTTAGGGAAATAGGGGAAATGTTACATTGAGCGAGAGAGTTCAGTTGGGGAAATAAAATTTCTTCGAATTAAATTACTATATTGGTACACCAAACTTTGTAATTAATGTTTGCTAACTTTTTCAAGGTAAAAGGATCACTGAGAAAAAATTTAACCACAGGTTACGGCGTGGATTTTGAAAGGCTTCGATTACCAAATGGAAATACCCCAAGGTTACCATGTGAAATTTCTTTATATAAGTATGTAGATTATTCTACATTAACTTATTTGTTGATATGTTGAGTATTTGGCGCGTTAATATAAATTTTCCATTTCGTCCTTGTTCCTCCTTTGACCGAGCATTCGTTGTTGAATCAGTTTTGTGTTAGGGACTTGGGAAGCAACATGTACACATAATAGGAATAATACATACTATTAAAAATGTTTGGAAAATAAAAATGACAAATGTCAACTTTAAGGAGCCTTAATGTAATTTTTTAGTGGATGATTGTCGATTACATGATAATATTTACATAATTTAAAATTTAATTATTTTTAAAATTAGAGCTAGATTAGGTATAATATTTGTATAACCGACCAAAATCAGACAAATAACCGAATGCACAACTCTAAGAATGATATAACCGATCCAAAGTCAACCCGAACCCTAAATGATATAATTAATCCGAAGTTAACCCGAACCCAAAATAACCCGACTCGATGTTAACCTACAATGAAAAATGACTCAACCCATAGTCTAACCGAACTTGGCTCAACCTGCAGTGTAACCGATTTGGATCCGAACTGTATTAACCTAACCCGATACAAATCAAAACTGAAATTGACCTGATCCGAAACCGAAACCGACCCAGTGTGGCATTAACCCGACATAGAGCAGTACTCGATTAGACCCGTACCTGAACCAACCCGATGCATAGTGACATATTACCTGAAAGAACCAGAAACTGAAAATACCCGATCTCGATAAGACCCGACCCAAAACATTATCGACTAATCAAATTTACAGCCCTACTTAAAGATGAATTATTTCACCATTTACACTCACATTTATGTTATATTTAACAGTAAATGAGAACGACCAAACCTTGTTCTTTGTATACATATCCTATCTTTGAAAAACATGTAAACATTTTCATTGCTTTAACTCCTCGTTGTGAAGGTAGAATACTTTATTTATATTATTTGTTTATATTATTCTATTTTATACAAAGAGGTCTAACCTTTAGATGTTATTTAGCATTATTTTTTAAATAACTTTATTTATATTATTTATTTTTGTTTTTTTAAAGTTTTTACATATTGTATGATTTGCATAATTATTCATATCTAATTCTTTATTATGTAATGTTAAAATATTATTATAATGATAACTATATTTGAATAGAAACATATGAATAATATAAAGACAAAACGTAATTGAATAATTAATTAAAATTAATATATTTTATGTAAATTAATATTAAAAATCCTTACATTACTATCAAATGATCCTTCATAGTTAATATGGAAGTAATCCAACCTTTGCAATAAAAGTGGAAAATTAACTTTTAAAAATCTTATATTTTGGGTGGTTTGCTTTTAAAATTTTCTCCTTTTAATTATTTTTTAAAATCTGACCTTTCAATCACATTTTCTTTCAAAGAATTTGTCAGAATTTCTTTTTCCTAAAGTAGTGGTTTTTTTTTTTTTTACAAATAATGATATGTATAATCTTTTGATTGGTTGTTTTATTTCAATTATAAAAAAAACTAACGAAACCCGCTTTCTACCTTTACTCCAAGACTAGCCTCCACCCCTACCACCACCACCATCCCCAATAACCACCTTTCGTGCAACACCTCTGGCAGCAAATCACAAGCCCCTCCACAATAACCTTAGAACCCACTGCAAACACTTCCTTTGCCTCCCACTACAAATACCAATACCACTAATCACCCAACCACCACCACCAGTGTGTGTAAGAAATCCTTGTCGCATAATTGGTCAAAAGGGATTGTGGTGAAGTAGGGAGGTCATGGGGAGCGGGGTTTCAGGCAAGGGGATAGCGGCTAAGGGGGTTTCAGACAAGGTGGACTGAAAGTAAGAGGTTTGGGGGAGAGGAGTGGTGGGGGAGAGTGCCCAGAAGTAGGGGTATTTAGAACACATCCAATATAGAATATTCGTTATCCGGTTTTAAAAACCGTATAATTTATATAATTTTTGAAATCCGGATAATTTAGATTCGATATCTAGTTTATAAACCGGATATCAAATCTGGATCTGGATTGGGGTATTAATAAAATCAAATATCTGAATATTCAATTATTTTTTTATTAATTTTTTAAAAAAATTATCTTGAATAATACAACTTTTTGTTAATTTTCATACAATAATACCAACTATTGATTAAACATGAATAATACCAACTTAGGGGTATTTTCCTATAATGATACTCCTTCCGAACCAATTTAGATGTCCCATTTGCTTAGCCACGGTTATTAAGGATGGTAACGGGTCCATTAAAAAGGGTAAGTAGTAAAGGGTAAGTAGTGAAGGGTAGGGGTGTTCAAAACTGGATGCCAGGTCGACCCAGTTTCGAAAAACCGGGTATACTTAAAATTCTGTTCTGGATCCGACCCGGTTTAAACCGAGTACCCGGTTTAAACCGGATCGGAAATCGGATACCCGGTTTTTTTTCTTATTTTTTTTAACATTTTTAATTGATGAAAATTGCTTGTTATTGTAAGAAATACCATCGGTGCATTTATCAGTAAAAACTAAAGAACCAACATGCCAACAATACAATAAACAAGAACCCATTGAAAAATCCCAAATGTATGAAACAAAATACTCAAATTAAAAGTATGAACTACTGAATCTAAACTCAATTGGAACTTAAAATATAACTATCATATATATTAACCAATAATTCAACAATTACAATATAGAGATTAAAAATTTAAAATCTCCTTTTGAAAACACCAAATAGAACTAAAGCAAGCTAACCCTAAGCTTACAAACTGAAAAACAAATCTAACCACCGAATCCATAAAGAGTTCGACCTTGCCTCTTAAGAGCGTAAACAACATTCATAGCAGTAACAGTCTTTCTTCTAGTATGTTCAGTGTAAGTAACAGCATCACGAATCACATTCTCCAAGAAAATCTTCAAAACACCACGAGTTTCTTCGTAGATCAAACCACTGATTCTCTTAACTCCTCCTCTACGAGTCAAACGATGAATTGCAGGCTTTGTGATTCCTTGAATGTTATCCCTTAACACTTTTCTATGCCTCTTTGCTCCTCCCTTTCCCAATCCCTTTCCTCCTTTTCCTCTTCCCGACATTTTCTAGATCTGGATTTCAGAAATTGATTTTGAGTTGAATTTTTAGGGTTTCTCATTTTGATTGGATTGTGATTTGGGGGAAAATGAGTTTATATAGGAAGAATGGTGATGAACTAAGAATGGTGATGAATTAAAACAAACTTACCCAATTAAAGAACTGAAGAACTGAAGAAGAAGAAGAAGAAGAAGAAGAAGAAGATGACGTCTCAACGTGAATAGTGAAGAAGAAGCAAGATGACGGCGTGAAGAACTGAAGATTGAAGAAGCAAAATGACTGTGTCTGAAATGAAGAATGAAGGAGGAAGAAGGCAAGCAGCAGCCAGCAAGAATGAGGTTTCAATGAAGACGGGATAGGCCCAAGGAAGATTAAGTCATTTAGGGTTTTGGAAAAAAAAAAAAAAAAAAAAAAAAAAAAAAAAAAAAAAAAAACCGGATGCCGGGTACCCGGTTTCCCAAAATTCACCATCCGTATCCGATCCGAATACCCGGTTTTAAAATTGGGTACCCGACCCGAATTATCCGAATTCGGTAAACCTGGTAATTTACCCGGTTTTTCAAACCGGATATTTTTGAACACCACTAGTGAAGGGTAGTTGGGTAAGTAAGGTACATGGGGTATATTCGTAATTACCTGTGTGAACTAAGGATATTTAGGTAAAAAATATTGACAAAAATAGAATTGGGACAACTAATAAGACTTTGCCAAATAAGGAAATGGGACAACCAAATTAGTTCGGAGGGAGTACCAATTTTAGTTTATTAACTAATTTACCAAATTTTTTTGTCTTAAATAACCTATAATTGATTTTTAACATGTTAGGGATTTTCTATGAAAACACCCCTTTAAGTTGGTATTATTCATGGTTAATCAATATTTGGTATTATTGTAGGAAAATTAACAAAAGATTGTATTATTCACGGTAATTTTTCCTTTTTGTTTTTAATATATTATACATTTTCTATATAAAAAAAAAACTTTGTTTATATTATTTAATATATTAATATTTATAATTTTCAACTAAAACAAAGTTGCATAACTAATATATTCTTAATTAAATTAGACTTTTGGATATACAACCCTATTCCCAAAATGATTTTTTTTCTAACTTTAGAAAATAAGCTTGATCAAAGAAACAAAGCGAAATTAGCTTATATATTTATGTGTAGAAATATCGCAAATTTTTATTAAAAATCCAAAAAAAAGTTTTGAAAGTTTTAAAAATAAAAAATAGTATCTCAGTTTCGATCTTGGTCGAAACCGGATCATGATTTTGACTATCTCGAAAAATCAGATATTCGAATTTCAGATCTGGATCGATTCGGTATTCGATTTTGAATATCCCTAGCTAGGCATGGCCACGGAGCGGGTTATCCGGAACCTAACCGGTGCGGAACCGCTTGAAACCGTCCCAGAACCGGAACCGTTCGCGACAGGTTCCGAACCGGCCCGAACCGCGGAACCGTGAAACCGCCGAAAAATAAGTTGCCGGAACCAGAACCGGTCTGGGTGAACCGGCCCAACTGTTCCACGGAACCGGACCGGAAATATAGCCGTTTATAGCAGTTGCAAATTTTCCTATAAATACACATCACTTTCAAGCATTTTCATTCACAACTCATCTCTTCTCCTACTCTCTCTACTTAATTACTTAATTACGCAATTATTTTCTTAATTACATAATTAGTGTTTTAATTATTTCTTAATTTAGTCAATTACATAATTAATATATTAATTATTTATTTATTTTTTAATTCTATTATTATTTCAATATTATCATGTCTTTTTTTTAAAAAGAAGCCTCTAAAAAAGTTACTAAAGTGGCAAAATCATTGGGAGTTTCTAGCTCCAAAAGAAAGGCCACTTCAACTCCGTCGGTATCAACAACACCTTTGATTAGTAATTATAATTATGAACCAAATTATCCAAAAGGGTACGACCAAGAATTACACAATTATGCAGAAGAAGTGGAAAGAGAAATACAAATTGATGAAGAAGAAGAACAAGAAGAGGAACCAACGACCCCTACTGGGATACATAGATCTCGACAGTCATCAACAAGATCACATGAAGAACAACTACAACAACAACAACAAAGACAAGCTCGTGGTAAACGAGTCAATTTCAAAACTATCGGTTAGTTTTATAATTTTATTCTTCAAATTGATAAAATTTTAAATTATTATTTATTTATATATTGTGGTATTTGAGTATGTCTTTATATTTAAATTTAGATGAAGATGAACCACTAAGACAACCTTTTTCGGCAATGCTACCTCCTAGTGGTAGAGCTGTTTCACATGTGTGGTCGTATTTTACAAAAGAACCAACCGACAATCCAGATATTTTCTTATGCACTTGTCAAATTTGTGAAAGTCAAGGAGTAAAGCCCTTAGTTGCATACAATTTCACCAAAGGTAAATACTTCTTAAGTTTTTTATACATACATTATATATTCATATTTTATAAATCAAGAATGTATTAAAAATTCATTTATTTTGTTTTGTGAATACGTGTTAGGTGGTGGTACGAGATCTTTTAACAAACATTTGGCAAAGAAGCATGGAATTACAAAAGAAACTCATGCAGCAAGCGGCAGCGGGACCACAAGTGGAAGCCGACAGTGGGACATTCCCAGCACAGGTATGCCTTTTAAATATGATCGTAATGATATGATTGATGAATTTTCTAAATATGTAATTTGTGATGAATTGCCATTTAACCATGGTGAAAGTAGGGCATACGAGCATTACACTAGAAAAACTTTGCAACCACAATATAGAGCAATCCCAAGGAACACTCTTAAATGACGCGCAATTAAATTATATGAATCAATACGCTATGAATTAGTAGAAATGTTTAAATCTTTTAATGGTAGGGTTAGCATAACAACTGATATTTGGTCTGCTCCCCCATATTTAGAACCTTATATGTGTGTAACAGCACATTGGATAGATCAAAATTGGATTATTCAAAAAAGAATAATTGCTTTTGAGGCAATGCTCGAAAGACATACGGGTGAAAACATAAAATACAGATTAGTAGAGATATGTAAAGAATGGAACTTATTAGATAAGATATTTTGTTATTCTACAGATAATGCAACCGCTAACATTAAATGCATGAAATTTTTTTATAACGAACCTTCATTTAGTTTTATCCTTGGGGGTAGATTATTACACATACGTTGTTGTGCTCATATAGTAAACTTATCTTGCCAAGTAGGTATAAAACAATTAAGTGATTTATTAGATCCCATTAGAGACATAGTGAAGTGGCTTAGAATTGGATAGATAAAAAGACGATATAAGCAATTATGTGACCATTATCAACTAAAAAAAGTGTATTGGTCATTAGATACTCCTACACGTTGGGGCTCAACCAACGATTTATTAAGAAAACCGATTTCTTATCGTCCAGTTATAACACAACTTTATAGTGAGTGTGCAGATAGTTATATAAGTGATGACACATGGGACTAGCTATAGGTGTACATAAAATATTAGAAGCGTATGACCACGCAGCTAAGATTTTTTTCATATGTTTACGAACCAAACGTCCACTTAGTAATAAGTGAGAGTATTACTATTTTTTATCATCTTCTTAAACATTCGCATGATGATACTAACCCATGTTTTAAGACAGAAGTCCTTACTAAAGAAATTAGATTTTACTACCAATCATTAGATTGCCCGCCTAGTGATGTACATAATTATGTTGGAACTTTAAAAAACTTTTAGGAGAACTTTATGATTACTATGCTAGTGTATATAACCCAAGTCGCGATACGTCTAAGGCGTGCTAGCGTCTCGGCACGTCCCTCTTATTATAATTCCGTAATAGCTAACATAATAAGCTAAGATGATAGTTTTGTAGGATCATCTTCTTCTTCACCCTCCACTTTATATTTTGAATTAGATAATTATCTTAAACATTATTTTGAAATTGACCAAGGTAGCTATAATATTTTAGAATGGTCGAAAGAAAAATCTATAAAATTTTCCATATTATCGAGAATTGCAAAGGATATCCTTGCAATTCCTGCTTCTACGATTGCGTCGGAGTCTAATTTTAGTGCAGGTAGAAGAGTTTTAGACGAAAAGAGATCTCGTCTTGCTCCACATAATATTCAAATATGTGTTTACAAGAAAGATTGGGATCAAGCGGAGCTTCGAACACAAGGACTAAGGAACGATGATGATCAAGGCGATGATGATGATCCATGGATGATGATGGATACATCTGCATCATCGTCAGGAGGAGAGTCAGCGGAAGCATCTAACCAACCGGATGATGATGACGAAGACGAGTAGGATCAATCGGACAACGATCAATCAACATTCAACAACAACAAATAAAAGGTATGACAAAGAACTATGTGGGCTTTGATTCCTTCGGGATACGTAGGCAGCTTAGTATTCCTTTGGGTACTAGGTTCAAGTCCATTTTCTCCCTCTTTTTTTATTAATCATGTTTATCGTTGATTCGTTTCCTATTAATTTATTTTTTTCAATCTTGTTAGTAAATATTTTAATAACGATGACAAGCAATGAATTTCGCTAATAATCAAGTAATCATCAAAGGTACGTCCGCATTATTATAGTATTTTTATATTATAATTAAAGGAAAAATAAAAATGAAACCGATGGTCCGACCCGTCTGACCCTCGAGTTGGAACCGCCTCATGAACCGACAAAGAACCGTTTGGAACCGCCCGGAACCGGAACCGGAACGGAACCGGCCCAACCTGGACCGTGGCCATCACTATCCCTAGCCAGTGGGGAGGGGTGTTAGCGACTAAATGGGAAGGGTTTGTTAAGGTGTTTTTTTTTTCTTTATCTATTTTTTAAAATGAAACTATAAAACCATACCTATAATAGCATGACATATGACATGTAAATTTTTCCTTTTTATTTTTATTCAAAGATTAACATGTTGAATAGGTTAAGGCTCATTTAGCCCTTCAAATAAAAATATAATGTAAAAGTCAGATTTAAAAAAAAAAATCAAAAGGTGAGAATTTTAAAAACAAGGGATTTATTGTCAACATCTATTGTTTAGCTTTAAAAAGTTTTTAATTTTTTTTCTTTTACATTTTTTAGGTTTTTCAAAAATTTAATTAAAAATGGTTTACTTATAAATGTTTTCTGTGAGCGGAATTCACTGGGTAGAATGATGATATGATGGTTTAGTTATAAATTTTTGTTTTGATCTTAGCCATTAATTTTGATCTTTAGCTATACATAATAATCAAAATATTGTAAAGTCAGAAGTATCATCTTCTAAAAGTCGTGCCACATTGAATTCTTTATTTGGATGATAGTTGATTATATTACACTTCAATTTATCTAATTTAGAATTTGATTAGTTTTTAGTTAAAAATAATGTTTAATTTAGTAGAGTATTTAAAGATTCTTTCACTACTATTCTATTGAACTAATTTATCATCTGATATGTTTAATCAAATCATAAAATTCATGTAATAGGTTACAAATCAATTAAATAAAATCAATCATTATTTTTTGGTTAAAAATGAACTTCATTGGATAATGAAAGTTTGGAAACGATGATTTAATTTGGAAATCTGGAATTGCCTCAAATTTAGTGTTTGACAAATAAAACAAATTTAAATTTGAACTTAAGTTAGTTTCACCATTGCTTAAAAATAAAGTTAAAGTTGATAATTTTAGAATGATTTTTGTCAAAGACTTTATTTATTATTTTATAATTAATATCTATAATTTGAAGTAAAATACTTATTCGTAAACACAACCTAAAGTAGTTGCTCCTGTCTAATTATGGAAACAATTACTAAAATGAAATAATCCCTAATTAGCTTATTAATTTTCTTTAATTAGGACTTAAAACTGGATCTGGACGTTTGTTCTTACTATCTTGCCGAGTTATGCAATAAGACCACTCTGAAAATGCCTCAGTTCCAAGGACATTCTTTGACGCCCTAGTCACTGGATGAAACATATTTCCTAATACGTCCTTCCAAGTGCATTGTGGCAGTAAGGTGGATTACTATTTAGGACTTTGACTTCGCGTGAGGACTTTGTAGAAAAAGAATTGTTATAAAATTATTAATAATATTTTCAATCTTGTTTAAATGTTTTTTTGAAGATCAATGTGGGTACTTGAAAATAGTTACCTTTAATACTCAAGTATTAAAGATTTTTGAGATTTTGTTCAAGTATATTTTTTATAGAGAGATATTAATTACCTCATTTATGTATCCTTTTTAGAGTATTTATAGCCTATCATTTGGTGTAGAGAATGTTCTAATTGACTTTCAATAATCTCAAAAATTCCTTTGGATGCCCAAGTTGTTAATGTTTTGACGTGTCCATTCTTTATCTCTCTTCTTAGTGGCCTCATTAACTCTCAAAATGGCGCTTCTTACCTCAGAAGTCAACACCTATCCTACTAACTTCAAGGATGTCTCAACTTATTAACTATTCTATGTAGACACATCAAACGATTTCTTCATTTTATTATTCTATCGTGTTTTTTCCATACTGGAAATCTACTTTTGCTTGTCCCCAAACCCTAAGATAAAATTATTCTTTCCTGATTATCTTCAAACTATTTCTCCTAGATAATTTTTCACCCAAATTAAATGAGAATAATATTGTACACATACAATTTGCCCCCCTAAACCCTTGAATTCTTAAATTAGAATTTATGGGTTTGTATTTCTTAAATTTTTTTGGTAAGATTAAGATTTCGATTTCAAAAAAATTTTGTATGAATACGCTCTTCCATCTGGGAAATTAAAATTGTTGAATAAGCATCTTCTGGAAACATGAAAAGCTAGATATGTGTTGTCTTTTGTGATTTATGGGAACTTTTCTTCCTTTGGCCTTCATTGTTATGTTCTTATTCTGGCACCTTTTCTGATTCCGTTAACTTATCCTATTTCTAAAAATAAGGAAACATGTTACGATTGAAATGGCTCTTTCTTCATCATTACCCCCACTTGATTTTACTTGCAATTAATATACATCTTATCACTGTTCCTAATGTGTAAATTTTATTCAACCACAAGCGCATGGTGTATGTGTAGTCGCAAGTCAAACATAAAGAAGCTGGGATAATGAACTTGCTAATCTCTATTAATTATATTGCTTAAGGAGAACAAAAATTGATTGGTTTTTGTTACTAGCAAGCTAAGAGTACAATACAAATTGGGTTGAAACTATATGATAAAAGATCTAGGGTGTCGTGAACCCCTTAAATTCTTATATGATCAAACTCTTATTAGTGTCTATGAAATATCGGATTAGTTGTATGAATAAATCTGATCTTGTTAAGCTCAAACTCTCGCTCTGTTAATTAACTATTAGATTTAGGCCTTATTAATTCAATCCTCACTAGCTAGTTTTATTGAACAAATTAATAAGAATTTTAGACACTAGTTCTATTGACTTGTCCAATAAAGTATATTTAATTTAGAGTTAATGGCACAATTTAATCACTTTAATCCTAATTTCATAGACACATTCAATAATCAAATCATATTTGAATTATAGGTTTAAACCCGAACTCAAGAAAATGGATCTACTCACTACTCATGGTGAAAACAATAAATAAAATCCTTAAGATGATACTAAACATGAATAAATGTGGTAATAAAGAAATTTTCAAGAAAAGCAATGATTAAACAATAAGAAACACGACAATGAATCAAAAGGCAAAAAATGAAGAACAAGACTAATTTATGTTAAAGGATGCTTCATGGAAATAATTAAAGTTCATTAATGTAGGATTAACACTAGTACTAGAAATTAATTGCAAGAAAAATATACTAAAGGATACTTACAATTCTCAAAGGAAGATTCATGACAAACTTAATGAAAACTAAACTAAAGAATGAAAGTGAAAAGTAAAGAATTTAGACTAATCGAAAAGGGAGTAAAAAGAGAGTCAAGAGGGAGGAGGAAGAGAGAAACCGTAATCAGTTTTGAGGGCCTATTTATATCTCTAATGAAAAATAACCTAAAACTCCTTTAAAAATCACCACAAAAATACACTGTATGATGTTATAGCCTGCCACCGAGTCGCCGAGGCTTAAAGCACCTCCTTAACCGACTCGGTTTTTATGGCTAGGGAGGAAATCACCTTTCAACTTGATCTTTGGCACTCTTGCTTGACATTATCCACTTGGCTTCCTATTCTCAATGGCTTGATTCTTTCTTTATGTCCTAGTAGCACAACTAGCCATGATATTCACAATAAACAACACAAATGCTTATGATTTACTCACTTCTTCACAATTTGACCATGAAATACCAAATAGAGCAAAACGAGCTACAAACGGCCTTATATCACCTCTAAACGATCGAAAAGGAGCATATAAATAACCACAAAAAGTGAAAATAATTGCATTTATCAGTTTATTCTTATTTCCTTTGAATTCTTCATCTTCTTCACTCGAGTTTTTCTGCGACGTTAAACAATGGTTTCTTCAAAGACCCCTATGAAAGACATTGCATCTAATTTCAGCAAGGAACTAACTTACGTTCTAGTTTTTGAATTCCCTCTATGTGTTCATTCTGAATTATTACCCTACAAACCTCCTGCTGACTGGAGCACTAATACAATTGGTTGGCCTCATCATAGGTGGTTAGATCCACTTACTTTCCCTTCTTGATAGGTTTAGAAGAGGCCTCTTTTATCCCTATTTCAGATGCTGACATGGTTGATGCGAAGGAGTTACTGACTGTTTCCCTAACATCAACGATTTAGACTTGACTTAGAAGACCTTTGTGACATTCCACGAGACAAAGGGTACTGGTGCAGGATAGATGAAGAACGGATGATGGATCATGAATACATCTTCTCCAAAACTAAGGAAGAAGATATTTATATCCCAGGTTATATCTACCATTTTGATTTCAAATTACGCTTTCCTCTTTACCCATTTTTCTCACTAATTCTTTGCCATTTCCATCTTTCTTTAAACCAACTTCTTCCACAAGCTACAGGGAAGATCATGTCCTTCATCTGGACATGTGATTATGTGAAGCAGCCATCGACTCTGAATCTATTCAAGAGTCTTATTGGATCAGACTAAGAATAGACCCTTCATTAGCGCACCCAGATCTCAATGATCTGAAGCATTATAAAGATAAGATCATCTAGGTCAGGGTGCCAAAAACTCCAGGACACCCCAATAGGTATATGCCTCTAGTTCTCTAGAGCAAGTTTAATGCCAGAGAAACCCTTGGCCTAGACGTTCTCAAATAGTTGTCTCGCAGAGAGAGACATTCCTTTTTATACCTTTTCAAACCTAAAGGCAAAGATCTACAACCTGATTGGATTACCCATGCCTCTATTTTACAATAGGACATCTACTTGTCCTTTGTTAGAATGTCAAGTTGTCTGACCTCTGGTAAGATTGAAATTTTATTGCCTATTACCTTATGTATTTCTCTTTTATCTCTTTTTTTCACACCTTCTGACATTAATTATTGCTATATTCATTTTTAGAACAAGCAACTCTTACTGTTCCATGGGATGTTCTAGGTATTTCCTTGCTGGGAAATATTACAGATTTGTCCCATGGTCTCCCTAGGCAGAGAGTACTGCCAAAATTGCCTCACTGGCTCTCCCCCATTTAATTAATATTTAACCAATTTTACAAATTTTACCAAAACTACCGTACGTAATATTAATTATTTTACCAATTTGATTTAATTAAGTGTTATATATATATAGAAATAGCTTTTCCCATGCGCTTCAGCGCAATGAAAAAAGTGTGTGGACAAATGGGATCTACATCCAGAGCCACATTTCCGAAATGGACAGCAATAAAGGTACACAAATTCGATTTTATGGGTTTTTAAGCTTTTTTTGGACTTTCGCGCATAAAGTAGCTCAAACTTGGTTTGTTTTGCACGAAACACGGCATAGAACACTATTGGGTATATTTATTGTG
>NC_080056.1:17258431-17283431 GCF_026212465.1 Amaranthus tricolor | reverse complement strand
TGCTTTTTTGGTTCAACAACATTAAAAACAGCCTAAACATTCCCTGGATTTGCATCTATTCCTCTTTGGCTGACTAAATACCCCAAGATTTTCTCAGACCTAAGCCCAAAATCACATTTTATGGGATTAAGTTTAATCTTATATTTTCTCATATCATCAAAAGTTTCTTAGATGTCTTGTATCATCTCTCCTTCTATTTTACTTTTTGTAATTGAATCATCTACATCGACTTCTAAATTTCTTCCTCTATATGATACTTAAAAATTCTATCCATCAACCTCTGATAGGTTGCCCCAACATTCATCAAACCAAATGGCATCATAACGTAACAAAACATCCTTGCTGAGCATATAAATGTTGTTTTTTCTTTATGAACAGGGTCCATGAAAATTTGATGATAGCCAGAAAATGCGTCCATATAACATAATAATGCATACCTAGTTGATGAATCAACTAGCTGATCTATCCAAGGTAAAGGATAAAAAGCTTTCGGACCGCATCTATTTAAACTAGTGAAATATATACACATTCTCCATTTCCTAGCTGCGATTTTTTCACCAAAACAACATTTGCTAGCCATTCTAGGTAAAGGCATTCTTTAATAATTCTTACATCCAGTAACTTTTGAACTTCTTTTATGATTTTATCTTTCTCCAACCCGAAGTTCCTTTTCTTCTACTTCACTTGCTTAGTTCCTTCATACGCATTCAGCTTAAGTGTAACAATCTCTGGGTCAATCCCAAGAATATTTGTTGTTGAATATGCGGATAGATCAGTATTTTATTGGAGTTTGTGGATTAGATGAAGACATATTTGAGGATTCAGATCTTTTGCAATCCTCACTGTTTTTTTGTTCCTTCAACTTATGGGACCTCTTCTATGTTCTGTTGATCTATCTCCATCAAAGGTGCGCTTTTTGACATTCTCATCCTCATATGGTCAGGGATCTATTTTAACTTGTTTTGCTCTCCAGATCCTGATGATGATGCAACAAGTTTGGATTTCTTAGATGGCCTCTTATCTTCTTTTTCAACTGCTTTTTCTGGCTCTTTCTCTTTTCGTGATCCTGCACTTTTTTTATTTATCAAATTGTATGACCTTGCCATTCCATGGTTCACTCTGGCTCTCCCAACCCTCCCATCTTGACCAACAAAAAGTAAGGTTTGCTGGTGAGTTGATAGGGTTCTAGTTATTGCCGGTGTGAATTTTCTTCCCAAAATATAGTTGTATCTGGTTGGAGCATCTATTACATAGAGTTCCTGAGGGACTATTATCGTAAACCCTAGTTCATCTATAATTGTAACTAGAAGTATTACTTTCCCTTCCGCTTGAAATATCTCTCCAGAAAATTCAACGATGGGAGTAGATGACCTTTTGAGATTTTTGTCTTCCAGATCCATCTAATGCCAGCAAGATTTGCAAATCACGTTATTCAGCACCACTATCCAGCAGCACTCTATGGTCAAATTGATCAGCTATGTATATAATCATAACTAAAGGATCAAAATGTGGATAGGATATACCTCTGCAATCTTCCCTTGTAAAGGTCATATCTAGCATGGGTAGTGGCTCCCTTTGTTTAGTGACTTCCATCAACTTTCATCTAAGACATATGGCTACTCTCAGATGAGCTTTTGAATCCATTATTCCCTCAGATTTCTAAAAAATGACAAAGATATCTTTCTTTTTCTTCTACACTGGCTCATCATCGTTTTTGGTTGATTCCTCCTTCCTTTTTTTACCACTAGATTGTTGTGTTTTTTTAGTCTCCTCTCCCTGTTTGTATTGCTTAAAATATCCCTTCTAGATCAAATCTTCTATGTTTTTTCCTGAACATTCATGAAACTTACAGTAAGCATCTGGATTTTACCCTACCATCTTTCTTTGTACTAGGCGCTGCCACCTAGCAACAACTTTATGCAAATTGTAAATCTTTGTTCATGACTCTTTCAAAGGAGTATACTTTGTGTAATTATGTAGACTTGGTTCATCAAAGTCTTTTGTCCTTACCCATTTTGTTTCCCCTGTCCCCTTTATCAGCTTGCTTTTTTGTTTTTTTTGGGGCTTTGCTTCCTTATCCTTGATGTAATCCTCTAGTAATAACTTTGAAATCTTCAACGTCCACATGAGATTATGCATACTCTCTAACCTCTTTCATTATTTTCAGATAGGACCATTGATAGATGAATTTTAGCGGTTTACTTTTTGGCCTATCAGAGTTAAGCCTTTGCCTAAAGGAAAATGTCAAAATGTGTACTCTAGGTTTAACACCTGGAGACTCTCTGTATCAAACCTTGACATATAATTCCTCAAGGACTCATATATTTTCTTGCCTGATGGTCATCATTTCAATTGATTGTTTCGTTTTGGCTATTCTAGATGAGATATGGCTTTTAAACATTTCAACCAGTTCATCAAAACATGATATTGACCCATCGGGCTGGCTTTGTACCCATTTCTTAACAATAGCAGTCAAGGTCAAGATGAAATTCTTTCACTAACTGTCATTAATATGACTGTCCATGTCCGTCTTATTGTTATGCTAAGAGATGGGTATTTGGTAAAGTTTCTCCTTGTATGTTAGGTGAGCTGGGAATTTGACTCTTTTTGCGGGCGATCCTACATTGTTGGTACGAAGGGTGTTTTCCCAAAAAATCGTATTTTTTTTATTCTCTAGGAATTTTTGTGGTAGGCTTGACATGCGAAGTGATTTTCCTTTAATGGAATGAATTTCTGGCCAAAGTTGTTAAAATTGGGATTCTAATTAGAATCATTTTGAGAGGTAGAATCGAATCGGTAGAATCAAATCGTAGGATCGTAAGATTCTACAATAAATCTAAATTTGCCATTTAATTATAATTATTCATCTCAAAATTTTAAGTTTATGAATTAAAGTTTCATTCAATTTAGTTTTAAGAATGAAATGGATAAACAATTATTACTTATTTTGAATCTTTATACTGATAAAGGAGAGGTTCAATCATTAAATCAAAAGAAAAATTAATGAAAGATGACACATAAGAAAAATTAATATACATTAAGAATAAATTTGTAAAATCAGATCGCTAAATCGTACAATCATAGAATCGTGTTATGATTTTACCTCTACAAATTTTATTGTAATTAGAATCGTAAGATTCTACCAACACATGATTCTACCAACCATTCTAATCGCGCGCTTGTTTTTGGATCGTGAAATCGTAGAATCGTGGATCAGAATCGTGATTTTAATAACCATGCTTCTGGTTGAACGTTTTTCTCCACCTGCATTGATTCAACTTCTCCTTCTTGAATCTTTATATAAGTCTAGAGGGTTCCAGTGTAACATACCCCTACCTTCCAAGTTTGTTTTCCCAGTCTGCTCAAAACTAACTTTCTTTCAGTTTTTTCAATTTTCCTTGATTCCCTTGTGTATGGATACCTCCCGTTGATGAGAAACCTGGGTTCGATGGAGACCAACCATATTTTTTCTCTAGTTTAGATCTCCTTATATCTTCTGAATGATTCTTCTTCTAGGAATGTTGATAAGGAGACTCCATTGTTTTTTCTCAGTGACTCTTTTGAGGGATGTATGTTTCATCTTCTTGAACCTGCTCTTTCTGACTTGAAGCATGCTTTCCTTGTGATGGAGTAACATTTTCCCTTCCATATTTTATTGCATTTTCCAATGCAGTTGCTAGCTAGACCAAAGCATTTGTAGTTAATGTAAACCGCGGTGGGTTTGTAGTAATCATCTCCTGCTGTTGATCAAGAGTAGATTCCCTTACTTTGGATAATGATGAGTTACGTTGATCTCTTTGAAAACTTTGTGATTTTCTCTCGAAACGTCTTTCATCAATTATTCTCTTAACCATGTTATTATTTTCTGTCGACCTTTGTCTCTGCATTCTACTTTTGTGATGTTGAGTTTCTCCAAATTGGCCGATTTTCTGGCTCTAAATTCTCGAGTGATTTGGCATCTTCTTAGTGAAAATTCTTAAAGTAACTTTTTGGCTAAGAAAGAAAAACATGCCCTCCTTCTAGCGCCAAATTGTTCCTGTCTGATTATGAAAACAATTACTAAAACGAAACAATCCCTGATTAGCTTATTGAATGTCTTTAATCAGAACTTAATATTGGATCTGGAAATTTGTTCTTGCTATCTTGCTAAGTTATACAATAAGACCACTCTGAAAATGCCTGAGTTACTAAAAAACAAACAAGGGATTAGTAGGGCTAGGAATGATTTTCCGGGAACCTACTTCGATGCTTAATTAGTATCTAGATGAAACGAATTTCCTAATAGGTCCTTCCAAGTGCACTGTGGCAACAAGGTGGATAACTACTTAAGAATTTGTCCTGGCGTGAGGCCTTTGTGGAAAAAGGATTGTCAAAAGTTTATTAATAACATATTTAATCTTCTTTTAATGTTCTTTTGAAGATTAATGTGAGTGCCTGAAAACAATTATCTTAAAGGCTTAAGTATTAAAGATTTTTGAGATTTTGTTCAAATATATTTTTTGTAGAGAGAAACTAATTACCTCAATTATGTGTCTCTTTTGCAGTATTTATAGTCTATCAATTGGTGTAAAGAATGTTTAACTGACTTTTAACAATCCTAAAAATTTCTTTGCATGCCCAAATTGTTAATGTTTTAACGTGTCCAATCTTTATCTCTCCTCTTACTAACCTGTTTAACTCTCAAAATGACGCTTCTTGCCTTAGTACTCAACACGTGTCCCACTAACTTCAAGGATGTCTAACTAATTTACTCCCATATCAACTATTCTAGTTAAACATGTTTTTCCCATTCTTCCCAAAAATTTCCTTTTGCTTGATCCCAAACCCTAATATTAAATTATTCTTCCCATATTATCCTCAAACTATTTATCCCGAATAATTTTTCACCCAAATTAAATAAGAATAATATTTTACATATATAGTAATTACATGATTTAAGAATAACAATTTTATTTACCCAACTCATAAACTAATACGTTTAGCAATTTAAAAGAATGTCATTTATTTAGTAATTAAGAAGTTTTTTTGGGAAAAGTACTTGATTTAATTAGTTACATGGTGTTTAATAGCTAGTTACATATAAATAAAACATAAATAGTTTTAACCAAGTACATAAATCTTAGAAGGTCATTAAATAATCATCTATTCTCATTCTTGCCCAAGATTTAGGAAAATTGTCCTTAAAACTTATTTTTAAAATGTTATATCAATGCATGGATGCTCTTTACCAAAAAAACTATTAATACCTATATGTGCTGCCATGGTCGTGGATTAACATTCATTGAGGAAGGTTTGTTAAATTTAAGTTTACATTTAACTATAACTAGATAATCCAATGCACGATTTTTTTTCATTTTATTTTTTTTATTATTTTAAAAAAATAAAGAAAATAAATTGTAAATTATTGGTTATTAATTTTCAATGAATTATTAATAGCATATAATAGCTAATATTTAATTTGTTTTTGATTTTAAAAATACTTTTTTATAAGTTATGTATGATGTTAAATAATGTTACTTTTATTTAAATTTTATTGACCACTATAAGATTTTAGGTACAAATTATTATTTTCTGTTTTCAAAATGAAAGTTAGCGATGCAAATTATTATTACAGTAAATAAATATTTTGGTTTTTAAAATGAAAGCTAATAAATTATTATTATGTATTGATTAATGAAAAGTCACAAGCATCTCACTCAAACAATTTAATAAAAGTTAATATAATAATAAGTCACATATTTCTCATACACTTTATTATCAAATATGACATCACTTTTAATAAATAAAGGAAAATCATTTCTAAAGAAGTTAACAACTCATCACTTTTTGAATTTACTTATGTGAACAGTATTTTGATTAAGTATAATGTAATGTAATGTATAGATAGGAAGGTAAGATCACCTGGAAGTGGAAGAGGAAGTGACGAGTAACGTGGAGTGAAGTGAATGTATAGGGAATCGAATCGAGGCCTCAAATTGCTAGGTGTGAACTCCATGTTTACCATCAAGCTGTCGCTTTCGTATACTACACGTTTGCTAACTTTGAAAACTATTCTAAACCCAAAGCAACAATTACAAACTTTGATTTATGGGAGAACACCTCTATATTCATTTAACATTCTAATCTTGTTTTGGGTATATTTTCGCAGATTGTTGTGAGAGACCGTTTTTTCCGGAGACACATTAAATAAATGGGATAAATAGCTCAATTAATACAAATTAAAAAGAAAAGATAAAAATTTGGGCTCCTTATTTTGAGATGTCTCTTTAAAATACGGTCTCTCATAAGAATAACTTATATATTTTAGCCGTACATTATAAATTGACATAAAAATTGATATTTAAAGTACATATGTCATGAAAAATAGTTGTATGAACATTAAAATATTTTTTAAAGGCAATTACATTAGTTATTATAACTTTAATCGGCGCTTGCAAATACTATTTAAAACTTAAAAAAACTACGACCAAAGTGAAAACATTTATCACTTTTGAATGTTCGATCACTTAATTAAAAAAAAAAATTAATATACCTTTTTAGGATACCTCTAATTTGAGAACTATGTTCAAGTTGATGATATTAGGAGTATTCAACAAGCTTAGTTCTAAGGGCGGTTTAGGGATATTAGGATCTTTTCATTACTTTTCTCAATTATTCATTTTAAGATTTTGACATTTATTTTAAAATAAAAAATAAAATGTCAAAATTTCCCCTATACATGGTGGCTTGCATAATGTATTTGACTCATTTTAATTATTAAATTGTATGTTGCGATATTTGCTGCTCAGTTTTTTATTCTTGTTATTTTTTCCAAAATTCAAAATTGTAATTATAATTGATTTAACAATGTGAATGATTAATTTAATTATCAGTTTAATTTATTTTATTTCATTTCAATTTAAAAGAACAATTTTTATCATTTCTGAAAATTGTATAATTCTTGTAGTTTCCTAATTGGCAAAATTGATTGTAATAGGCTGATAGTGAATTTTCTCATTTTGAAATAATCACAATATAATTGGAATAGATGTATATTATGATCTCTATCAATAACTATAATCCATTTCTAATAGTTTTGTAATTCTTGTAATTTCCTATATTGAATAATTAATTGTAGTTGAATGATTGTAATTACAATACATATGTTTTATTTGTATATTTATCAGTTAATTTTCCAATTTCAAAATAATCATACTATAATTGGAATAACTGTAAAGAATATTCTATATGATAGCAACGTATTTTTACGTGGTAGCAAATTTTTAAAAACATTCCACATAATAACATTGCATTGTTGTACTTAAAGCTATAGTAACGTTAATGGGCTAAAAACATTTAATTGGCCGTTAAGTTGTGAAATATCTTATTTGCTCTTGTCTTCTTTTCTTAAATCTATAGTGCATTCTATAGTTAAGATTTGCTACCACTAGCATTTCATAAAAGTATGTTGCTAGCTACCATATAAAATATCCCTAAGATATTTCACAACATAACAATCAATTAAACATTTTTAGCCCATTAATGTTACCGTAGCTTTAAGTACAACATTACAATGTTATTTTATGGAATTTATTTAAAGATTTTTTATCACTGGCGTTTCATAAAAGTATATTGCTACCATATAGAATATACCTAACGATAATTTATTATCTCTATTAATACATTATAATTTTTTTCTAAAATGCAAAGCATTAATTTTGGTAAGTTTAAAAATATAATTGATAACATTTATAATCCAATAACAAAAGGACATGTGACAATCATCTTAATGCTATTAATTTCTACCAATAAAAAAAAAAGACAAATAACAGACCCTCTAATAAGCTAACACTTGTTATTATACAACAAAATTAATACATTGTGTAATTAGTCTAAAACTATAAAGAACGATAATTTTTGAACAGTAAATAATCACTTTACGATTATGAGTAGTCACTTAATTAGGTTATAAATATATATTGAATCAACTTAATTAAGAATTTGTGTTCAAGAAAAGTTAATGGTTATGGAAAGTTAGGGGTGCACATGGTATGGCTAGGTTTGATCTAACATTAAAATCATACCAAGCTAAAAATTCCGCTTTGGAAATTTTCTAAACTGGATCAAACTGTTTATGTTACAAGATCGGACCATATCAAAGATAGATCGGACCATATCAAACTGTTCTACAATGGTCTAATATGGTCCGACTTACAATTTTTTATATTATATTTTTTCCAAATTGATACATGTGTTTATGTATATATTTCGTACCAACAATCACTAAATATAATAATTTGTAATTAGTTAATTGCATCAACATCATTCAGGTATATATAACTATATAAATAACTACATACATATTGAATATCAGGGTACCAACCTACTTTTTTTAAAAAAATTTTGATTTTGGGTAATAGTATAGTTTGCGGTCTGGTCTATCTAGTATAGTCTGAAAAATAAAAACCAGGACAAGAACGAGAATCATAATTCTTTTTGAAAAAAATCAGATCATATTGTTTAGATCGAAGACTAGACTAAATATACTAAGAATACGGTTTGATCCAGTTCAATTTGCAGTTTAGGCCAAACTTTATTCAGCTATATTCCTAGTCTAATACTTTTGATTTTTTTATCAAGAGTGCCAAATACCAATCATATATTGATACTTAGTTGAAAACATCCCAAAATTAAAATTAGAGAATTTCCACATGATAACATCAAACTTTCATGAAATACGAGGGTAGCATTTTTGTAAGATTTTTTCACGTGGTAGCATCCAGTTTATGCATTATATAACTGTCATAACATTCTCCGTTAAATTTTTGACAATTTCCGTTTAATTTACCATTTTGACGTTTATACCCTTATTAAGTGTTGGGTTGTTATCTTTATAATTTGCCCTAAACCATTTTTATGCTCTTAAATATTTAATTGACGATTTTGACTTTTAACTTTTTGATGCCTTTAATCCACCCATCATCATCATCATCATCCTACCCAGTATATCACGCTCATAGTAAACTAAGGCCAGGGTCCTGCGAGGGAAAGACGGCGGCAACTCATACCCATAAAGGAGAGTGTGGCCAAAGGAGTCCTCCCGGCTCGAGGAAGATAAAGAGACGTGATTATACTTGATACATAACTTAAAGGTCTATAAAAATAAAAGTAGAACCACTATAAAAGAAAATAAATAACTAATAAAAAGGAAACGAGATTAAGGACACTAAAAGGTAAACTAAGCGGAACGTTAGTAATCTAAGACAATTAGTACTGCTTATTAAATATTACCAAACAACCTCAATTTATATTAGCTTTAACAAAGTACTACTCATTAAACAATTAGTAAAAAAATAATTGATAAATGATAAAATATAATAGTAATGATTCCATAGTTTGAGTTGAATATTTCAACTATAAAAGTGGGGTCAATCCAATCCCTCATTTCACTATTTTACCTCCACAACCTTATAACAGAAAACAACCTCCACATTTCACTCTCCATATAACAAACTAATTAACCCATCAACGCTCATCTTATTTCTTTTACTCTGTCCTTCATAATTCTCTTCACCATTCTTATTCCATCCCATCATCTTTACCATGACATGAACAATACCTTCATCAATGACAATGTCTAACCGCCCTTCTAAATGGTTTAACAAACTCTTTCGCCGTCGCAATCGCCACCTCAAAAACCTCTCCACTTCTTCTATAACCACCACATTCACCGAACAACTCATCAATAACAGCAACGTTGATGACGCTAACAAGCATGCAATAGCGGTGGCTGCCGCGACTGCAGCCGTTGCAGAAGCTGCTCTTGCGGCGGCACAAGCGGCGGCAGAGGTTGTCCGCCTCACCACAAATGGACTCTCACCAACAGGACAGATTAGTAGAAGGTGGTCGTTAGAGTTTTTAGCTGCTGTTAAGATTCAGTCCGCTTTTCGAGGTTACCTGGTTAGTTTTCGTTATTTTTATTTTTATTTTTTTTATTTACTAAATATTACATCATTATACAATTTGAGATTTACAAATTAATATGACTCCTTAATTTTGTAATAAAAATTATATTTGGTTTATAGAGGATTAATGATATGATATAGAATCCTGAAATTTATATATTATTGATCCAGATCGATTATTATAGGATGCGTCGATTCGATAGTCATCTAATCGTCTACCTATATTCACGAATTATATTCCTCCTGTGTACAAACCTATTTTTCCATTTGACAATATCTCATTTGATTATATTTTAACATTTACATTAATAATAAATTACAAATTAAAAATCTCATTTGATTATATTTTAACATTTATATTAATAATAAATTACAAATTAAAAAAGATTGATGAATACTTGCCAAAAAACCAAATTAGAAAACAATTTTATATCAATAAAGTAACTTTTGATAAAATAAGATGGGCTATTGCTACACAAATTTCCTCCAAGCTACTCCTTGTTCACTATTATTGTCTCATTTAATTTGTTCACGTTTGCTAATATACATACTCAATCATAAATATCTTAAATTGCGTTTAATTAAAAATTATAAAATATTGGTTTAAATAAAAGTTACATTACAATGATTCAAATAAGATTTCACTTGTTAACCAATATATTAATAATAAAATATAAATTAAGAGTAATTAATTATTAAAAAATTAAATGAACAATAATATTAAATATGAGAGAATATTATTTTTATTTTCCAATATTATATGTATGAAATATATTTAGTAAGTATATTGATCTTAATATTATGCATTTGTACTGTTTGTTGGGTATGTGAAGTGATTGTTTTGACTTGGATTAAGTCGGTGAAGTTTGGCATATTTGAGAAAATTTTGCTAATTACTACTTATGAAGATGTGTTTTCATTAATGGTGAATGGTGATTTGCTAATTTACATGTTTTTGAGGTTTTTGACAACTTTGTTCATGAGTTCCAAGAATCTTAATAAATGTTATTCCTACCTGGCCATTTGTTTCTATGTTCTCTAAATATATAGAAATATAATATAATACTCCATATTTAAGTAAAAATAACTTAGAAAGTAAATTTCATACATATTGATACTCAAAAGTCAAATTTTTTTGTTTTATAATCTAATAATGTTTTAGTCCAATCTTTTATCTAATTTTTATCATTAATTTATTTTGTTAGTATATTTTAAGTGTATTGAAGAATATTTTTTGTTGATTTAGTAATTTAATTTTATACTCATTTTCCTACTTTCAAGTTAAAAAAATTCACCCATTTGAACAAAAAAAGAATAGTGAAAAGATTTTAAAAGATTCAAATTGATGATATGGCCCACTTCTTTTTCTTAATGACAACAAAAACTATATAATTACTATGCATTGCATTCTTTTATAAACATAATACTACTTCTATTAGTCTTGTGAAATGTCCTACTAAATTTCCAAATTTTAATGATGGGTTTATGTATAAAATGGTTTACACATATTATTGTGAACAGGTCTCACGGTGAGATACCTTTAATATTTTAAAATGATTAATTACAATTTTAAAGTAATTAATTATAAAAATGTGTTAATTATATAGATTCGTGAGCTGAAAGAAGAAATATTTTAACAATTTACACTATTTCCTTCCAAGTTAAAATTGTACTCATTCTCAAACAAAAAAAAAAAAAAAACAAGAAAAAAAAATATTTTGACAATAAATACCTTACTTCCTTCCAAGTAAAAGAGTAAGGCCCTTAAGTCTTAAAATCCACCTATATTTTGTTTCTTTATATGTCTCTTTAGAGGAAATAGTGTTTAGTAAGTTAGTGGGAATCAATGTGTTAACATGATCAAGTTATTAGTGGACCTATCACAATTGCTTTTGCTTTCATAAATAATTAGTCCCCTGTACCATACGGCATGGCTCAGGTTATTTCGTAGTAGCATTTTCAATTTTTCATACTCGTTAAGCTTATAAAGGACTTGGGTAAAATTCATGACCAAATGGAAGTTTACTATATCAAAGTCAAGCTAATTTAACCGATAAAGTCTTATAAAATTATTATCGAGATCAAGTATACTTATTTTTTAATAATATTTTTGTTTTGTCATACATGCTTTCTTGATTTTCGTGTCAACGTCTACCATGTAGTTTATATTAAAATGAAGTAACAAACCATTGCTAAATAGTTGGTGCTTTGTTATGTTGAATTCCTAGTATAGTCTAATTGAGAACAAATCCTAGATTAATAGTCTAACAAACCACCTTTTTTAAGGATTGATCATCTTAATTAAAGGAATGATGATTAAATTTAGATTAATAGCATTAAAAATGGAATGATGATTAAATTTAGATCCTTAGATTTATTTGGAGTTTTGCTAATTACAAATGATTTAAATATTGATTAAGGGTGCATGTTATGGACTTAATTAAGCTACATAAATGTGATGCATTATAGTGAATAAAGTTCATATGCAGTCATTAACCTTTGCTTCACTAAGATGGGTACCTTTTCTTTCTCTGCACACTTTCTTTTAAACTTTTGATCAGCCTTTATACTGTTTTAATCAAAAAATCAACTTTCTTATTATCATATAATTAAATAAATATTATTATTTGACTATTAGTTTCAACTAATAAACATCCTAACAAATGTAATTTGGACCACATCCAAATCCAAATTAGTACAATAGAGTGGGCCGAATGCACTTATCTCAATGTATTTTAATTCAACTTGGTTGTTAAGTTTTATGATCTGAATCATATCTAGGTAGATTTAAATTTTTATTTCTCTTATTTATACAACATTATACATAAAATATAAAAGTTAAAAGAAACAAAAATATAAATTGTTACCAACTATATTTCAAATGATTTTTTAGTTCATAGGAGTACTTCTATTAGATAAATTACTTTTTCCGTTTCATAATACTTGCTATTGGGTGTGACATGTTGTAAGGAAAAATGTTATTATGGAACGGAAGAAGTACTAAATTAGTTAAAAGTGTATGAATACTAGTTGCCTTGGTCAAATGACTTTGACCTTAATTTTGGCTTTCTTTTCAAAAATATAATTTTCTTTTTTTTTTATTTTTTTATTTTTTTATTTTTTTATTTTTTATTGGTGTCACACGTGATAATGTTTTGAATAAAGAAAGTCATACTACTTTTTGTCTACAAAATGGTAAAATGGTAATTTAGAAAAGATGACAGGCCATTTTCACAAAGAGTCTCATAGACCCATACCACAAATTTACTACCATTGTTTGGGATACTTACAAAAGCTTGAGTTTTTGGGGTTATGGGACCGATCTGGTTTCTGTGGCTGTGATATTCAATTCCCTAGTATTGGTAATGTAAATTGGGTACCAAGGTTTAACTATTCTTAGACTCTACAATGTACCAATTTCTTAGCTTCTACTTCAAGCATATAATACTTCTAGTAAGTTGCTATGTTTTAATGAACAATCCATGCATATAGGTATGATAATCAATTGAGTATATAATTAATACCCTAAACTAGTCTCTATTAATATTGAAAGCAATTTCGATTTTGACTAGATAGATAAAAAAAATAATTTATATACACATTGAAAAAACATACTCGTTATTTTGATGGTAACAATATGTATTAAGTTGAGTGTTTATTTATACAATAATTCATTTTTACCTCGTGTTTTGGGCCTTTTTCTACATAAGCCCTTATCAATTGTATTTCTAGCCACCCTTTAATTTTCGATACACGTTATTTTGATCATAAGAATATGTGTTGAGTTGAATGTTCATACAATAATAAAGACTTTTACCTCGTGTTGTGGGCCTCTTTTCTCCATAAGCCCTTATCAATTATAGTTCTAGCCACTCCTTAATTTTCGATACCTGTTGCTAGTTTGTTTGCTCTGAATTAAAAAGAAGATTTACGCATCGAAGTTTTTATGGTTTGTTTTTTGTAAACTTTGTTTCAAGTGTAGTAGACGACTAACTAGTGAGAGAATAATTTTGTCCCTTTTAACTTATATGGATATTGATAACTCGCATGTGTTATTTGTAAATGTTATTATGTACTTTATTTTGAAACAAGACCTTAAAGGAGCTTGTTTTCTTGTAAACTTAACCTTTTTTGTGCATGAGGAGTCGACTATACATACGTTCTTGAGGGTCATTTTAGATTAACAATCGACATTTGTCATTGGGGTTTTTGCGGGGAGGTCATTAGAGCATCATAAACAAGTGACATACGACCTTTCATTATGATATTAAACCTCTGAAAATGGTTCAATCACACAAAAGCCATACTAATTCATGTATGATTTAGTGGTCCTTTTGTCTGTCTATCTACCCTAGTTTAATTTGTATATTTCAGTCTTTTTCGCTTTAAATTGGTTCAATTGGTAGTGCACACCAAGTTTGGGACCTTTTGATCACATCATAAGCTAATAAATGGGGTGAAAAAGAAATGATTTTAATTTTTTTGTCTTCTTTGTGCATTGTATTTTAGCTCCTACTAATTTTATATTATCAACGATGTGCAGTTTGGGTTGTCAGATTTACGCAAACTTACCCCTCATAGAGATACCCGAGAGGTTACATCAATTTGGATCACCAATTATATGTGACCCATTTTAATAAAGTTCATTATAATCTAAATAAGAATATACTAGTTTATACTATACGATTTGTAAATGGCTCATCTAGAAAACAGCTAATTCCTCTGTTCTTTAAGCAGAAACTGCCATTTTAGGTGCTGTAAAAAAGTTATTTTCACTTAAAGCTAAGCTTTTGCTGCTTTTAACCCCTTTTGGGAGTAATGACTGGAAAAAAGTATACTCTGCATAGGTCTTCTTACAGTGTGAAGAGCAATAATTTCAACCACTCCTATCCTTTTCACTATTAACTGTCACTCTATAATCAGAGCTGGTGTACTGACTGTTTCAATTGTGTTCAATTGTGACTTTAAGTTCACCGGTTCGAGTCCTTAAAGCAGCCTCTTGCAGAAACACACTGTAATAACATGTTTGCCTTCATTACATCCCTATGATGAAATTTGGGACCTGTTAAGGAACCAAATCAACCAAAAGCTTCAGCTGATGGTTAAGGCCTCGTAATATATTATATACTCTAACACGCTCACTCACATGAGAGCCATTGGACTAGAAGTGTGGATACTCACAAGCGCTGAGAGGTGCTTGAGATTCGAACCCGTGACCTTTTGTCACGCTGGCTCTAATACCATGTTAAAGAACCAACTCAACTAAAGCCTTAAACTGATAATGTGTAATATACTCTAACAGGCCCTTCCATATACCCTCACAGCCCATAGGCCTCACTTTGCCGAAACAATTTTGTGAACCGGGCTGCTAGGGGCGTCTTTTTTACTTCATTTGGTTTCGGATTAAGTTCAAGTCAAAATCAAGTGATGAAATAACTTAAGAGTATTATATGGCCTTATGGGTTTTATTTGTCAGTGTAGACTGTAGGTCTATCTGGTTCTACATATTTTTTTTCAAATTCTTGTGAAATTCTGTGTCAATTCTTGAACTTTTCAGATTCTGAGAGAATATTTTTCTGGAATTTGAGGTGTAATGTACTGATATAACTGTATTATTCTGTGCTTTACAGTACTTATGTAAGGATGCTTTATTATGTTGATAAATAATTTATGTATTCCAAAAATCTAACTTTTGGGGCATGTATTAAAGGCAAGGAGGGCTCTAAAGGCACTAAAAGGATTGGTTAAACTTCAAGCTCTTGTAAGAGGCCACTTTGTTAGAAAACAAAGCACAGACATGCTTAGACGCTTGCAAGCCTTGGTTCGAGTCCAGAATCGTGCTCGTGCTAATCGTGCACTAAGCATAGATTCGCCAGTTCATGTAAGACCCTCTGTTAATTTTCTCTCCATACTATAAAGCTAATAATGACATTGTGGCAATGAAATGTGGTACTGTAAAACTAAGCAGATAATATGCCCTACCTAAGTAATCAAGATAAGCAGTTTATCCCGACAATGACCTCTTCGTCCCTTTCAGATGCAATGTGTCTTGAGTTTACATGAACACATAGAAGGACACGCCGACACACCAAAACAAATTAAATAAAAACAAATTGAAAAAAACAATGAAAAAAGGGGTTTTGGATCTTGGAAAATGATAGAACCTAAAAAGACATGAATTAAATTTGTATTGTTTTGGATTGTTTTATACTATGCTTTCCGTTCAGGTTCTTTCCCGGCTTGATTATTGGATAAAAATTGATAAACACCCAAAATTATTATAATTTAATTCCTAATTATTATAGCTCAAAAAGAATTTAATATGCAAAACTATCAAATCAAATTCAAGCCTATAGGTATTGTTTCTTACATAATCTAAGACTGAATTTCTTTTGGGACATTTCTTTGGCGTTTACAGGACCGGAATGAAAAGCTTGTGGATTCCCCTATCGTCAAGGTGCTAATCGGATTACTGATTCGTATTCTGTTGTTTTTTAAGATGCATGTTATGGAAAATTGACGTATTTGATGTTATGTGTATGTAAATTATGTTAAATTGGCAGAGATGTAATTTGACTACAAGCAACAGAGAGGTTATAGGCAATGACAGCACTAAATATTCGGCTACGAATTGGGTGGATAATTGGGTGGAAGCAGGCTCTACACTTAGCAATCATAGCCCGATCAAGATTCTTCGATCGGAGAATGAAAAGTGCGACAAAATCCTAGAAGTCGACAGCTGGAAACCTCACTCGAATCTCAGAAAAACACGAATCCAGTCTTTTCGACAGCACACTCCGATGCACCACATTACAATCCAAGACTACCATAACCGGAGTTTTGCAGCATCAGATTACCTAGCCCGATATTGCCCCATCAATGATTTAAGTAAGCTCAATGCAAGCCCATCTGTTGATGGTGATGCTACTTCTTTGAAATCCTTACAAATCCCCTTGGAAGCGTGCCCTACTACCGATAGTACTAGCCCACCTGATCAGGCCTCTTTATCAGCTGGTCCCAGAGCATTTGGAAGTTCTAGAAGAAGTCCTAAAACCCCTTTGAGATATGAATACGCTGCTAGTAGAAGCTTGTGGAACAATGGGTTTGCGAGTTTTGCGAGTCCTAGTTACATGGCTAACACGGAGTCCTCTCGAGCTAAGGCTCGATCAAATAGTGTACCGAGGCAGAGAGGGGATATCATTACTGAGAAGCATAGTTCTATAAAACGGTCTCTTCATGCGTTTTGGCAGTCGAAAACTTCTAAAAAGAGCTCTGATCCTTTCACTAACTTATGAACGAAAATAAAACATGCTTAGTTTTGCTTGATTCTAAGCTTTAAATGGTTTAATTCTCTTAAGTTTTAGGGCTGTAACTATGGTAATGGTTTATAACTTTGTGCTTAGTTTTAGCATAGTCATAGTGTCCAAACATGGATGTTTTTATATAATTAGGGATAAAGTGTGGGAAAATCATGTTTGGACAGATTATTTTATATAATTAGTAATCTGTATTTATCTTCCTTCTATAAATGTTCTTAAGTTCTATGTTCTTTCTGTACTTTCTTGTTTGTTATATTTTGCCTGGATTAATTTGGACCATTTTAGTGCACAAAAATTTGCATAATTTATTCTTCATAAGAAAAGCCAAAAGCAAAATGACAACATTTGGCCAATTTGTCCTCCACTATGTAGCCACAAATTTACCTAACTACATACAAAATCATCACAACTTGTAGATTTTAGCCTCTTCTCATCCAGCTATAGTTCAATGAACACAACATTTTAGCCGTTTTATTTTTGTACTCTAATTGTCTCTACATGGTGTTTGTTTGTTCGTTCCTTCTTTGATTTTGCTACATCTTCGCGACTCATTTTTTAGTATTAGCCTTATTTCTGGTCTTTTAGAAAACAGTGAAAACGTGAGAGAATTTTAATTCATATGCTAAAAAAAAAAATAATTATGCGATAAAATTAAAAGTAATATTACCTATGATAACAAAAGAAATATATATAAGTATCAAATATGAAAAATACTAATTTGAAAAACTTTGATTATTCGTAACACTAAACAAGATTAATGTTTAAGCAATTGGTAAAGGTTTTGGGATATACTTAATAATATTTTGGGGTTAATCAAAGTTAAAACTAGATTTGCCCGTTTTCGACATAATTTATGATTATATTACCAAAACTAACACGACTTAGAACTTAAATTTAGACAAAAATATGAATATGACAATAATACTCGGTACAACTTGAATTAAATTAAATAAAGAATTAATAATATTTAGTTATGTTATATAATAGTTATCTTTTATGTTTTATAATTTTCCAAAATGTATATGAATAAGTCCAAACCTAAAACTAGTTGCAAATATATATCAGTGGATAAAGGAAGACAACGACTTAGGTTCAAAAATAAGTATTGGCCTATAAATATTTCCACTGTGTTTGAGTCACAATATTTACTAATTTCACCGTAAACATAAAAAAATTGTTTAAGTATCTCAGATTGTGAAAAATTTAAACCGTATCACATAAAAATGGTAGCTTCTTTCTAATAATATAGAATCTTTTCTCATAATATTGCTTAAAAAAAATTAATTCCCACTTTGCATTATGTGGGAAAGTATTTCCCACATTACCCTCCACGTGGAATTTTTTTTTAATTTTTTTTTTAGACCAAACCGCCACTTGAGATGGCGGTTTGCCTTAAGCAGTAAACCGCCACATGAAGTGGTGGTTTGCTCAAGGCAAACCGCCATCTCATGTGGCGGTTTGGTGTTGGTTATATATATATATATATATATATATATATATATATATATATATATATATATATATATATATATATATATATATATATATATATATATATATATATTTGTTTCATTTCCCTTAAATTGTGAACGCAACCTGCATTAAACTAGTTCAATACCATCTATTCTATAATAATCAATTACGAACCAGCTTGATTTGAAAAAATTAATTATGAAAATAATGCGAAGATATATTACAATCATGGAAAGTCATACAAGAAGTTCAAATCATATAAGAATATACAAAGTTTGTTACACTACAACCCCCGGCCCCTTTTGTTTTGCGCACCAGTGGATGAGTAACCAATTGGGCAGTGGAGCCCTCCAACGCAGCTATGCTCCCGTGTGTTGTCTGAAGCGTAAGCACTGATGGATCAACTGGGCCCGGCATTGCCATGATCGCTGTTACATACATAAGTGTTATAAAAATCATATAAATATTAGGTGAATCAACATGATATTACAAAATATTAAAAAAAAAACATACTTTGTTGACCTTCGAGGGCATGTTTTCTTATTATGACCACTAAATCCACAAAAGCTACACGTGTTATGAGGACGCGTCAACGGTGCATCCATTTCGTTCCGTATACGAGTTGATCGCGGACGACCCTTTCCACGCTTCGTTGAGGGTTCTGGAACAACTGTAGGACCGTTCCAAGGATCGCAGGTGAACATGTCTGGAACAGGCATGAAAGTCTTCTTATATATCGATACGTATTTTGTAGTGCGAAATGAAGGGTCCACAAAAGCATCGTACAATATGTTACGAGCTCGACATACTGCAAGAACATGTGAGCACGGTAACTTGAAGATGGTTGGTTTCTGACATGAGCATGATGTTGTTGTGAGGTCAACCATGTGGGATTTTCCACCTTTTCCTGCTATCCTGTTGCCACAACCAGTGGTGACCTCAAATATCCCACGCACTATGTCATATATCTTAACATCATGAAAGCGTGCTTTTTCAGCATTCTTATCAATCGTATCAGTTGGTTTCTTCGCATACACATGTCCATTGTCTAATCTGTTTCTCCCTAAATCCCTTCTTGTGGCAAAGTATTCGTTTACCCGGAAGAATGTCATCCTAACTAATGAAGTGATTGGGAGTGACCTGGCCCCTTTCATAACGCCGTTGAACGCTTCAGACATGTTTGCAGTTCTCACTCCATATCGATGCCCACCGTCATGAATCAAAGTCCATTGGCGCTCAGGAATAGAACCATCTACTAAGTAGTTATACGCGTCCTCATTAAACTCTTTAAGGCGATTCATGTAGAAATTATATTTCCGAATTTTTGTCTGTTCAGAAGCTTTTCCAAATAAGTTTTTGACTGCTATATTTTTGAACTTCTTATGCAAGTTCAAAGCTAGATGACGTTTACAAAACCGATGGAATGCAAATGGCTCTTCCCAACCTTTTCCAACTCTATCCATTGCATGCAAAATTCCCTTGTGACGATCAGATATAACACATAAGCCGTCCCTCTTAGTGACATAATGCCTTATACAATCCAAGAACCAACTCCATGTGTCGTTGCTCTCACCCTCCACAACGGCAAAAGCAAGTGGGAACAATTGAGAATTTTCATCTATCGCCATAGCAATCATAAGTGTGCCTCTGTACTTTCCGTAAAAATGTGTACCATCTATAGAAATAAGGGGACGACAGTGGGGAAAACCCTTAATGGATGGTCCGAAAGCCCAAAAAATTCGCTTAAACATCACTATGGTAGGATCCATTGTCGGTTGGACTTCCCATTGAACCACTGGTCATCACTGTAATGTACTGAGCAATCTTGATTATGACCCTTGTATCGCACAATCTTAAATGAACCCGTTGCGGTCATAACAGCTCGTATCCTCCATTCACAACCTATATCCTCCGCATTAGTGCATTGGATAACGTACTTTGAAGGCTCCGATTCAATTACACGGAAGTTTCTATTGTTAAATATCGCCCATGCTTTAACATTCTTCTTAAGGTGGTCTAAGGAGCTAAACTCTTGCGCTATCCTAAAGTCTACATTTTCATTCATGGAGTTGTCATCATTCCAAGTCATCCATGCATCAATCAATCTTTAATCAATCTCATCAATTCTAAGCCAATCTTGAGATGGAGCACCATCTCTAATCGCTGCATCTAGAGCTTCTCTTCTTTCATCGTCCTCTTCTGAATCAGAATCAATATGCTCATCCTCCTGATCTAAAGAGTCAACCTCGTTCGCATTAAGCCTACCCAAGTGACTCGTGGAAAAGGTGTTCATTACACCACCACCAATGCCACGTGAATGAGTTGGAGAGGTAAACTCATCTAAGTGCTCATTAACGTAATTTGGGTTACTTAACATTTCTGTGAATGTATCATGGCGTACACTAAGACCTGATTCTGGAAGTTCCATGCTAGTCATGACTTCCCTCGCATTATCCAAATTTGCAACCAATTCAACATAAACCTCCATTGCCGTTCTAGGGGCTTGTGATGCCGCATAATCAAGAGCACTTATGCTTTCATCATTCTTAATCGGGACTAACACATTTTTCCCAGTCACCGGCTATTTCATCTCCATTTTTAACATAAAAGAGTTGCGATCACAACCAATTACATCATAGACTTTGCTAACAAACACCTCAAAAGTCGTATTTTGACGATGGATAAACATCACTGTATTTAATCCTCCATTATACCCAACATCGGATCCAGTATAACTTACTTCCCCACCCCAATACACTATGACGGGATAATGATCCATATTCTTCAAATACAAACATGTTTTTCATGTGATTTCTATACACTTAATTGTTGAATGTGAGTAAGCGAAGTGTAAATTTGAATACAAGAATTTGTGATATTAAGGTATTAGAACACTTATTAGAAGGTTCATTTCAAATATAAAAGGTAAAAATACCATGAATATATACTAAAACCATTAAACTAACCCTACAAAGTAATAAACTTTCATTGAAGCATTTCATCAAACACTTTATATGCATACAAACCAAATCCTAAAATTCAAATACAAATGTGTAAAATGTAAGCTTATATCATAAAAACAAGAGAATCTAACAAACAATCAACGTATTTATAACTTCAATTGAAAACAATAATGAACAAAAAAATAATTTACATATTGAAAAAAAATTAGGGTTTTATTCATACCTTAAATGAGGATGAAAATGATCTACTACACAAGGAAAGGATGGGAATGTAGTTTATTAGTTTAGTTGAATGAGAGCAATTGTATATTTGAAGTAAATGAGAGTGAAGAAATTTTTTTTATTTTAGAAAATACCGGCACCAAGAAGCAAGAAGCAAAGAGGATAATGGAATGAAGAACCAAGCTCGACATTCTGTTTTGTACTGCTATAAAACCGCCACTTCAAGTGGCGGTTTACTCAACACATATATTTTTTTTTAAAATAAATTTGAAATTAACAAACCGCCATTTCATCTGGCGACTTACTTCAGTTCCCTAAACAAAACCGCTACCTCATGTAGCGGTTATATTAAAAAAAAAAAAATTTCCTCATAGCTATCCTACTTGGACGGTAATGTGAAAATTAGTTTTCCATTTCAAACAAAATGAGAATTACTTTATAAAAATGAATTATTCAATGATTCAATAATATATGGACCAAAATTAAACACAACGTTATGGAAGACAAATAAGGCCAAATTGTCTACTCTAGTACATATGTGCATCTTTAGTACTCTTTTTTTTTATCAAATCACCGATTATGAATCCTAATCGAGTAGTAGATTAGGTCCTATCCCTTCTCTTAAGGACAAACTTGTCCAACTTTTATTCATGTAAATTTTACACTTTTCAACAAGACAACATTCCCAATCATCATAACTGCAAAATCACGGACCTGAAATATTTCCTCCAAATTTTAATAACTCTTGAATTTTCTAGGCTTTGTTGATCATTTTTTGTCCATTATTCCTCCATAATTTGTCCTAATTCGTGAATACCACTCATGAACAACATTTGCACCTTCTTTAAGGAAATAAAAAACGCAGCAAATAAACAAAATTTTGGACGTTGGATTTCAATAAAATGCCAATTTATAATTTTGGTAATATTTTTTGGAAAATAAAGAACAATATATAAGTTAAAAGTGGTACAAAAAGGAACTTCACTAAGATACTTTTGGCCCTTTATCAAAGGTCCACTACATTTTTTTAACAAAATTAAGCCACGTACTATATGAGAGTCTATTCCCATTATATTGCTTAAAAAAAAAATAATTCCCACTTTGCATTATGTGGGAAACTATTTCCCACATTACCGTCCACGTCAGATTTTTTTTTTTTTTTTAATAAAACCGCTACCTGAAATGGCGGTTTTGTTAAGAGATCTGAACTAAATCGCTAATTGAAATGGCGTTTTGTGGATTTTAATTTAAAAAAAAAAATAGTAAACCGCCACTTGAAGTGGCAGTTTTGTAGTAGTACAAAACAATATTTTTTTTTTAAATAAAAAGTAAGATAACCGCCACTTCAAGTGGCGGTATTGTAGTAGTACAAAACATTATTAAATTTTTTTTTTTAAAAAAAAAAAGTAAGCAAACCGCCACTTCAAGTGGCGGTTTTATAGCAGTACAAAACAGCATGTCATTTTAATTTTTTTTTTTAAAAAAAATTAATAAGCAAACCGCTAGTTCATGTGGCGGTTTAGTGCTTAAGGCAAACCGCCATCTCAAGTGGTGGTTTTGTCTAAAAAAAAAAAAAAAAATTCTGACGTGGACGGTAATGTGGGAAATAGTTTCCCACATAATGCAAAGTGGGAATTAATTTTTTTTTTTTGAGCAATATAATGGGAATAGACTCACTATATGAATGTAAATCTCATATTCTCATGTTGCATTTGGAAGACAAGCAAGAAGAAATTACCAAAAAAATAAAAAATAAATAATGTTTAAAAGTTTTAAATTGTGATCCTGTGTAAATTTTGGGTTATGTATATTTTAAAGATAAAAAGGAAGTAACTATAAAATATTGATCTTTAGGGCATCTTTAATGGTGATCCAATTTAAGGTCACATGACCAAATAAGAGCAAAAATAATTTTTAATGGTGACCTAAATTTTGGTGGGTTGAGTATAAAGTTGACAAATTAAGTCATATAGTGACTCGTTCATTGGAATGGTCACTATGTTTCTTTTCAACAAATTCGCCACATGTCAGCCTTGGATTGATTGAGAAATTACCAATTGCATGCCTTCTGAAATACCCTGTTGTTGCTCCTTCCGTGTGTGGCCCTACAATTGGGTGTGAAAGGTTGGCAAATTAATTTAAACGACTATTTTCTTAACTAAATAATTTTTATTTTTTTAAAAAAATATATACCAACGTTCATATTTTTTCGAGATTTATAAAATGAGACCAACTTTGATATGTTTTGACCCAATTTCATATTTACCTATTTTCTTTTCTTTTTTTTTTTTGTTAAAAAAACCAAAAAAAGTTAAATGTTCTTAATAAAAAAAGCACCAAAAAAATTTTTAATTAATAAAATTTAAATTTATTTTAAATAACTAAAAAATTATAATACTATTGTACATGAAACTGTTAATAGAAGTATGAAAAAATAAAAATAAATATTAGATAAATTAAGGAAAAAAAAGTATGGTTGACTAGAGAAAAAGTAAGAGAGAAAAGATAGTGACCTTTAAAAAAAGATCATTATGAATAAGTTTAGGTTGAAAGATGAATTTTTGGAGGAAGAAAAAAATTATAAAATAGTGTAATGACCTTTTTTTAGATCACCATTATGGGTGCTCTTATGGATATGAGCTGCGAGATTCTGATTAGTTTTTATTATAAGCAGGTTACACTGTGTAAGATGATGATCGAAATCATAAATTTAAGTTCTGTTGTAAACAATGGGTTTATAAAAGTGCTTGTGGCTCAATGAATAAAGAATTTGAATGTCGAACAGAAGGTTTGGAGTTCGATCCCTACTGGGTGCAATTATCAATTTGGGGTGTTTGTTGACTGTGCACATCCTCTTTACTCCCTTATTGAGGTGTACAAGTATGATTTATTAGCATTTTCAAGAAAAAAACCCCCACCCAATTTCTACCTTAAGTGAGATACTAAAAGTGTCCTTTTATCTTTACCTTTTTGTAAACAATGGGTTAAGACAAATAGGAAGCAACAAACTCAATGTCTACCTAGATACATTATGTATTCTGGAAATCTCAAATTTAAGATCTAGTTTAAATTATGGGTT
>NC_080056.1:17219769-17244769 GCF_026212465.1 Amaranthus tricolor | reverse complement strand
GCCGAGAGGATGAACAAGACATTGTTGGAAAGAGCAAGATGTATAATGAATCAAGCGAAACTTGAAAGGAGTTTTGGGTCGAAGTGCTTTCTAAAGTGTAGTGCTAATTGATCAACCTTTTTCCACACACTAGAATTGACTTTAAGTGTCCCCAAGAGGTACGATATTCTTCTCCGGCTGATTAATCAAATCTGAAATTTTTTGAATGTCTGGCATATAATGTTAGTAAGGAGAAACTTGAACCTATAACTAGGAAATGCATATTTATCGGCTATGGGTCTGGTATCAAGGGTTATAGGGTATGGTGTAAGAAATCAAGAAGGATAATATTGTCAAAGATGTCATATTTGATGAATTATATTTCCTTTCTTGTTCTTTCGATATTATTGTTACTAAAGATGTAGGTTAACCACAAGCTGCTTGTGAGGAGGTAGAGCCTCCAATAGCTTTGGAAGCTCCTAAGGGATGAATGATATGTATCAACCTATCCAGTCATGATTTCCTAAGGTGAAGCGGTCAAATAGGTAAGTGAAGCCAATTAAGAGGTACATTAAAGATAGGATGGTCATGGCTAAGGACCTTGTTGGACCAGCCTTGGACCCACATTTTTTTAAGGGTTTAGGTCTTATTTTTTAAGACCCATAAGATTCGGGTCGGGTTTGGATCTAAAAAATATTTGACGGGTCTGGGTCCGGATTCAAACCCTAGGACCCGAAACCGGACCCACACCTAACCTTTAGACACGGAGCCTAGACCCGTCTCAGAGACCCGGACCCAGACCCGGATGTTTCAACTTGTTGCTTCAAAATGGAATAATGGAGAAAGTATATTCGTGATTGTGTATTATTTAGATAAGACATTAGTACAAAACATGGACCAAGCAATCATATTTTTCAGTATACTAGTGATGGAATATATGTAGAAATGATCTCGATATATATTAGTACAATTTTTTACGCCTTGATAATCTCAAATGAGAGCTCTACTACAGCCTACAACTGCATTTTATATGTCTAAAGGTGCAATTTCTCTTTTAGAGGACTGTATTTGTCCCAAATGTTGGGTAAATAATGTCCTTGGTACTTGCATCTGAATTCCATTATAGTGTAATTGCTCATCCATCAAATAATTTTAAGGATTACATTTTTTATGTTGAGTGACTTCTAAAATTTACTTTGAGGAAAAAATTATGATGCAAATATAATTTACTTTTTTTTAGCCAAAAAAAAGATCAATTTATGGTGTTGTACAAAAACAACCCCAAGTGATAAAGTCATTTCCAAAATTTTCTCTTTTATATTTGATTTTTGATAATTACTTTGTATTTGAATTTCATAAACTAGAACTAGTGTTTGTAATAGAATTTAAGTTTATATAGATGACGCTATAGATGTTAAGTTGGCATTAAATATTTGTAAAATGCGCTAATAAGTCTCTTACAAAAGTACGAAAAATATAATGGGTCCGGGTCCAAATCTTGCTGGACTCGGTCCAAATCTGCCCCTTAACCATCCTTAATTGAGGAATGTGATTATGTGCTCACGATTACATGTGAGGTAAAAGATGGAAATGTTCCCGACTCGTATTGGCTTTGATAGATGTAAGTAAGTAACTTGGAGCCACGGGGCAAGAGATGGAGTCTCTTAAAAAAAATAACACCGAGCCTATTGTGAAAGCTCTCAATAATAAAAGGGTTGTTGGATGCAAATAGGTCTTCAATAAGAAGGAAGGATTATGTTGTGATGTTGCCCTCATCTACAAAACTAGAATACTTGCAAAAAGTTATTCTCAAGTTTAAGTTTTTAACTTCCATGAGTGTTTTCTCCCATGGTGAACCATTCTTCAATTAGAGCCTACTTGCTTTGGTGGCGGTTTAGAGAAGTCATGCCCAACTTTAATGCAAGACGAGCAATAGTTTGGCACCTTGCATTCTACCACTGCTTTCTTGATCAATGTTTTCCTTCCATGAGTAGAGATATTGGTTAGATGATTTTATTGACATATTCGTTACATAATATAATAAATCATTAATATACCAAAAATAACTCAATATATACAAAAGTAATTAGATAACTAAATATTTTTTTGCTAGATAATCCATTTTCGATTATGAGTTCAATTTGGTTTTAATGAGTAGTTTGTCAAGAGCTACAGTTTCTATGTAGGTTTGGCTTTTCAGCTTAGCTTGTATACTTTGGCTAGCTTGTCTTCCTTTTCACGTTTTGGTCCTCGGTTGTTCGGTTGTTAGTTCCGTTTGTGCTAGGTTTTTCTGTCGGCTTCTTTTGGATGACCTTCTTTGTTGGCAGGTTTCTGGTTGGTGCTTCCCTCTCGTACTTAGGGCCAGTTTTGTGTTGCTTTTTTTTTTTTTTTTTTTTTTTTTAATCTTTGGTAGCTCACAAATTCTTATATAAGACAGTCTCACCGTGAAACGTGCCCCATACTTGGGCTAAATAGCCCAATAATAGAAAATTTTAGTATAATGAACCTTTGGTATGGACTCGTCCCACGGTGAGACGGTCTCATACAAGAGGGACTGTTTATGGCTTTGGTTGTAAAAAGATTTTTTTTTAATTAATATAGTCTTTTTAATTGCCAAAGAAAACCTCAATCCATAATATTTGTTGTATTTTTTTTGAGATGATATTTATTGGATAATTCGGATAATTGAGCAATTTATATATTTCAGTTAATGATCAAATTGGTAGTTTGTTTAAGTGAAAAAATTACAGTTCATTAAATTGCTACCCGGTACCTATAAAAAAAACATGTTGTTATCATTATAAAGCTCATATTTTAGCTTTTCCTTAGAGCAATGTACGATTAGCTAGTCTCTTAAGAGACCGTCTCTCTGAAAGACGTATTTCAAGTCCAGTCCATTAAAGATTAATGCCTACTTACTACATTTTTAATGTCTATTTTTATTATCCTTAATGCTTATTTAGCGTATCCTTAACGCCTAATTTCATTATCTTAAATGTCTACTTACATTATTTTTAATGCCTACGTACAATATTTTTAAAAATATATAATGGACCGACTTATTTAGAGATGGTCTCTCAAAGTGACTGTTTGTCACAAGAACTTGAAAATTAACAGTAAGCGATTATAATTTGTAACAGTTACTCTCTTGTGAAGCGGCCTTTGCCGTGCAACTGGCACAAGAACTTGAAAATTAACAGTAAAAAAATATATATGATTGAATCGGCCCAATAAGACACGTGTCACACGGTCTCACCCCAAGTTTTTGTGAAGTTATAATTGTAACCGTAAAGCAGTTAACTCTACTGCGCGCATATTTTATTCGGTTTAAATCTCCCTCCCATTAATCTCCCCAATTCACCCATCAAAACAGTTATCATCGATCATTCCATTACCAATTACCAGAGAAAAAAGAACGAAAAAAGAGATGGAAAGTTACGAAGATATTGAGGGAAGAAGAGTTGAGAACAACAACAACAATTATGGTGTAATAAGATCATTATCACATTCTGTGTGGGATGATTTTGATTCTGAATGGAAACCATGGTTGTTCCCTTTATTCATTGGCTTTAATCTTTTATTTTTCTTAATTATCATGTTTGTCAACAATTGTCCCTCTCATAACAATATTTATGTTAATGGAAGCACTTGTGTTTCAAGTTTTCTTGGAAGGTTTTCATTTGAGCCTCTTCATTACAATCCTCTCCTTGGTCCTAGCCCTTTTACGTACGTATATGTCTTTTATGTTTTTCTTTTCTTTTTTTTTTTTTTTTAATTTTTTTTAAAAAATCAATGATAATGTCATTAATTAATGGAAATGTGCATGAATTGAAGGTTAATGAAGATGGGAGCTATAACTTGGTCAGTAGTTGTAAAACAGCATCAAGTATGGAGGCTATTCACCTCATTATGGCTACATACCGGTGTTATTCACCTCTTCGTTAATATTTTGTGCCTCTTCTTCATTGGCATTCGTCTTGAGCAACAATTTGGATTTTGTAAGTTCGTTTTGAGGTGTAATCGCCTAAGGCCCAAATTGAGTTTATTTTATTATTAAAAATCAGTTTTTAAATTATATTTTTGTGCCTTATTATTAAATGATCTTAAATTCGTAGATTTATTTGATATTGATGTGATGGAAAAAAGAAAACTTATATGATGCATAGTTAAAAAAAACTGTAATTTTACTTATATAGGGGCTCCTCTTTAAGTTTTTCATCTAGAACTAAAAAATTGTCAGAAACAACACTGTATTCAAGTCTCTTTTCTTTGTATACTATTATCCGTCACACTTTTAACCACCTCACACGTAACTGTTTTAAGTATTATTTATCCCCACAGTTGAATTTCTCTATGATTAATTCTCTCATTTTTGTTTGTTTTGGAAATTGGAACAGGGAGGATTGGCATAATCTACTTTTTATCAGGAATTGGAGGAAACATGGCTTCATGCTTATTTTACCCAAACCATATAAGTGTTGGTCCAACCAGTGCTTTATTGGGCCTTATTGGATTAATGTTTGCTGAACTTCTTACAAATATGACTTTTTACACCAACAAGGTATTAATCAAATTATCCCATTTAAATGAAATTTATTTCCTTTATATAATATTAAACTAAGAATATACTTTTCTGACCATTTTCTTGTAATATTGGTATGATAATTAATAGGTAATTGCTGGGCTAACTCTGTTATTAATGTTGGTGATCAACTTAGTTATAACCATTGTGCCTCACCCACACAATGGCGGGCCTATTGCGGGGTTTATTGTTGGCATCCTTCTTGGCTTCATATTGCTACCGCGCCCTAACATTGGGTGGTATCCTTATGATCATAATTCTAAGCCGAAGTTTAAAAGACACCAATATGTCTTAGGGATCGTGTCTCTTGTCTTGCTCGTTATTGGGTAATTTCTCTTGAAGCTAATCTTCGATTTTGAACATTCTTTCCTTTTTGATGAATAACTTAATTAATGGTGATGATTTGCAGGTACATTTTAGGATTGATAATTGTGTTTCGTACCTAAAGTAGTCAAAATGAATCATGTTATTTTGCTTTAGAAGACTTATTTTTATTGCTCGGGTTCATCTTGTTATTTTAATTAAGTTATGAAATAGTTTTGTTTTTGGAAAAACTTATTGTTATGTTGCTGGTTTACTAGTTAGTGTTTGTAAACTCTATGTTACAAATTTTAAAAAAGTGCACCTTTTGATTAAGTTTCATTTGTTCAATAATTAAGTTAAGATTTATGTTTATATGAAGTCAAAGATTTATAGTCATTAGTGTTCGCACTCCACCTCTCTCATTAACATCCCAAGTTTGTAAAGACAACAATTATTTTAGTAGTCAACTTAAATTTTGATTGTTATTGTGTATGTGTGAGGGTGTCGTATATATGTTGTAAGTTAATTAAGTGTGGATGTGTGTGGTGTGTTGAATGGGAAAGTTAAAGTTACGTTTAGCTGGTGGGAAGTAACAAAGGGGGTTGGAACAGTTTATTTGGGTGGTTATCAAAGTGATGTTGCTAATCTTCCCAACATAACAACTACTTAGGATGTTAGCTAAGTAGTAATGCAAGGAGGTTATTTGAGTTCATTGAAGAACATTTTAAGGTGCCAAATTTTGAGGGAAGTTTTCTAACTTCCCAAGTAGTGGTGTAAGCAAGTTATGGAAGTATTTGGTAGATGTTAGATGCCGTTTCTTAACATTCAAATTAGTGTGTGTTGTACTCATCATCTCTTTAAAATAGGAAAACATGTACTAGTTTAAGGATTGTTGGATTTATATATGAAAATCAAAACTTTGACTTTTAAACCTTTGTTATTTATGATCTTCTTGGATTGGAATTTCCATGCAAAAGTTGTCCATGCTTAAAGTTGTCCATGCTTAGTGTAGTTAGGCACCAACTAACACTTATAACTTTCAGAGTCACTCTACTTGCTAATTTCCTTGCAAGTCTCTAAATTCGAAAATTATATTCACCTACAAACAACCTTCACAATCTGTCTCAAGCAATCCTTCTTCACATCAAGTGTCTTTGTTATTCATCACTTCTAGATCAGTCTCTTGCAAGTCCCCTTTGGGTATAAGCGGTCTTACAACAAATTGCACTTAAAGCAAGCTTTTCATCCTTGGTAAAAAACTTTGTTATATGTTTCGTAACACAACACCATGGTTTATGAGGTTAATGTTCAATGAGAGGCATTGTTCTTCAGAAGGTGCACTATCAATTAAACACAACGTCTGTTCACTAATTATTGATGATGGGAGTTGCACAAACGTGGCTTCACAAAATCAATCTTATCCCTAGATGTATATTAGTATATTACCAAATAAACTTCCTATTGAACCAACCCTAAAATAACCGATGAATTTAGTAAGCAAGTGGGTGAACTACTGAACCAAGGTTTAATTAGGGAGTCTTTCAGTCCTTGCGTGGTTCCTATACTCTCAGTGCCAAACAAATATGAAGAATGGAGAATGTTTCTAGATAGTACAGCCTTTAATAAGAAGACCATCTAATATCATTTTGTTATTCAGAGAATGAATGTTCTTCTTAATGATTTATATGGATCTAAAGTATTCACCAAATCATCAAATACGCATCTCTGTGAAGGAGATGAATAGAAAACTTCTTTTAAAAAAAAAGGAAGGCCTTTATGTGTTGTTGGTTTTTCCCTTTGGACTTTCTAATTGTGACAACCCATGAATTTAGACCAAGTTTAACGATTTAATTTACCGTAAAATAATACTCCCTCCTATTCACCTTAAGAAACCCATTTGACTTTTTATGGATTTTAAGGAGAGTCAAAAGTGAGACTCTAAGGGTAGGAAAGAGAGTGGTATTATGGGTTTTTTAATGTAAGGAAGGAAAATTAGTATCAATAATGGAGGATATAATTGAAAATAGGATAAAGTTACTAAGGGTATAGAAGTCAAAAACCCATACCAAAAGTAGAAATAGGACAATTAAGGTGACGTAACCATAAAAGAAAATGGGACGCATAAGCTGAATAAAAGGGAGTATTTCTTAACAAACATAAATTACTTTTAACTAAAAATATTATTTTCAAAATGGGTAAAAAAAAAACTCTAATAACATTAGTTGTATTTAATTAACATGCTAACTAAATTTATTAAAGAACAAAAAAATAATTAACTATATTAGTTTATGAACAGTAAGAATAGTAATTAGTACATGAATTGAAGATCATGTGAGTATGATGATATTTAGGGATAATATACTAAAATTGTGATTATGGTTATTAATTTAAAACCTTTCACTTTATATTCCTCCTGCTAAGTCCTAATTAATCATACTAATATTAAAATTCATGTGAATTTATCAATTAATAATACTAATTACAAAAATGTAACATCTATATGAATTTATGCAGGAATGACAATATTTTATTGGTGTTAAAAATATAGAGTTGAAGAGTTTTGTAGCTATTAAAATCTAGAGCTAATTATAACTTTAATTGGTTTATTAATGTAATAAGAAAACCCATCACTTTTATATTCTTATCCTTAATTAATTATTTTAATAATTATGAATTAAAAATGGAAAGTCATCTTCTTCGTTTTAAGATGCATCATCACGTCATTTTTTTTGGTTGTTGAGGGTTTTTTTTTATAAGATAGTTAAAATATCAACAATACAAAATAAAAAGAGTATTATATTATTTATTACGCCTTAAATTTTTAGGGTTCTTTTTTATTTTTTGCTCTAGGGTCTAAAAATAAACGAGATGGTCCTACATCATACAAACTCATAATTTTGATGTAAATAATAAATGGCAGTTTAACATAATGTTGCCATGTGTAATTTTTTTATTAGTTAAATGTTTATTAGTAGAGATTTTGCATTGTTTGTAATTTATTGCCTAATATATTTTCGCATAAATTGAAGTATGATTGACTATGATTTTTGCAATAAAAAAACTTGCACTTTTAAAACTTTATTCTATTTGTATATCCTTTTTTACTGGTTGAGACAAATTTGCCTTGATTGTTTTGTTGATTGTTATTTACTGGATGAGACAAATTTGCATAAATTGATTGATAATTGATAAGTACTTGCATTAATTAAAATCATTTTATAATATACAAAATAACATAACAAATCACAAAATAATTTGCATAGAATCTGTAAAATAATTATAAATAAAATAAACTACAACATAATTTGGATGAAGTCTTTTAGAATAATAATATTAGCATTTCAAAATACAAAAGCTTTGATTATCTTAAAAAAAATTTAATTTTGTGGTATATTTAACTTTCAGTTTTAATAGATGGTTGCCATATTTGTCCCTAATTATTGGTTGAGGAAAAAGTGCATATATTGAGTAACAATTATGTATTGGCTGAGACAAATTTACAGAGATTGTTTTTCTAATTGATATACTAAATAATCTTGAATTCGGGAAATTTATATTTACTAGGGAACAATTATTTATTGGCTAACATAAAATTGCATTTAAAGAAAATTTATATTTACCTAGATGAAACAAATCACTAAACAAAATCACAGTTTTATATTATTTATGTACTAAACAAAATAGATCCCAAATAATATTTGCATAGAATCTTTTAAATTAATTTCAACACTATTTCTGTACACTTCAGTTGTAATTATGTTAAACAAAATTGATTTCTATTTTAATAGTAGAAGAAATAAAAAGGATAGTGCATACATTAAAGAGAGGGCAATACTTGCACCAACAAACGAGATTATTGATAAGGTCAACGACTATATATTATCACTTTTTTCTGGAGAGGAAAGGACGTACTTGAGTTTGGATTCAATCAATTATATATATTGCATTTTAAAATCTAATTTTTTTATAGATGTTTACACTAGGAAATTCGTGCATTGCACATATTTTATATTAGTATAGTTATATTATGAGTGTTTTTCCCATCAAAATTAAGCTTGGGATAATGAACAAAAGGTTATCAAAATTGGAAATTTTATCAAGGATACTTGTTTGGGTTGAAGAAATTATTTGTTCAAAGATTATTAGAGGGTTATTATTTTTCTGAGGCTATTATTTACAATTTGTTATATTTTTTCTAATCAGGATTCATATGAAGGTAGTTAGTTTACCCTCTCTTTTCTTAATTCATATAGAGTGTTATTTTAAATTTATATTTGAAATTAGACATGAAAAAAAATATATACGCAAGCTAAATTCTGGTTTTAGAAATCGAAACAATGCACGTAAAATTAGTCTAATTAAAATTTTTTTTATTGTGGCATATGAACTTAAAGAATCGTTTTAATTCGAAGTGTTGGTCTATTATCCTTCTATAAGTGGATTAGTAATTTCACAAATTCTTAAAAAAGATCGTCTCTTCTAAAGACCTTAATATATGGGTCGGTCCAATTTTAAAATATTTTTAAAAAGGCAAATTAAAACAAAAATAAACTGAAACGCGCATAACTTAATCACACTCCATTAAAATATTTTCAACTTCGATTTTCTTTTTCTTGACAAAACCACTAAAAGTATCCAAAATTCTCAAAATTTGTGTTTCCATCAATATTTGTGTTCTTTTCATTCTCTAGTTGTAGTTTTCAACATTTGGGTTTATAAAGTTATGCGTTCATGCTTCTGTCAAAGGTTCACCATTTTCGTTTTAAAAGCTTTGATTTTTTTGTTTTTTGGTTTAAAATTGTTTAATTTTCGGTTTTTCTTGGTTGTAGTCTTTAACATTTTGGGTTTATAAAGATATGTATTCATGCATCTTTTTTTATTCATTTTTTGGCGTTAATTATGTTATATTTTAGTTGAAATTGTTTTAAATAAGGTTCATCAATAGTGAAAAACAGTGATGTTTAAAACGACAATAATATCTAGAACATTGTTTATTTGGGGTTATAACATTACTTAATTGGGATTATAACATTGTTTACTTAGGGTTATGACATAGTTTAGTTGGGGTTATAACATTGTTTAGTTAAGGTTATAACATTTTTTAGTTGGGGTTATGACATAGTTTAGTTGGAGTTATAACATTGTTTAGTTGGGTTTATAACATAGTTTAGTTGGGATTATATATTCAAGTTGGGGTCTTAACACATTTTTTATGCATATGAGATTTGTTTATTGTAGTGTTGACAAAAACATATACACATACTGCAAAACTCATTTATTTCTCACTAATGGAAAAGAGGTCACGATCTAACTCCCAAACAAATCGAGGATGTTAGGGATATTGGATTTGAAGGATTGCTCAAGATGAAACCTTTGGTTTATATTGTAGTTTTGACAAGAACATATACACAAGTTTTAGTTTATATTGTAACACCCTTTACTATTTGTAGTTCAATACTTAAGTATTAAATTATTAAGTAATATATTTGACTATTTTTATTGATTTAGGACAAAGTGGTATTATAATACCACATAATAATTGGTATTATAATAGTATACAATTGGGATTTTAATAATTTACATTTTTCTTTGCTATAATTGTTAAATTACAATAGTTTGAAAAAAATACTTTCCAATTTCTCATTTGGTTTGCATGTACATATATTACCAATTATATATAATTTCAAATGTTAGAATAAAAATACCAAATATATATGATGTTATAACCCAAAACATATGTTGTTTTAACACCCAAATATAGTATGGTATAACCCCAAATATATGTTGTAATAACAAAAAATATATTATGGCATAACTCCAAACATATGTTTTTATAATCCCAAATATATTATTTTATAACCCCAAATATATTATGTTATAACCCCAAATATATTATGGTATTGTAGCAGGAGCGGCACTCTCGATACATAATTAACATTAATAATTATACTTAAGATAAATAATGCGAAAGTGTAAAACGCCGAACTGCTAAAAACCATTTAAACTAAAATCGTTCAAAACATAAGTACAATATAGTCATCAAGTAAAATCATTGAAGCTAAGTCCTCGATAGAATAATTAAAGTTGCGGCCTGGATCGAAACCTGAGCTAAATTTTCCTGCAAAATACTGTCATCCATAATACGGATGACAGCCGCTTAAATCGGTCAGCGATAAAGTCGAGTACAATTTTCTCAACAAGCTTATGATGCGATAGTTAAATCATGCTTACAAAATAATCATCAAGCACAATATAGAAGGTTATTACTCATTATTGACCTTTACTAAGCCATTAAGTTACATTCTCAATACTTGCAGAAGTTCATTACTGCTACTAAATACTTGGTAACCTTAATGCTTATTTAATCAAATTCAATTAAGCCTCATAACTTTACCATCATAGCACATCACAAGATCACAAAATAATGACAACTGATATATGTAAGGGTCTGGTTAGGTGAGGACCGTAGTCCTAAACCCTAACTGTGGTGGGAGTCGTCACTCCTCTCAACACTGTTATGCTCGAGACTTCACATGATGGGTTTTTCTCCGACCCCCTGTCTAACACCGCATTTTACGTGCCGGCTAACATGGACGCCGGGATTTTACATGCCGGTCCATGGTTCGAGGTTACCTTACTATCAGAGTCATACAATCAATATCATGCAATATCAAACAAGACTCTAAACCGAAATAGTTTACATTCTTATAAGTCAAACTGGCACTAGTCAAAATTTTGACAATTCTACCCTTTTAATAGAAACAAATTACTAGTATCTAATAAATTAATATTAATTAAATTACTAATTTTCGTACCTATACTAAGATTCCTAAGGCTAAACTAAGTCATTATTATGTCATAAATAATCATAAAAGTCAAGAGTAATATTAATAACGTATTTTATCAAATAATCAGTAAAATAGTAAAATGGATCTATCATAACTATAAAAAAAACATAATCCAACAAGTTATTAAAGGTCCAAAATCTAAATGAAATGAGTTTTCGAGAAAAACAACGCTAAGCATTTTAACAAATGTGTTTGACTATTTTACCAATAAACCGATTAAACATTTAGCAAAACACCAAGATGATATGGAATCATTTTAAACACATAAGTTTATTTAAATAGTAAAATTCATATATATTTATATTATCATATTAATCAAAAATTTCCATATATGACTTTTTATTTCGAGTGTCCAAAAAGTATTATTGTTTTAACGAAAATATCACTAAATTGGATATGACTTTAATATTACCATGTAAAGTTTAAATGACTAAAATAAAATCATGTTGATCATGCTTTTATATTATCGAGTAATCATAAATAAATATCACATAACGACAGAGTTAAGAAAATGTGTACCATTTTCCTCCAAAGTTGGTGCTAAACCAAGTTAGAGAATAATAATAGGAAAATAAGGACTTAAAGAAGTAGCTCCAAAAGAGAAAGTCTTCAAGGTTCCAAGCTTCAAAGAAGTAGATCTTCAATTACCCAAAAGAAAAAATGATATCCAAGCTTCAAAAGATAATACTTGACTTTTTAAAAGTTGATGATTATTGGCTTAACAAGTGATAAGTTCAAGCTCCATCTTCATTTGATTCTTCAACAAATAAAAAGGGTATATAGTTAGTAAGATGTTAATGAAGTGAAGATATAAGAAAGAATGGTAGAAAGATTTGATGATGGGGGTGCAAGTGATCTCATCGCTAAGGAGGGGTATTTATAATGGGTTTTGGGCAACTTTTTAGTTCATAAGATTGTATGAAAAAGAAGGTTAACTTGTATAAATGATTTAGAGTGTGTAAATGAATGTGTAAGAGTTGGAGTGTGTAAGGGGATGTGTAAGAGTTTGGAGTGTAGAAGAAGGTTAACTTGTGTAAGGAAATGGTGATAGCTTGTGTAAGTGATGAAAATTATGGATTGATGTAGAAAGGATTTTGGTTCATCAAATTTTTGTTTTAGTTTATACTAGTGAAATGTTTTAGATTAATGGGAAAGTATGATTAAGGTTTGATTATGAAAATATGATAGTTTAGTTAGAAAATTTTGGTTAAAACTACACTTAAAGTTAATAAGAAAAATATAGTTAATTTTTAGGTATACAAAAATTAAATCAAAGTTGTAAGGTTAAAATGATAAATAGTAAAGTTAGTTTAAGAAAACGAAATTGAAACCCAACTTTTTAATAAAATCGTAAATATAATATTAAAATTTTACTTTTCGTAGTATAAAATTATAAAATGATATTTTAGTGCTTATAAAGAAATTTAAGAATATATATATATACATATAAATTTATATATATTTTTAAGTTTAATATTTGGAAGAAATTACAAAAATCGGAATAAGATTTAGGAATTAAAGGTGATTTGAATTAGATAACCAAAGGATTAGGAATTCGAAAAGAAATTTCGGAATAATTAATCGAAAGATTAAGATTAAGAAATTTGAACACGTTACAGGTATAACCCCAAATATATGTTGTTATAACCCTAAATATATTATGTTATAACAAAAAATATATCATGTTTTAACTCCAAATATATTTTTGTTATAATCCCAAATATATCATGTTACTAAACAATGATATACTCCCAACTACATCAACCTATGTCAAATGTTCACATTTATAATACTAATTATATTTGGTTATATCCCCAAATATATGATTTATATGCATAATTGCTTTTATTATCCTTCTTCAAAAATAAGTCATTGTTTTTTTTCTTTAACATCATCGTTTTCCATCATCAATAAACCTAAATTTTAAAAAAAAATTATAAGAACTACAATTGTAACAGCCACTATTGTAATACAACTTAATTATAGTACTATTTAATTTGGGAAGTGTCCGAAGTTATTTATGATGTGTATTGTAATTTTGGGGAAGAAATTATTTTAAGTTGGGGAGAATGAAACAACCATTATTTTAATACAACTTAATAATAAAACTAATTAAGTTAAATTGGGATTCGAGTTAAGTTAATCCGGGTAATATTATTATTAGAAATGATAATTTGTCTTATATGTATATTTTGACTTGTTTTTAAAGTTTTTTTCATTTAAAGTCACGTTTGAATAAAGTAAAATTATGAGAAAATTTTAGTTTATCTACGATATTTATTTTAATCATACGGACATTTTAATATGAGATAAAATTTATGATTATAGGTCTTAAGTGGTATTATTATGTATTAAGAAGTGACAAAAGGGGGGTTAGACACATAAGAGTATATGTGTAACTAAGTTAAGGGTTTGATGACACATATAATGATATGTGTCATATAGGTTATGATTCATGGAATTTTGATGACTACTAGTTATAGGAAAAGCAAACTAGGGAGATAGAAGCTTCGGGTAATTTTCTTTATACATCCCGTTTAATCTTTTCAGATAAAAACTGATATTTCTGTTTCGAAATATTCTAACAGTTCTGTTAGTAATTAGCCTTTTCTGTCTGCATAAGGATTGTAGAGCTCCGAGTCGCGGTCGCGTAGCCACTTGAATCGTCCAATTTAGTTTTCGTATGAGTGAGTTATGCCTATTTTAGTAAGAGGTGTCGTAACAACATTACGGGATTTGTAATCTGGGATCAAGAGCTATATATGGAAATTAATTGGGTAATCTTTTAATCCGATTTTCGGGCTCATCTATGCTTTTTAATGGGTTTATTGGATGGATTAAAGTAGAGATTTGAGTTTATTCGGGTCGAGAGTAAACAAAATTGAAGAGTAACTCATCCATGGTCATTTTCAAGTACATACATGTGGTTTCTTTTTCAAAGCTTCGCTTGGAATTGCTATTTGAGGTAGAACTCTAATCAATAATCCCCTTTAAAGTATTTAAAAGGTGTGGAATAACTTGATATAAAATCCAAATGGGAGCGATAAAGTTTTATCATATTATTGTGATTTTGATTCCAATGTTTGATCAAAATTATTTAAGCAAAACTATATCAACTAATTGATTGAGTTTAATTGTAAGTCTAAGCTTGAATTATGATTAGGATTTTTGTGTTCTTTATTGAATTTAGATTAAGTTTTGTGTTGGTTTGATTTTGTGTGAATATTGATTCGAATTTGGGATGTCGATGTTGTCCAAATGTGCCAAAAATCGCAACCCGCGACAAGGTAGTTTTCGGTTTTCATTCAATTCATGTTTTGGCCATATCTTCTTTGTTCGAGTTCAGAATGAGTAATATGACTAATCTTTACGACCGCACAGATGTCTAGAATAATATTCGATTGGAATTTCTTCAAAATACTTTGTAAAATCTTATTCGTATATCCATACATTCCCAAAGGCACAAAAATGACTTTGCTAAAATGCCTTAAACTTATCAAGCAAGTTGTTATAGTTGTAGGAGTTGTATAAACATTAGTATTTAGTTGGAATTGACTTATCGACCTAAATATAAATTTTTATAATTTTGTTTATATTGTATGCGCTATTGTAATGTTGCATTTATATGAAAACAGTAACATGATAATAAAAAGGCTTGATAATAAGGAAATGTCGAAACATACTTCCGGCAAGTAAAAAACGTGGGACGTGTTTTTCTGCACGTGAAATACGGTGAACACAGTAAGGTTATTTAACCTGAGCTGTGGCTCGAGCAACATTGTACTGGAAGAGTGACGATTCCCACTAAGTTAGGGGTTTTGGTTTACCTCACCCTAACAGGCCCTTACATATATCAAACAAAGATCATATGTGTTGCATTCATTTAATAAATCTTTGGATTCCACGCCCTAACGCTCAAGCAGGAGTGTTAGAAAATCATGCCCTGGTACTCAAGCAGAAGGACCAAAAGTTAAATATATAAATTTAACATAAAAATGAATCTCTATATTACATAAAACACCTTGCATATTATTTTTTTAATGCACTTATTTTTGCATATTACTTATTGAAATGCACATATTTCTATACTTGTAAAATTGTTGGCAAGTTTCTATACTCTACTTAGTAGCTGACCCGATTCCCACCGTCTGTTCTGACTTATGTGAAGTTCTAGGTGCTATGTGGAGTCCCTTTTGGGTGCTATAAAGGTTTCAATTTTTGTTGTACTACTCAGCTATCCTTGCTGATATTGCACAGTTTTTGTTGTCACTCTAAATAACTGTCTCTTGAGGGATAATGCATTTACGAGTATTACAGGTGTAAGTTGGATATCAGAGTAGCGCAGCGAAGTATGGTCGAAACTTTTCTCTCGAGATGAATTGCGTTTTTGATTTTCATTATAAACAATATTTGTATTTAAGAAATTTATGAAATCGTTTTTATTGAAATCGGTTGTTCAATCAATGCAAACCTATACAATGAGTGTTTTTTTACTTCCTAAATGCCTATGCGAGGAGATTTAGAGGATGATGAATGCTTTTTGGTGGACATTGTCTAGCGATAAAGGGCTAAAATGGATTTCATAGGAGAAACTTTGTATTCCTAAAAAATTTGGTGAAATGGGATTTTGTTTGCTACATGAATTCAATCTTGCTCTCTTGGCTAAGTAGGGTTGGCGTATGCTGTCTTGTCCTAATTCTCTTATGGCTAGAGTATTTAAAGCTAAATATTTGGCAAATCTATCCTTTTGGGAGGTGGGTACTAGTAGCAATGCTAGCTTTGTGTGGAGAGGTATATTAAAAGTTAGGAGTGTTTTAGAAAAAGGAATGAGATGGAGAATAGGGTTAAGAAGAGAGATTAAATTTTGCAGTGATAAATGGATTCCAAAGAGAAGAGATATGAAGGTTCATTCATCGAGTGTAGAGGGGCTTGAAGATCTTAGAGTTACCGATTTGATTATAGAGGATGGAGGAAGGAAAAGGTGGAGCTTAGAGTTATTAGAGAAATATTTCAACGAGGACGATAAGGATTTAATCACCACTATTCCTTTGGAGAATAATTCAGTTGATGATCAACTTATTTGGGGTTTCACTGATGATGGATTGTATACAATCAAATCGGGATATTGGGTAGCTATGGAATCAAGGAATGATGAATGGAGAAGCAAATTTATTGATGATGATATTTGGAAAAGAATTTGGGAATTAGAAGTTCCAGGGGTGGTTCGTGATTTTGCTTGGAGGGGTAGTAGGGGTGTGATTCCTACAAAGAAAGCAATTAAGAGAAGAATTAATTTGGGTACTAACTGTTGTGAGCTTCGTTCCAATGAAGCAGAAGATATTCTTCATGTAGTTAGAGATTGTGTGTTTGCCAAAGAGGCTTGGGCTCACACAAATCTTGTTTTACCAATAGACTGCTTTAATGCTACTTCTTTTCGAGACTGCATACGTGCTATATTATATGCTTGTGACAGTAGAAAAGCCGCTTTGTGTATTTTTTTTTCTTGGCGCCTTTGGGGTGCTAGAATAGATAGAGTTCGGAATGATACTTTAGTGGATGTTTAGTTTCTTTTTTCACGGTACAAGCTTATGTTCAAGAATGTGGTTTATTAATGATAAATGCGACACATCAAAAAAGTCCAGTAGTGTGAAAGCTAATTCTTGGAATGCTCCAGATCCAAACAAGTTGAAGTTTAATGTAGATGCAACAAGCTTTAAGGAAACTGATATGTTTGGTTGGGGTGGTATCCTCAGAAATCATTTGGGTGAAGTGCAAGCCACATATCAGATGTTCTCATTGGAGTCGGAGATTCAAGCATTTTGGAAGCAAAAGCTTTGGAACTTGCAATGAGATGGGCTATTGATAATGGAGTAAAGTGTGTATGTTTTGAGCTTGATGCGCAAAGAGTTGTTCAAGCTATGAAAAATTCTAAAACTGACATTTTTCAGTTTGTGGTTATTGTTAATCATTGTAAATGTCTTATTAATGATTTTATATCTTGTTCATTCTCTTTTGTATCCAGAATTTGTAACAAAGCAGTACATATACTGTAATACCCCAAATTTAGCTTGAAAAACGATTGATAGACTATTCATATCAACAAGGTGCATCTTCTTTTCATGGGAGCCCATTTGTTAAGAACTCCACAGTTAAGCGTGCTTGGTGGGGAGTAATCTTAGGATGGGTGACCTCCTGGGAAGTTTTCCCGGGTGCGCACGAGTGAGGCCAAAGTGCGCTGGAAAGACTTGTGTTGGTTTGTGGGGCTAGTCTACAGTCTGCATGAATAGTCACCAGCGGTCCGAGGGGCCGGGGTGTTACAAATGGTATCAGAGCAACCCTGCGACCGTGGCTGATAGTGTTCAGTGCACCTAGTGGGGGAAAAGATTCTGAAGTTACGGTCCAACGAGGACGTTGTATTCTTAAGTGGGGATGAGTGTAATACCCCAAATTTAGCTTGAAAAACGATTGATAGACTATTCATATCAACAAGGTGCATCTTGTTTTCATGGGAGCCCATTTGTTAAGAACTCCACAGTTAAGCGTGCTTGGTGGGGAGTAATCTTAGGATGGGTGACCTCCTGGGAAGTTTTCCCGGGTGCGCACGAGTGAGGCCAAAATGCGCTGGAAAGACTTGTGTTGGTTTGTGGGGCTAGTCTACAGTCTGCATGAGTAGTCACCAGCGGTCCGAGGGGCCGGGGTGTTACATATACTTGCTCGCAGATCTCTGGAGTTTGGATGTTGTATGATATGGATGAAAGATTACCCTTCTTTCATCCAATCAATTATTTTTGAATGAAATAAAAAAGTAATCTCCAATTATCTCAAAAAAAAAAAGAGAAAAGTGATAAGATTTAAGTTTTGTTAAAGTACTTTTATAAGAATCAAAATTTAAAGTGATAAGCCTTAGTCAATAATATTGCAAGAAAACACCTCATCAATTGAGCTACGATTAAATAAAAAAAAAAGAAATTTATTAATGAATAAGACCCCTATTTTCAGAAGGTCATATACGGTTCGACAACCTAAATCAGCCTAGAATCGGTCTTCATGATAAGAAAACACATCAGCAATTGAGCTACGCTTAAATAAAAATAAGAAATTTATTAATGAATAAGGCCCCTGTTTTCAGGTCTTTTCAGAAGGTCATATACGATTCGACATCTTAAATGACTCTACAACCGCCCTTTATTATAAGAAACGAGTGTATAACAAAAGTTAATATACATATTGTGATATATGAAATAGATCAATTTATTCAATTTTGTGTATTTAAATGGACATTTTAATTATAAAAGAGCACTTTGATATCCATAATATAGATTCATTATTGATTACATCATATTGATATATAATTTTATTATAGGCATTAGAGCACCTTTCACAACTATAAGTGTCATGTACAACGTACAGTAGCAAATATACAACTACTGATTAAATCTTAAACATATGTTATATATTTCCATTAATTTAATGAAGGTACAAACAAAAAATTCAGCATAATTGTTCCTATGAAAATCAAGAAAATGTGGTCCAAAAAATCCCAAATCTACATTAATGTGTTAAATTGTTGCATATGAGGCTAAGCCATAATTGGGTTCGTCTTTCAAGTTATGGCCGTGTAGACATTTATTAGTACCGGTGATACCTACGGGAACGCCCTATAAAGACATTGACATGTTGTTTCCTTGTGGTGAATGTTTTTAGGGTAAAATAGACATGTACTATTCAACACAATGCTGGACCTATTTTCCTTATACAACAATATCCTATTATCTCAGCTCCGTTAAATTACTTTTACTAGTTCAGATTTAGGTGTTGGGTATATACAACTTGAGTTTGTAAGTGATAATTAACATGTAGCTTTCCATTCACCTTTGATAACAAATATTTTTAGTTACTATAATCATTTAATGAGTCATTTTAACATTGTTTTTATAATATAAAACAAAAAGATTAATGTCATTTATATACTTAAGCAACTGAGACTAAATATTCCATTTGAAGCGAAGAGCCAGACAAGGCTAATATTGTATTTGCAGGATTTGAGGTCTCATCATCGGAAGGATCACAAGTGTTTTCAACATACTAACATCTTATTTCCAGGTATTTTAAGTGTCTTTTGCACTTTCTTATTTCATTACTGTAACAGTTTAACGTCATCTGTGGAGATAACAAACATAAAAGTCATGTCTACCCTAAACAAAAAACACAATGGAAAAAAAAAATCAACCCAAATTGTCTTGCTAATTGACGTCTACTAACGAAGAACCCAAATAATTATCATAGTAAACAGTAAAAAAAAGGGGTCATGCTTCAAACTGTTATCACATTCATGGGTCATTGTTATTCAACGTTAATCCTTATCATCCGCGAGAGGGAATTAAGCTCATGAATTCATCATTCATATTTTTTTCTTATATTTCCATACCTTAGTTTGTTAATTTCTCCGGAAAAAAATGGATATTCGTTTTCCATACTCTCCGGCAGAAATCGCTAAATGCAATTGATTCGACTCGGAATTCTCAGTCCTGATGAAATTTGAAAACGTTTGCCAAAACCGTTACGATGCTAAGAACGATACAAACAACAATGAACAAAACAACGTTTGACAATGTAAACTAATCAAAAGAACACAAGGATTTAAGAAGGTTCACCCAATGATGACTACGTCCTCCGTGGTGTGTAGTTTCTGTTTATATTATATCAAAAGAGTATAAACAACACTTCTAAATGAAGAATTACAATTGAGTAAGAGATAAAACAAAAAAAGCTATGTATTTGGCTTAGGGGTTGTGTTTGATGTGTGAGTATGAGAGCTCTATATATAGTACTAGGTACATGAATATCAATAGCTCACTTGAATATATAGTTAATATTGAGTAATGAATAATATGAAATAACTCCAAGAACTTGAAAGGTCGAAAATCAGCATCCCATGCATATCAGAGGATCCGCTCGACCAAAACAGGGAGCTCGCTCGGTCGAGCGGCTTGGTCGAGCGAACATCAGCTACATTCTGGAGCATTCTGTCTGACCGCTCGACCTACCAATATGGCTCGCTCGGTCGAGCGGGTAGGTCGAGCGACCTCTCTGATTCCTCTGTCAGAAATCTGATCGAGCTATCATAAATCAAGTCCCATCTTCTTCTTCATTAATCTTCATTAACACCCATAATTCTCCATAAATACTCTCCACATAATTACATCCATTTGCATTCCACAAACCAAGAGTCACATACATGAATACACACTTTAATTTGTGCACTCAAGTCACACATACCATTCATAACAAAATTCGACCAATGTGAGATGTTCAACTGGAGTTTAGTGAGACCACGGAGAGAGGGAAACCGAAGCCCAATGGATTTTCGCGTCGCTTCTTCCATGGCTAGCGTTAATCTTGATGAATGACAGTTAATGGCGAATACCGATGAACCTGGGGTAACTCTATTATATATTCGATGAAGTATTCTCTCTTCTATCGATGCAACACCGAATCATCCTTTTGGGATCTTCTTGCAAAATCAGCTCCATTTTTAATCATCTGATCAAAATCAGATAAATTCGGATAATAAGACTCCATTTTCGGAGGACTATCCCATATCATATATTGTTTTGTTGATGAATTTCGGGGCAATGCAAGCTACCGAATGAAAATAGCCATCTTAGAGCATTATATATTGCATTATTCCATTACAAGCAACCAAAGAGGCAATATTTTAAAGTAGCACAGGAAGAACCTGTCTAAATGTAAATGAAGTGTCATAGCACAAATAAAGCATGTGTGTTTATTCATTCATTCATTCTAAACAATGGTTGAAGAGTTGCCAAGTCTCAAACTTTATTAGTGATCATTAATTATAGAGTCAGAGAGACCATTGTTTATGTTATGAAACAAATTATGAAAATGGGAGCAAAGAAAAATGTAGAGTGCGGTACTCGACTATCTTTATTTGTATAAAGTGAATGTCGACCATAATAAGACTTCGTATGTGATATTCGCTATGAAAGATAATCATCGGATGTTGAAATTCAGTTTGTTGCACCTTCTTAAAGGGTTATTAGATTCGTAGAACGTTTTCAAACCAACTTCAACTGACTAAAAAATTCAGACTTAATGTTGAATTTCGGTTTAATGCCCTATCTAAAGGATTAGATGACTCGTTCAAAGTTTTCGAACTAGCTACATTTAAGTAGTTTCTGTCTAAAAAAACAGTCCAAATATTTCTCAATTCAATGTATGGACTGGATTCGGGTACGATCTAATAATGGTTCAAACTATCTACATCGGATCCCAGGAAAACTACCTGCAGTGACTGTATTGGCTGGATCCAGGTACGATCTGACAGTGGTTCAAACTATCTACATCGAATCCCCAGAAAACTACCTAAATTAGTTGTATTGGCTGGATCCGGGTATGATCTGACAATGGTTCAAACCATCCACATGTGAAACAACAATCTTAGGTGACTCGATACATGGAGCAAAATCATCACCGACGCCTTCTAATGAAATGCTACATAAAGGATGCAAATCTTTGACTAGTATTGCCAAGTGAAGAATATATTATATAAAATGATGATGATCACAAAATTATTCTTGCTTTTATTTATCAACGTATATCGGATGTTTCATATTTGTTGTATTCATTGGTCAACTTGAAAAGTAATAAAGTATAATATTGACACATATTGGAAGAATATTATATTATTTCTACATGAGAATTCGATACTTTAGCATTATTATTTTTATTATATCAGGTCTTACTTACATGTGGTTTTCAGTGATGAATATATAAAGTCATCTGAGCTTTCACCTGTTTTGAAAGTCATATTATTACTGAAGTCTCAAAACGTGGGCGTATTTGTTATATTATAAAATCATCTGAGCTTTCAACTGGTTTGAAAGTTATATTATTATTATTAAAGTCCCAAAACATGGGCTTTATTTGTCATTTATGAAATCATCTAAGCTTTCACCTAGTTTGAAAGCCGTATTATTATTGAAGCCCCAAATGATTGATTTTGGGCGATATTTTTTGAGTATTTATCTTAATTATCAAACTTGTACCTAGTTTGAAACTGGGATCCTTGCTAGCGTCACCTAGCTTAATAACTTGGACTCTTATTAAGCCCAAAACGAGTAATTTTAGGCATTATTTGTCAAAGTATTTAAAGCGAGTATCACCTGACTTTATAACTCGATCATTTATTAAGCGGACTTATGTTTGATCAGTATATTCATGAATGTTTTCGAAGGATTCACCTAGTATGATTCCTTATCTAAGTCCCGAGTGATTGACGGCTGGGCAATGCAGACCTATGTCCGATCCAAATATTCATCCATGCTATCGAAGGATTCACCTGGTATGATTCCTTATCGAAGTCCCAGGTGATTGACTGTTGGGCCATATCATCATATCAGGCTCAAATGCCGAATCATCATATCAGGCTTTAAGGCCGAATCATCAAAAGTGAAACAAAGGTCAAATATTTATATTTCATTGACTTACACCAAGCATGGACTCACCGAGGCAAGAGTTTAAAGTTTATTTTATTCGGACCTAATTGTAGGTTTCTTCCAAACATTGAATTAGTCTGCATCACAGGTATGATTTTTTCTGCATAAAGACTTATACTTTCGCTACATTAAATTCGCTCCTCTATCACTCTTCATGCGTGGGGCTAATGTTATGGGGTCAAATAATAACCCATAATTTATTTTGTCAAACCCTAAACCATTCACCTTGGTCCACCAACTTCCTAAGATAACTTCCCACAACTCATCCTAACCTACCACTATCACCCATCATGCCCATGATTCCTATATTAACTCACCTTCTAACCTCTATTCTACCATTTGCATCATTCATTTACCCCAGAGCTTTTATATTACTACCATTACTCCGCAAAAATACACCGCTCTCCTACTTACAATCTATACTTAACCAAACCAAATATTATTTCAATTGATCTGAACTCATTCTACAATCCGTTAATCTTGTATTCATTCAATATTATACATTCATTGATTTCTGTTTCCCACTCTGACTTGAGCGTCGAAGGAATGTTAAGTGTCTTTTGCACTTTTCTCATTTCATTAACAAAACAACCTCCTTTAATATATTGATGTATATATATTGATGTATACATTATTGTTTGTGATTTGCTTCTAAAAATTCACATAAAATTCATTTTGTACGAAAATTAAGATTTCTGATAAAATATACACTCCTTATGTACCAAATTAGTAGCTACATATTCTTTTACAATTGTCCAAATTAGTTGTTACATTTCTCTAATAGAAAAGTTATATGTTAACGAAACTAAATAATTTCTTTTCAACAAAAACTTTTTATTATAATATCTATCTTCCACGAAAAATAAATATATTTTAACTATTAAGAAAGTATTGTCAAAACATAAAACGAACTTTTACTATGTTACTGAATTAATATTCCAATCTAATATCCAAATCTTCAAGTTTTTATATGAAATTAGGATGAAGCTAAAGAGTAAGAGACTCCCTCTAATTCGCATTAATTGTCCTCTTTAATATTTTGACACTATTTATTAATCACTATTAATTTGTTTTATATTTTTAATCCAGACGTTAAAATATAGACAAGTGGGATGTTTTTGATTCTTCTCAATGTGAATTTTACTAATACAAAATCAGGATTGTCTCGTATATATTTGGGCCCCAGAGCAACATTAAAAGGGGCCCCCAAAAATAAAAGGCGTAAATTTGATAATTTTGACTTTACAATTTGTATAAAATTGTTTTTTTCATCTTACTATCATCATTTACCCGATGTTTCCAATGCCGGGGAAAGACGAGATGAAAACATGTTAATCCTCATCCAAATAAAGAACGTTTTGGCCAATAAATTTTTACATCTAAGTAAATTTAATAAATTCATATATTCACATATTTTGATTAATATTGGTTAAAAATTTTAAAATTTGACCAAAAAAGTATAAATATGAACACTTTAGTAACATTGATAAAGTATATTATAATTATTTTAAACAAATTAAATATAGATATTGAAATTTTTAGGCCCCTAAAAAGCTAATACTTCCGTCCTTCATACTTTAATCCTTCCATTTAAATAAAAATAAATAATGGAAAATTATAATGAAACAAAGGGAATAATAAATGTCTTAAGTTATCAATAATAGGAAAAGAAAAAAAAAGTTGAAAACAACAAATACATAAAAAAAAAGTTGGTATTATATGCGCCAAAAAAGAAGTTGGTATTATAAAGGAAAAATTATTGAAAAATA
>NC_080056.1:17212269-17214769 GCF_026212465.1 Amaranthus tricolor | reverse complement strand
TTTTCAGGAGGCGACTCCTTGTTCTCTTTTGCTGCCTCAGTTAGGTATTGCTAGTGATGGCGACTTAACAGAGGTTGCATATGGTGTGGCACAACCAACCAAAGAGGACCAAACAGTGCATTCGTTGCCTGTTACAAGTGCCCACATTAGTGTAACCGTGGAAACTATTCTAAAGGGGTTTGAAGATTTCTCACTCCCGGTTCCAATGCCAGAATAGAGCCTTGAGAAACTATCAGACGCCCTAGGTAGTTTCGTCACATGGCCATATGCTTGGGTCTGATTCACTACCATGGTAATAATCATTAGTATCTTATTTATTTCTATTTTTTTAATTACGTGCTTACACTAATTTAATTGTATAATTAAAAAAGGAAAAGAGTCCAAAGGGCTCTAGGAGAGAGATAAGTTCCTCATCAAAGGTGTCGACTGGGTCAAAGTCGATGGCAACCACTCCAATTTTGACTGATGCGGAGCTAAAAGATCTCTCTCAAGATTGCAAATGGCTGCACACATGTGCATCTCGCCTGCGTGAGGAGGACCCAATCGTTTCTAACCCTGCAGAAGGAACAATTCTGCTTTGTTGAGAGCCCATTTGTAATTATTGGTCCTAGTGACATTGGGCAATTTTTGAGAGGAGAAATGTTGAATGTAGCTCTTATCCATGTCTACATGAGGTGATGTTCATTATCTTACAATTTAAGCATTATTGTTTAATTGTATTAACAATTGAAAAACTGACAAAATTTTCTTATTTGTGAGTTTAGTGTGGTTTACGAGGAGCTAAATTCTTGAGAACCTCCAATAAAAATTGGATAGTTTGGTCCGGAGTCGATTTCGGGTACTAAAAGCGAAAATGATCCAGATGACGTCAAAGCATACATTGTGACTGCTTTGAATAATTCACTTGCATCAAAACACACGTTCATTCTGGCTGCATATGTGGAAGAGTAAGTTTTATTTTTTAAATTGAACTTATCTTTTGATTTTTAAATTCACATAATCTCAAATTTGTGGATTTTAAATTTGCGTTTGTAGTTTGCATTGGATACTTTTGGTCATATGTTTTTTAATGAAAACTGTGCACGTCTTCGACTCATTGCAAAAACCTCAAAGCCCGCCTTGCAACATAAAATTCAAAGCCTTGTTGAATGCGTACGTAATTTTATAAATTTTACCAATTTTCATTTAATTAAGTGTTATATATATATATATATATATATATATATATATATATATATATATATATATATATATATATATATATATATATATATATATATAAATAGTATTACATTAATATTATTACATGCATTGATATATAAATAGTTATACTTATCCCATGTGTTTCAGCACAATGAAGAAAGTGCGTGGAGAAATGGGATCTATATCCAAAGCCACATTTCCGAAATGGACAGCAGTAAAGGTACACAACACTATCGATTTTATGGGTTTCTAAGCTTTTTTGGCACTTTAAGCATAAAGTAGCTCAAACTTGATTTGTTTTGCACGAAACTTAGCACACAACACTATTTGGTATATATTATTGTGTTGAAGTGGTTACAATTGAAAATAATCGTCATATGCTAGAAATATGTGTTAGGTTGCGATTTTATTGGTTTTTAAGCTTTTTTGGCACTTTCGCGCATAGAGGTGCTCAAACTTGGTTTCTTTTGCATGAAACTTCGCACACAACACTATTTCGTATATATTATTGTGTTGAAGTAGTTAGATTTAAAAAAAATAGTAATATGCTAGAAATTACGTGCTAAGTTGCGATTTTATGGATTTTTAAGCTTTTTTGCCACTTTCGCGCATAAAGTAGCTCAAACTTGGTTTGTTTTGCACGAAACTTGCAACACAACACTATTTGGTATATATAATTGTGTTTAATTGGTTAAATTAATAATAATAGTCATATGCTAGAAATTACTTGCTAAGTTGCGATTTTATGGGTTTTTAAGCTTTTTTGACACTTTCGCACATAAAGTAGCTCATACTTTGTTTGTTTTGCACGAAACTTGTTACGCAACACCATTTGGTATATATTATTGTGTTGAAGTAGTTAGAATTGAAAATCATAGTCATATACTAGACATTACGTATTAAGATGCGATTTTCTGGGTTTTTAAGCTTTTTTGGCACTTTTGCGCATAAAGTAACTCAAACTTGGTTTTTTTTGCACGAAACTTGGCACACAACACTATTTGGTATATATTTTTGTGTTGAAGTGTTTAGAATTGAAATTAAAAGTCATATGCTAGAAATTACGTGCTAACTAGCGACTTTGTGGGTTTTAACCTTTTTTGGCACTTTCGAACATAAAGTAGCTCAAACTTGGTTAGTTATGCACGAAATTTGGCACACAACACTATTTGGTATATATTATTGTATTGAAGTGGTTGGAATTAAAAATAATAGTCATATTCTAGAAATTACGTGCTAAGTTGCGATTTTATGGGTTTTTAAGCTTTTTTGGCACTTTCGCGTATAAAATAGCTCA
>NC_080056.1:16990100-17200100 GCF_026212465.1 Amaranthus tricolor | reverse complement strand
TATTTATCTAGTTATTTTTTATATGTATTTATTTATTTATATGTTTAACTACTAAGGATTTTTTGCGGATTTTATATGTATTCTCGAGGCGAAAGACTTTTTGGCCGCACTCTCCTTTATGGGTATGAGTTGCCGCATTCCTTTCCTTCCAAGACCCTGATCATAGTTTCCTATGAGGGAGATACACTAAATATGATGATAATGATGATATTATTTTATTTTTTTAATCAATTTTTCCATGTGTAGTAGATATAAAATATCTCAACTTATAAAATATAAGTATTCAAGATCCCTTTTCAACTCTAATTTCTCCCACTAGGCTACTACTATTAAAATTTTTAATTTTATTTTCAACTTTCAATAATTCAGTTTTTTGTGATTAAAGTATCAGAAATTTTCTCTTGCAAGTTTAATTATAATTGTTTTTATTTGATAGTCACTAAAACTAATTTGCTTTTCAAATAAATCAATTTCATTTAAAAAAAAGTGATTTTTAAATATCTTCATTTCTAGAATTTATCATAATCACAACTCACAAGTTATCATTTGTTTATTACTATTATTTAGAACTGTCAATTATGAACCCGACCCGCTAAACCCAAAAAATCCAACCCGTAAAAAGCGGGTTTTGAACAAATATTTTTAAAAAGTGACCCGTTTAACCCGCTTTTTTAAACCTGTAAAAAATGGGTAAAAAACGGGTCGGGTCGGGTCTGACCCGTCGGGTTTAACCCTTAAAATTTAAAAAGTAAAAGAGGAAAGAAAGGCGCTTCAACTTCATCCTTCATTTCATTTCAGGCTTTTCAGCAATTCAGATTCAGCCTCATGCCCTCATATCATTCCAGCCGGCCCTAATCTGCAGTGTTCTTCATCCTCACTCCTCACGCGATCGTTCCTTCTTCTTCATCCTCAGCCTTCCTTCTTCTTCATCATCTCCGTTCCCAGCCATCATCAGCCCTAAATCTATGGGACGTCGAGCTTCAAGTAGTAGCCGCCGCCGCCCTCCGTTCCCACGAAAAGGGTGTTCGCCATCACCTCTTGGACAATTCTTTTCTTCTTCATCATCTCCAACTCCTCAAGAAGGTAATTTGAAGTACCAATTTCATTTGTTTACTTGTTGATTTGTAGTTAATTTTAGTTTGCGTATTCGGATTCTGGCAATTTCAGTATGAATCGATGTTTTCTTCGAATTTCTCGCGAATTTCTGGGCGTGTAGGTTCCAGTTTCTTCGAGGTTTTAACAATTTCGAAAAAATTATTTAAATTTAATTATATTTTGGTGCTTGGTTTTTGTTGTTTGATAATAGTCTGTGTAATTTTGTGCCCATTAATAAAATTGTTCTGGATTGTTCTGGATTGTAATTTGTAAGTAAATGGTTATGCGTCAAACTTTTAGTTGCTCTCTCTTTTTTAGCTTTTTAATTTCATTGTCGATTATTGCTCTGCTTTTTAAGTTTTCCTAGGGTTTTAATGTGTTGAAATAATCGAAGATGGTCGAATGCAACAAGAGGGGGGGGTGAATTGTTGTGTATCTAACTTTACTTCGTTTTTCTTCTAATTTGCGGAATTTTAACAAACAAAATAAAACTTAAACGTAAAAAGCAAAAGATAAAAAGGAGACAAAGATTTTACGTGGAAACCTTTCTTGGCCTAATAAGAAGGAAAACCACGACCCCCGGGATTTCAAAATTCTCACTATGTTTTAGGCAATCAATTACAATTACATAAAACAAATATGCTTCACTTGAAGCTTCTCTACTCTAGGCCTATTTCTCTTCTCTTCTTTTCTCCTTCTCTTTCTCTTCTCACGCTTCTCTATTCCCTTAGACTTCCCTTAAGTCTAATTACAATAAAAACACTCAATTACCCTTACAAGGACAATTCTTAAGAAGATTTAATTAAGTAGTTGCTCAAAAAAAATATAATGAATTAATTGGCATTAAAATAACTTTGAATATTTTTCTTATTTTGATCTCACCTTACGGACACTCTAAGATGGATATCGGTATAGCGTAGCATCCCTCGTTTATAAAGGGAACAACCATCAGTGCACTCAACCCACGATTACCATGTAGTGCACTCACCCCATGACTTCCATTTACTTACTTGCTCCCAAAGAAAGTTGGGAAGTTATTGAAGATAGAGGTGGAAAATGACTGCGGTTCTCTTGTACGGTTAACAGAACATGAGTCACTAAGAAGATCCTAAATAATAGGAGACTCGTTCAAAGTAGAGAATAAATCTCTTGGGTGTCTGATTTTATAGGAGACTTATTCAAAGTGAGGAATAAGTCTTCTCCATATTTTTAGGTGTTTTAAAAAACTTTTTGCCAATTAATAAATTAATTTAATTAAGCAACTAATTAAACTTTTAACCTTTTACATTAACCAAAAACAGAAAACGTAATTTTCGTAACTTCCAGTCAATGTCTTCTTCAGACCTGTATCGTGAGGAACAGCGCACTGTCTCCATCTACAACTTTTCGTCAGGACTTTAACTCTAGGAACAGTAAACTGACTTCTAAAGTAATTGTCCAACTTCTTGGATATTTGAGACATGTACAACTTCCACGAACCAAGTCATAGGCTTCATCAACGATTAACACAATCGGATTTTTACCTACAAAACAATCTCTAAAAATATGTTTGTTTATTTTAGAAGTGAAGTCATCATCAAAACCTTAAGAGCCAAAAAATTCCCCCTTTTTGATGATGACAAACTTTATAAACAAACTTAAGTATACTAGAGTAAAGCAAATATTTGAAGAGCATGTTAGAGATTAAAACAACTCTTCTGAACTTAGTAAATATAATTTACCAAGCATATCATAAACCAACTTACTCTTTGAAACATAGTATCAAATATGTTTTTAAAATTTTCAAAAATAATTAAACTAAGAAGAACTAATATAAAATAGATTAAAAAAAAATATTAAGTATTTCCAAGAGAAACAACTTTAAACCATTTAAACCAAAACAAACAATTAACCAAAATAACCGTAATGTTAGAAACACACTAAAAAAAACAAAATGTTTTAGCATAAACATAATTTGCAGTTAGCAGCATAATCTTTTGCACACAACACAAACACATTATCTCCCATAATTGAATCAATATGAATCAATTGAGATATGTAACTGTCAATTCACACAGCTCCTCTTAAGTTTGTGCATTCTCTTTCCCCTTTTGTCATCAATCAAAAATAAGACAAGGAATATCAACCCTCAGCACAAAACATATAGAATTGTCAGTGATGAAAACAAGAAACAATAATAAAAGTAAGTGCCATGAACAATAATCAAACCTGCATAAAGTTAGTTGTCACAGACCATTAATAAAAGCAAAGAAAAGTAGCAAATGTTCAACGTAACAACAAGAATGTACCCCAGATGGTACAAAGTAAAAAGTGAAATTGTTTGTGAAATGCAACAGCCATTCAAATCTTAAAAAAAATAGGGAGAGGGTTCAAGGGGCAGTCTCTTCTTCATCCACATATTCGGTCTGCACTTCTACTGTATCCAACTTTGCACCAAGACGATTCTCCATCATGGTAAGTTGATCAACAATTGAAGCGAGTGAGATACGAACTTCATCTTGAAAAGCACTGAATTGAGACTGTAGGTCAATGAGCTTGGAGAGAACAGAATGTGAGGAAGCTGTAGAGATAGGATCAGCACAACCAATACTAGGAGATGATGGAAATGGTGGTGGTGTAAAGTGAATAGGTGATGGAGGTGGTGATGGAGAGTGATTTGGTGGTGGAGTGGTTGGCTTGGGAGAGAGAGGTTCATTTGAAGTAGGCTCAGGAATGGTTTCAGTGATATCATCAACCAATGCAGCCTTTTGTTTTGAAGCAAGCCTCTTACTCTTCCTTTGAACTGCTTTACCCTTCCTCCTTAATGCAATCACAACCTCTTCATCACTGGAATCATGACAGAGATCATGAGGCACTTCTTCTCCTAAAGCTTCTTCCTCTCCTTGTTCTCCCTCTTTTCTTGCCCCCTCTTCCTGTTCCCCTTCTTCTCCTTTTTCAGTGGGAACAGGCCCTTGTTCTTCCTCCTCTACTTCCTCTTTCTTTTCTTTTTCATTTTCTTTTTCATCTTTATTTTCTTTTTCTATATTTTCTTCTTTTTCTCTTTCTTCTCCTTTTTCCTTCTTTATTTTTACTTCTTTTTCAATTTCTCCTTCTTCTTCATCCATTTCCTCCTCATCAGAACCTACATCAATTATTTCTTCTGATTCATTTATTAACACCCCTTCATCATTTAATTTGAGATGCAAATTTTTCAGACATCGTGCACCAATTTTCATATTGGGACCCATTAGGAACTCCAGCCCATCCAATGGTACCCCAAACTTGCGAAAAATCCATGTTAACAGCCCCCCATAGCCAACAACATTCTTTTTCTCAATGCAGTCAGATAAATGTTATATCATCAAAGATGGAAAATTTATTTTTATTTTATTATCCATGCAATAAATCAAGGTTGCATCACGTAGACTCACCTCACTCCTCTTAGAGTTTCGGGGCAAAATGAATCTTCGTGCAACATTGTAAAGTAATTTATGCATTGGAGACAAGACATTGTGACTGATTTTACCCTTCTTTTGTGCAATCCCTAAAAACTTAAAAATCGTTTTTTCATTTATTCCTGAAAAAACTATCTTTGCACCAACACAATATGTATCAAACCCAACATTTGGAACATTGAACCATTCCCCCAACAATGCGCTATTAAACTCTAATTTCATGTTCCTAACCATACTAGAACACATTCCACCGTTATTGGAGAAGTTTGAAATAAACTCTCTCATAATGTTTGGAAAAATGGGATTACAACTAAACTAAATCATCAAAACCTCCCATTCTTGAAATTTTAAAATAGTATGAAGTTGAGGAAAGTGTGTAGAGTCATACCAGTACTTATCTACCCCAAATCCGACAGACATTTCCTTTGCAATCTCTTCAGCACTGTTAGGATCAACTTGCTTCAAACGCTTGACCGCTTTGGAGGATGATTCACCTTTTGGTGAAAGTATTTTTCGTTTTGTTCCAACATTTTCAGTGGTTTCTTGGGATGGTGATGGTGCAGCGTTCAGTAATGGGGGTGGATGAACAATTTTTAAGGGTTTTGGCTGGATATTTTGGTGGGATGTAGAGGCTTTCTTTCCTGATTTAGAAGTTTTCTTGCTTGATTTTGGTGTTTTCATGTTTGAATTTTGAAAAGTTGAGAGAAGAAGAAGGACGGTTTCTTGAGACGGTTTTGAAAAGGAATGAAGATAGTTTGAGTGATTTGATGTGTTAGGGCCTTTTTAAAGATGGCTGACGGTTACCTCACGTCCCATCTCATCAATGCCAATCATCATGGCTTTTGATATGGAAGGATTGAGTGGATTTGGAATTGAATTTTGGATTAAACCGTTTCCCTTTAAAATTTTTATTTATTTAAGTTTAAAATGGCTAAACATTTTTCAAACAATATGATAATATAATTTATGATATCAAAATAAAATACGAAATTAAAATAAAGTAATTTAAAAAAATGAATTATGATATTGTAAAATATTATAAAGAAAATAACGAACATATTGCTTTGGTCTGATCAAATTAACAACATGCAAACAAGAGAATATTCATAGTACAACTTTATTACGTGTTTACCTGATCTATACAATAATTGATTCTCAATCAAAATATTGAGGTTGATTCCTGACCCTCTTTTTTCATGATGCTTCATTGGGAATTTTATGCAACCAACTTTAGTGGAGCTTGATCATACCAATTTCCAATCTCATCTTTTCATATTGTTCCCTTGGAAGCGGTTTGGTCAGAATATCTACAACTTGTTCATTAGTATTGACATGCTTTAATACAATATTTTTATGTTCTACGTAATCCTTAAGAAAATGATGTCTAATATGTATATGTTTAGCTCGTGAATGATGCACTGGATCTTTAGATATACATATGGCACTAGTATTATCACAATAAATAGGAATACATTCAACTCTTAGTTGCTGTTTTATCCAAAGCATTTGGGAACAGCAAGCTGCTGCTGCTACGTATTCAGCTTCGGCTGTGGATAATGCAACCGTGTTTTGTTTCTTAGAACTCCATGAAACTAAACATGAGCCAAGAAATTGTACCATACCTGACGTGCTTTTTCTATTGACTAGATCACCTGCATAATCTGCATCACTAAAGCCTTTTAAATCATAAACATCACTTTTAGGATAAAATAGGGACAAGTCGTCTATTCCCTTCAAATATCTTAAAATCCGTTTTACTGCTGTGAGATGTGATTCTTTGGGGTTGGACTGAAATCTAGCACATAAACCAACACTAAATGAAATATCGGGTCTACTTGCAGTTAGATATAATAAGGAACCTATCATGCCTCGATACATTGTTTGATCTACATTAGTTCCTTTTAGGTCTTCATCTAATCTAACATTTGTAGCCATGGGTGTATGGTTGGTTTTAGCATTGTTTAGTCCATATTTCTTAAGAAGTTCTTTGATGTATTTTTGTTGATGAATAAAAATACCATTTTCAATTTGTTTAATTTGCAAACCAAGGAAGAAATTTAATTCTCCCATCATGCTCATTTCAAATTCTGTGCCCATAAGGTTAGCAAATTCTTTACATAACAAATCATTGGTCGCACAGAAAATAATATCATCAACATAAATTTGAACAACTAAAATATCATAACCTTTATTCTTAAAGAATAAGGTTTTGTCAGTTTTTCCTCTTACAAAGTTATTTCGAATCAAAAACTTTGATAGTCTTTCATACCATTGCCTTGGAGCTTGTTTCAACCCATAAAGAGCTTTATCAAGCTTGTAGACATGATCAAGACAGGAGGCATTCTCGAAACCAGGAGGTTGTTCAACAAACACTTCTTCATCAAGAAATCCATTTAAGAAAGCACATTTCACATCCATTTTATATAACTTAAAGTTCATAAAAGCAGCAAAAGAAATTAAAATTCTAATAGCCTCTAACCTTGCTACTGGTGCAAATGTCTCAGTGTAATCAATACCTTCTTGTTGATTGTACCCTTTGACCACGAGTCTTGCCTTGTTTCTTACAATTATTCCATGCTCATCTAGCTTATTCCGAAATACCCATTTCAAACCAATTACCTTCTTGCCTTTTGGTTTGGGTTCTAAGTGCCACACTTTATTTCTTTCAAATTCATTTAATTCATCTTGCATGGCTACTATCTATTCGGAATCCTTTAGAGCTTCTTCGTGATTTTTAGGTTCAACTGATGATAGGAACGCAAAATGTGCACAAAAGTTTCTCAGTTGGGATCTGGTTTGTATTCCCTTATTCATATCACTTATAATCAAATCAAGAGGATGATAACTTTGATATTTCCAAGGTCTGGGCACAAATTCTCTTGAGGGAACAGTAGCATGTTCCTGTTCAACATCTTGATTGACATTTTGTTCAACTACTGGATCATTTTGGTCATCTGCGGTAACAGCTGGATTGGGAACAGTCCGCTGGTCCTGTTGTGCTGGCAGTTCCTGGATTTGGTCAGTTTCTCTAGCCTCTTCTTGTATTGGCTGTTCACCTGCTGTTCCTAGATTTTGCATTTTAACTCCTTCATCATCATCTTCTAAATTTGCAAGACCTATTTTAATATTATTTGTTTCCTGTTCACTTGTTGAAAAGTTAGTTTCATCAAAAATTATGTGAATAGATTCCTCTACGCACATTGTTCTCTTATTGTAAACTCTGTAAGCTTTGCTATGTGATGAATAACCAAGAAACACTGCTTCATCACTTCTTTCATCAAATTTACCTATATTTCGTTTTCCATTCACATGAACAAAACATTTGCATCCAAACACACGAAAATAGGAAATATTGGGTTTGACACCTTTGAGCAATTCATAGGGTGTCTTAGAAGTGATTGGTCTTATTAACACACGATTCAAAATATAGCATGCAGTATTAACGGCTTCGGCCCAAAAATTTCTAGGTAGACCACTAGCAATCAATATAGTTCTAGCCATTTCTTCTAGGGTTCTATTTTTCCTTTCTACCACTCCATTTTGTTGTGGTAATCTAGGAGCGGAAAAATTGTGATTTATACCATGTTCATTGCAATAATTCATAAAGTTTGAATTTTCAAATTCTTTGCCATGATCTGATCTTATGTGAACAATTAGATTGTTGGTAGATTTTTGAGTTTTGTTAGCAAAAGAAACAAACTCATCAAAAGCTTCATCTTTGCTTACTAAAAATATAGTCCAGGTAAATCTACTATAGTCATCAACTATGACAAACACATATCTTTTGCCACTGCGGCTTTGTGTTCTCATAGGTCCACATAGATCCATATGAATTAATTCTAATGGTCTAGAGGTAGTCACCAGATACTTTGATTTAAAGGATGACCGCACATGTTTTCCTTTAGCACAAGGATCACAAATTTTATTTTTGAGGAATTTTATTGCTGGTAATCCTCTTATTAGGTCTTTTGATCTTAAGGTGTTAATCAATGAATAGCTAGCATGACCTAGACGCTTGTGCCAAAGCAGTGGGTCTTCTTCTATAACGCTTAGACATATTAGACTGGTTTTGGGAACAGTATCCAGGTCCACAACATAAGTGTTCCCTTTTCTGATTCCCTCTAGCACAGGGTCTCCTGTGTTGTTCCTAGAAATTATGCATCGTTCAGAAGTAAACTTAACAGAGTTACCTTTGTCACAAAATTGAGAAATACTTAAAAGATTGTGTTTTAAATTCTCGACTAAAAATACAAATCAATGGCATGGGAACTTGACCTTCCAACCTTTCCTTTGGCGATTATCTCACCCTTCATATGGTCAGCGAAGGTTACAGTTCCCCCATCATATGCTTCAAGTGAGAGAAATTTAGATTTGTCACTCGTCATGTGTTTGGAACACCCACTGTCGAGATACCATGAGTTGTTCCCCCTCACTTGAACCTGCAAAGCAATTTAATGGTTAGGTACAGGAACCCAGTCATCCTTGGGTTCCCTGTCGATAATACTTGAATCACATTTCTTAATCCATATGCGCTCGACATAATTTTTATTTGCTTTGATGTGCTGTTCCCTTTTTACACATTGATTTTTTAAGTGTCCAGTTTTGCCACAAAAGGAACAGATTTTACTACTAGGGAGATCAACATAGACCTTTTTCTTTTTATTATTTTTATCATAACCTATACCTTCTTTACTTTTTGGTTTAGCATTTAGAATCCTTTTGGGAACTTCATTGATTTTCCCTTTTCCTTTTAAATTAAGTTGATCTTTTAGATACTTATTTTCTCTTTCATATGATTCTAATTTTAATTTCAAGTTTTGAAATTCAGTGCTAACCATGTGAGTAGATATGTTGTTTACATCTTTACTTAATCCTAACAATTTATTTTAATTTATTTCAATATTAAGAAAAATAAATTCCTGTTTCAATTTTTCAATTGTCTCTTTTAAAACAATATTCTGATCTAGCAAATTAAAAAATCTGCTTTGTACATCTATTCTAAATCAATTTAGGTAAGACACATGATCTTTGTTTGAGTTGAGGTCTTTCTCAATTTGGAGACACTTGATATTCTGTTTATCTAATTTCTCTTGTGTCTCCAAAAGCAACTTAATTAATTTATTCTTACTGAGTTTAGAAGGATGTTTAGGAAGTGAGTTATAAGACATTACCTCCTTTTCTTTTGACTCTTCATCCTTGCTGTGATGAGATGCCATAAGGCATAGGTTTGCTGTTTCTTCTTCCACTGGAGCTTCTGTCTCAGCCTCGCTCTCAGTATCACCCCAAGCTGCAATCATTGCCTTTCTAAAATCAGTTTTGAAGTTTCCCTTCTTATATTGTCTTCCAACTTCTCTTGCTTTTCCCTTGCCCTTCTCATTTTTCTATTGAGGGCAATCCTTGATGAAGTGATCAGTGCTCCCACACTTGTGGCATTCAAAATTTGTCTTCAAGTTAGCAGTTCCCTTTTCTTTGTTGTTTCTTTGGTTTCTATATCTGCTGTTCCTGAAGAATTTTTTGAATTTACGTGCCAATATAGCAGCTTCCTCTTCACCAGCGTCTGACTCTTCACTATCATCCGCTGCCAGAGCCAGTCCTTTATTACGGGAACTGTCAGCTGTTCCCAAATGCAATTCATGAGTCATGAGGGAACCAGCCAACTCTTCCAAATTAAACTTGGTGAAATCTTTTGATTCCTGAATGGCTGTGACCTTAGCTCTCCAGCGTTCGTCTTGTGGAAGACTCCTAAGTATTTACCTAACTTGTTCATCAACGGGAATGATCTTACCAAGAGAGACTAATTCATTCGTGATATTTTTGAACCTAGTGAACATCTCTTGAATGTTATCTCTAGGTTCCATAACAAACCTTTCATATTTGGACATTAGGAGGTCAATCTTGGAGCGCTTCACTTCGCTGGTACCTTCATGGGTAACTTCTAGCAGGTCCCAAATCTGCTTGGCAGTTTTGCAACCCATAATACGATTGTGCTCATTAGGACCAAGTCCACAGTGAAGTAATTTAATAGCAAGAGCGTTCATCTCCATCTTTTGAAAATCTTCCTTTTCATATTCAGTGATTGGTTTTGGAACAGCTTCATTGTTGGAGTTGATGGTCGTCACCTCAAAATCTCCAATTTCAATGACTCTCCATACCTGGTAATTTTCGGCCTTTATAAAAATTTCCATCCTATTTTTCTAGTAGGTATAGAATTTCCCATCGCACATAGGTGGCCTTTGCGTAGAGTACCCTTCTTCCATGCGTTCGTTCATCTTCAACATCTTGCCAGGGAACAGGATACTACTCACTGGGTTTCCTGATTAAATGAGGAACAGGGCTCTGATACCAATTGTTTAAATACTCGAAGATGGTCGAATGCAACAAGAGGGGGGGTGAATTGTTGTGTATCTAACTTTACTTCGTTTTTCTTCTAATTTGCGGAATTTTAACAAACAAAATAAAACTTAAACGTAAAAAGCAAAAGATAAAAAGGAGATAAAGATTTTACGTGGAAACTTTTCTTGGCCTAATAAGAAGGAAAATCACGACCCCCCGGGATTTCAAAATTCTCACTATGTTTTAGGCAATCAATTACAATTACATAAAACAAATATGCTTCACTTGAAGCTTCTCTACTCTAGGCCTATTTCTCTTCTCTTCTTTTCTCCTTCTCTTTCTCTTCTCACGCTTCTCTATTCCCTTAGACTTTCCTTAAGTCTAATTACAATAAAAACACTCAATTACCCTTACAAGGCCAATTCTTAAGAAGATTAAAATTAAGTAGTTGCTCAAGAAAAATATAATGAATTAATTGGCATTAAAATAACTTTGAATATTTTTCTTATTTTGATCTCACCTTACGGACACTCTAAGATGGATATCGGTATAGCGTAGCATCCCTCGTTTATAAAGGGAACAGCCATCAGTGCACTCAACCCACGATTACCATGTAGTGCACTCACCCCATGACTTCCATTTACTTACTTGCTCCCAAAGAAAGTTGGGAAGTTATTGAAGATAGAGGTGGAAAATGACTGCAGTTCTCTTGTACGGTTAACAGAACATGAGTCACTAAGAAGATCTTAAATAATAGGAGACTCGTTCAAAGTAGAGAATAAATCTCTTGGGTGTCCGATTTTATAGGAGCCTTATTCAAAGTGAGGAATAAGTCTTCTCCATATTTTTAGGTGTTTTAAAAAACTTTTTGCCAATTAATAAATTAATTTAATGAAGCAACTAATTAAACTTTTAACCTTTTACATTAACCAAAAACAGAAAACGTAATTTTCGTAACTTCCAATCAATGTCTTCTTCAGACCTGTATCGTGAGGAACAGCGCACTGTCTCCATCTATATCTTTTCGTCAGGACTTTAACTCTAGGAACAGTAAACTGACTTCTAAAGCAATTGTCCAACTTCTTGGATATTTGAGACATGTACAACTTCCACGAACCAAGTCATAGGCTTCATCAACGATTAACACAATCGGATTTTTACCTATAAAACAATCTCTAAAAATATGTTTGTTTATTTTAGAAGTGAAGTCATCATCAAAACCTTAAGAGCCAACATAATGCAATATAATTCTCTGCTACTTGGACTCGTTATTTAGGCTTATGTATGGTACTACTAATTTTAGACGTCACACTGAATCTTGTCCAGCTCGTGATAATTGTGATACACGTCAAATGCTCTTAGATAAAAAAGCTAAGCCTGTTTTGAAATACAATCCTATTGAGTACAAACAAATGGTTCCTTTGGCTATCATTAGGCATGGATATAGTTACACTTTTACTGAGCATGATGGGAATAGGGATATCCATACATATTTAAATGAAAATTGTAAACCAATATGTCGAAATACAGCTAGGAATTGGACTATTAAAATTCATCAAAGGGAGAGAATACAATTAAAAACGGCATTACATGTTATCCCTGGAAAGATTTGCTTGACATCGGATATGTGGTCCTCAATTTTTGGTCAAGGATACCTTTCTTTAACAGCTCATTACATAGATGAGAATTGGAAGTTGCACAAGAAGATACTTAATTTCTGTCATGTTGCTCCTCCTCATAATGCTCAAGTGTTACATGATACTATTCATGATAATCTGAAAAAATGGGGAATACATAAGAAAATATTTTCCATTACTTTAGATAATGCTAGATGCAATGATAATATGCAAGACTTGTTGGCAGATAGTCTTTCTGTTTTTGGTAGCTTGCCATGTGATGGTGAATATTTTCATGTTCGTTGTGGTGTTTATGTGTTGAACTTGATTGTTCAAGATGGATTGAAATGTGTTAGTGATTCTTTGAGTAAAATTAGGCAATTGGTTAGACATTGGACTTCTTCAGAAGTTAGAAAAATGAAATTTGCTGAATGTGTTTCTGGAGTTGGTTTGGATTGTTCTACAGGTCTTTTGTTGGATTGTCCAACGAGGTGGAATTCTACATTCATGATGATTCAAAGGGCTTTGGTATACAAAGTTGTTTTCTCTAGGTTAGGAAGATCGGATACATCAACTTCTACTTTAACTGAGGAAGAATGGTCTAGACTTGCGAAAATTTGTGATCTACTTAGGCCATTTGACCTTATTACCAAGCAATTTTCAGGAAGGAATTATCCAACAGCAAACTTGTATTTGATGAATGTCTGGCCAATTGAGTCTCTCATATTGAGTTATTGTAATATTGAGGATGAGTCGATAAGCAATATGGCGAAGGGCATGAAGGCTAAGTTTGATAAGTAGTGGGAAACCTATAGCATGATTCTTTCCATGGCTGCAATTTTAGATCCTCGCTTAAAACTTCAATATGTGAAGTTTTGTTTTGTGCAATTAGATGGTAGAAGTGCTGAATATAAGACTGAGAAAGTGAAAGAAAGTCTCTTCAAGCTATTTGAAGAGTATTCACAAGTTGATATTTCTCCCCTTGGTTGTATTAGAGTTGGAAGCGGGAATGCAAGTCTTGCTGTAAGTTTTATTCTTAACCTTTTGATATTATGTTGTACTTAAATTTGTTATTCAATAATTATTAATAGAAGTTCTCTTGTTTTGTAGGCGTTTTCATCTTATGAGAATTCTTCTTCTCAAGGTAGAACACAACTAGATGACTACTTAGGTGAGCATAAATTGGATCCTTTGTCGGATTTGGATGTTCTTGGTTGGTGGAAGGATAATACTAAAAGGTTTCCACAAGTTGCAAGTATGGCAAGAGATTTGTTAAGCATTCAAATTACTACTGTTGCTTCCGAGTCGAGTTTTAGCTTGGGAAGTAGGATACTAACAAAATGGAGAGCTTCCTTACTACCGGAGAGTGCCGAGACTTTGGTCACAACCCGAAGTTGGCTATATGGATATGATGTTGAAAATGGTAAATTGTCTTTCTTTTTTTGCATTTTGAGAAATAAAGAGATTCATAGCTAATTAAATAGTTCGTTTTCTATTTGTGTGAAGATAACAATTCTCTTGAAGACGGTGTTGAAATTCCGATTTTGCGGGATCCAAACAAAGAACCTCAAGTTATCGGCGTAGAAGAGAGCGGAATTGAAATTCTTGAAGATAATGATTTTTAGTAAAATGTTGTCTTAGATTATCAAATAGTAGACTCTGAACAAGTTTATTAAATTGTAATTGTCATACTTTGTTGAACTAATTTTATTTTCTGTTTCATGCAACTTTTGTTATGTACTCTATATAAGTTCAATTTTATCGTAATAGGTACATACTAATATATTATCGTAATAGATACATATACATATAATATATTATCATTGACGTAAATTATTTTTTCAAAAAAGTGCAAAACCCGTTGGTTCAACCCGAACCCGACAACTTAGGGTCTTAAACAAGGTAGTCTAAACTCGAAACTGTAATTTTTTATACCCGTTCAACCCGAACCCGAAAATATTTTTATACAACCCGACCCGTCCGACCTGTTTGACAAGTCTACTATTATTACATTTTATTTATATATATCTACACACTTATACATTAATGCCTTGAACGGTAACATATACTATTATCTTATGATTATACTGCGTCTTTATTGACCTTCTGTTATTGTAAATTGCATCTATTATTAAACTATTTTGTACTTATTAATTCCATCTTTCTTAGGCTTTAACTAATTCCTATTTAATAAACTATTGTTAAGGTATTATTCTCTTTTAATTTATCTTGCAAATTTCCTAAATCATCTTGTGCTTATTTAAAATTAATGTATATTAATATAGAAGCAACTTCCTTAATTCATTGTTTACATAAAGCGACATTTTAAGCTGCTCTTTCCCGTATATCTAGAGCCGTTTTGAAAATTTTAGTAATTTTGTGTAGAATTTTTATTTTCGTCTTATTTATAGTAAATATATTTATTTATTTATTAATAAACTTAATATATTTTTTTTTATTAATTTTTTCATATACGAAAAAAAGAGAGGATCCTATACGGTTGATTACATCGCACACCCACAAATATCCCTCAGCATATACCTAAAGTAATTAGTAATTGCTATAGTTCTCTGCAAACAACTTTCACCATGAAAAAGCTACCAGCTAACTTGTCACTTGTAAGTTGTTTGTTTAGGGAAAGGCTTTAGATATTCAAAGGGAACAAAACGCAAATGATTAAATGTAAGCATTAAAACAAGGAAATGTAAAAAAGGCAGATCTTTTACTCAAAAATGTCGACCACCATTCCAACATACACAATGCGGTTTTATAGATAAAAGACAACACATTTCATTAAAAGGGTTTACACTTTGGGGCTTTCACTTTTCATACTAATAAAATATTAATATTCTTTATATAAAAAGATGGTGAAATGAAATTTTATAAATTTTGAAAACACGCGTGCAATTTTTATGTATGATAACTCTCTTTCCATATTTCAGAACCCAAGGCCATTTTATCTCGTATAAGAATTATAAATTCTGAGATTATCACTATTGTGTTACTCTAAGGTTATGTATATTTATTGTGCTAAAATAGTTATTTATAATTTTAAAGTAATTAATTAGAGAAATGAATATAAATTATTTGTATTTATCTCATAGTCAGACAGTCTCGCATATAATGAGTTGATTTTGAATAACTTTTAATTTTGTTTAAATATGTTAAAACTTAAATCTTTCATTATTTCTTTTTAATGTTTATATTTAAAAATATTAACTAAAACATTAAAGAGTAGTCTTATCTAAATGAAATACTAACTTTTTGTAAAGAGAGGATAAGTAATATTTTATTCAGTAATATTAACTGTTTAGTAAAGAATTACGGAATATATATATATATATATATATATATATATATATATATATATATATATATATATATATATATATATTCTAAAATTAATAATAGTTATAACATGCTAAATTACACATATTTTAAGCTTGAACATGTTTGCTGACTTTATAAGTTCAATCTAAAGCTACTTAATGGGGCGGGTTTGCCCATTGGAGTGTGGGCTTGAATATATTTAGCAGGTTATTATCAAAGTGGGTTGTAAATGGGGCGGGTCGTTGATACTTTTTATTAAATAGGGTCAATAGCAAGTCAATAATACATTCTTAAATGAGTTAAATATCAATCAACTTAATCTATTTTGAAAAACTTTTCAATATATGAAAAAAAAAGTATTTTTAGTTTCATCAACTTGATTTTTTCTTTACTTTTCTGTATTTATTACTATATCATAAAAATAATAGTACTTTAAAAGTGGATGATAATCATATCATACATACTAATAAAAATTCTGAAAAATAACAAATGTTATTTTTTTGAAACCTTGACAAATGGAATTATTTTAGTGGATGATATTTGATTACATGAAAATATTTAACTAATTTAGAATTTGATTTTTTTAAAAATTAAAGATAAATTAGGTAAAGTATTTATATAATTTTATTATAGCAATTCTATATATCTAACATAGAATTTGATATATTTAGTTGAATTAAATAGTGATGTATTTGATAAATAATTTTTAAAAATTAATATTTAATTTTGCTTTAAAAAATTCTTGTGTTATTCTTTAAAGTTATATGTTATTATATATTATACTTCACACTCATAAATTAATGCATTGCACGAGTTTTTATATTAGTGTTAAAATTATAATAGTAGTATTATAATGTTATAATATCAATTAGTTAGTTAAAATAACAATTATGAAGAATGATTCGCTAATGACCCGCATTAAAAAAATATTTGACTTGCGACCCTCGCACGACCAGCATGACTCGTGACCCGCCCATTACCCGTAAAAACATTTGATGATTCACATTCGACTCATCCCACATCCGCATCCGGTTTAACCCGCGCAACTACCAGGTCTAGTTGTAATAAGTTCTTAGAATTGACCAACCACCTCCATAAATTCAACCTTATTCTTGGCCTATAAACTAGCTATCTTTTTGCCCTCGTTCTTTCCCATTCTAAGTCCCTTCAGAGAGACATAAATATACTATACACATTAATTACCCTCAAAGGATTAGTGTTTTCTTTGTCTTTCTTCCTTAACATTTGGAACAAGTTTGGATAGACATGTCTGTAAGTCATTAATCTTATCTCTTTCTCTCTCATTTTTGCATGTAAGTTCTTTGGTTGATTAAGAGGCGAATTTAAAATAATAGTTTAAGATGATTAAACAATTCGATGTTAACACTGCTTTAATTAATGGGTAATTCCACTAAGTATGAGATTTTGGGTTTTTCATGTGCAATCAAAACTTTTAAAAAATTCACGTGGTACCCTTTAGGTTTACGAAATTACCTTGATCTTTTTGCACGTAAAACGTTAGTAAACGTTAATTTCGAAGCATTAAAAGCTGTTGTACGCCACCATTTTAAATGTCATCAGTTTTAAGTTTTTTCCCCAAAACATAAATCCTAACTCTACAATTTTTCAAATAACTTCATTGTTGAGTTTAAGAGAAAAAATTTTTATTGGAGTTGAAACACATAAGCAAATTTTTAAAGTGATTATATCAGTAGTATTTTGTTTCAGTTTTAACTATAGATAGATTATATATTCTTGTCCTCATAATGAAATTGCTTTATTACTATTTTGTAAATACAATTTTTCAAAATATTTATCATTTTATTGGGACGTTAAAGTTAATGAAATTTGCACTCTTTCAATGTTAGTTTTTATTTTTTTTTATTTTTTTATATTTAAGTTTTGTGATATATTTTTGTGGAAATCATCAAATTAATTATAAAACAATGACATAATAAACATAATAATAGAATAATATACTACACGAGAAACATGTCACTTGATTATCTTGATTGGAAAAATATATCGTAGATTTTCATTTTTGAAAAACTATATTTATCTTCTTTAAATTCTTATTTTCCATTTTCTCATAATCCTTTTTTATTTTTTTTGCTTAGATGGTGGAGGTTTTAGTGCCAAACCTTGATTGTGAAGGTTGTGCATCCAAATTGAAGAGAGCTCTCTACAAGCTCAAAGGTATCTCCTATTTAATACTATCTTCGGTTCTATTTACTTGCTACATTTTTTCTAATTGCTTTCTATCTGAGGCATAAATAATTTTATAACAGAAAAGTTCAAAATATAGAAATTTGATTTATATATTATTCATTATTTGTTCAAAATATAGAAACACAATAACATGTGAATTTAAAACGAGAATTTATTGTATATAAATAATGTAAAGATAAATACTTTATTCTTTCTCGTATTGACGTACTTTTATCTTTAATTCATCATAGATCTTCTTAAGAACATGAACATGAATGAGAAAATATATAATTTGAACATAAAATTAAACGTTTTAAGGTGAACCCTTCAGTATAGTAGGGGCCAGTTGCATTTCTCTTACAGATTACAAGCTGGCCAGTTAGCTAGAGCCATACAGCTTTATTTTGTTGGCCATCCCTTAATTTGTTACTCACAAATTGATTAATCAACGCAATCTTTTAATTCAATTGTCGAAGAACTTACTTCAAAGCTTTCTTCATATCAAACCATATTTTATGAGCTAAAGGAGATTTAAAATTTCAATTCAGTTCATATTTACATGAAGTTCTAAATTAGTGATACTTTCAAATTCGTTGAAGTATTAATGTTACATAATAATGAATGCAAGTAATGTTGTATGTCATTTACTTCTTTGAATTTATGGAATGAACCCATTTAAAAGTATAAACTTAAAGTTACACTATGTTTAAATAACAAATTAAGAGATAAAAGTAAAAAAGGAAAGAGAATTAAATGAAAGAAAGGAAGAAAAAGGAGCTCCAGGGATAAAAAGGGAGCATGCATCTTATTTATTTTGAAAGGGAAGAGAAGAGAAAATGAAGGAAAAAAAAAGTATTTTCCTTCTAAATATTTGTATTTAGGAGATATTGTATTTTTAATAAAATTTATCTTTATTTTCTCTTCAAAACCTTTTCCTCCAAATTCCTCTCATTTTTTTTTGTTATCCAAACAAAAGACCCTCCATTCTTTTAAATATCTTGCCCTTTTTTTCCTCTATTTCTCTTTATCCAAAGACTATTTACATTTCATATTTGACAAAAATCACTTAAAACAAACCAAAATATCAAGAAAGATTAAAATCAAAGGAAAAAATTTACATCATCCAGTTGTCCCATTTCCTTAATAACTAAGTAATCTCTTTAATTTGTTTTTATAATCTACCTCCTCTCTTAATCAAGAATAGAAGAGCTATCTTAAAAAACCTGTATAAATTTCATATATTACTCTTAAAAAAAATTTTGTATGCGGCTGTCTTACATGTGACCCAAAATATTTTATACTTGCCGATTCATGTCTTAAAATACCTATTTTAAGATTTAACAAGTAAAATCTAACACTTAAAACTCTACTCAAAGCCTCAATCTATCTTCTCTAGAGGCTTAATTTAATTTGTTTAGCTATCGACTTTTAAAATACCTATTCCACCTCTTAAAATGCCACTTTTAAATTTTAAAACCCTTACTCCAACCCTTGATTTGTATTTTTGCTTACAAACTCCAATTGTATAATATTCATTTCAAGACTTAAAATGGCAATTCCAATGTTTTAAAGTTTGTCAAATCCAAGCTTTAAATTGCCTATTTTAAGGTTCAAAATAACCAATTCATGCTTTAAAGTGGCAACTTCAAAATTATAGGTTGGACCTGTGAGTGGTGTCACATATGCGACCGTCAAACAGAAGATTTGCTGTTACTCCTAAGTCCTAATTAAGTCCTAACAGCCCATTTGGTATCCAGTAACAAATTCTGGGAATGATAATGGAGAAAATATTAAGTGATTGGACTGAATCTTCCACATATGCAGATATTAGAATGAATTTTGTCCACATTTTTTTGTGCACAATTTTTCATCATCACTTAAAATCATATGTTCAAGTGAAAATATATTAGAATAAATTTTATAAAGAAAATCAAATTACTGAAAAAGAATAAGTATGGTCATTAAGTCTTAAGAGAAAAGTATTAAGTGACTGGACTGACCCTTCCACATATGCAGATGTGCCCTAAGATATCAACATTTTACATGTTCCTTCTTATCATATTGTTCCTCAACACCTAATTTCATTTTTTATTTTATAATATTTATTTTTGAATTAGTAAAAAGGTGGTAACATAATCACATTTTACTCCATTATTCACTATAAAATAATAATATGTTGATAAATGGTTGTTCTCAAATAATTGATCAGCATGCAACAGCTAGTTTATTCATTGACACTAGTCCAACTTTATGAAATCTTTCAAAAAGGAAAGCAACTAATATTTTATTCCCATTCAAGCTAATATAAATATAAATAAATAATAATTGATTGTATTCATTATAATGTGGGGTTGACAAAGCCCAGATTTTGAGTTAGGGGTTAAATTGCAAATAATTAGCAAATTAATTTTAAAATCATATAGATCGAAATAAATTTAAATCCTGGTAAAAATTATTTTTAACCAATGGACTTGAAATTTTCTTATAATTACCTCTTTTGATAAAGAAACTAAGTGTTTTTAACTCTAGATATTTGCCTACTAAGCCTTCAAAAAAAAATTAAAATTAAGATAGAAAAATATAAATACACATACTAAATGGATGAATGCGAAATTATGAAAGATAAAGAGTAATGATATCATAATATAAATTTATTAGTCTATTAAAAATAATATTTCAAATTTAGATTTGATCCCTTAACTTTAGATTACAAATATGTTACCCCAATCATTGAGCTATAGTAATTTTTATTATATTTATGCACTCTTTAAATTATACTCCATATCATATTAGTAAGGGTTGCAAATGATCGCATTTTCGGCAAGGGAGGTCGGGCCTCCCCCGGCCCCCGATGTGGCATCGCCCATGGTACTTGGTCTATTTCGTAAATTAAATACAATCGTACTCTTTCTAATCACCCTAAGTGTCTATTTTTTTATCAGGTCAAGTTTTTCTAAATGTTTCATTTCTATTTTGATATGTAAATTTTCAATTTATTTGTATTAAACATAATTTTTTTTATATCTTTATACTTATTAATCCTACTTTACCCGACCACTATCAAAATTTTAACACACTACCCTATTTCTTTTTCACATATAATCCCATTTAACCACCTAAAAGTTTTGAAAAGTCAAATAGAACAATTAAAATGAATAGGAAAGAGTATTATATAATTACTTCTCCCTCCAATAGAATTAGCCATTATTACAATCTTAAATGAACTAGAATGCACGTACATGCACATAGTTCTAAAATATCTAATATGATCATTATTTTTCTTTTGATATTGCATGCACTAAACTAAAAATAATTAAGGTGAGCATGAAAAACCAACCAACAATAAGCCTAGAATCAATCATATTGTTGGATGCTTTGGATGTTATAAAGTTGATATGTCATTGACTAATTAGATATATTTGTATAGTGTGGTAACTGTTTTTGCTCTATAATCATTCATGTCGTAAATTTAAGTTGAGAGAATACTATAGCTTCATGTACTGCATGTTACAAAGGTGCCTTCTCATATAAATCACGTTACACTTTTACACTGCTTTTATAAGGCTTGGGTCTAACCTTTTGAAATCATTGGATTATACTCTGCCTATCAAATAGTGTATGTTTACATCATACTTAAGCCCACATGCTTCACTTGGAAAGATGGTGGACCCTAATGTTCACTACCCATATTCGTGCAAGTTTTATGATTTAGGCACTTTGACCTAAAAGTAATAAGTAGATAAAAGTGAATCATAAAATACTGTGAGATTATTTTTATTAGATTGGTTCATTATGTATTTATAGTCTTAAATTGATTACTTATAATCTTAAAGTGATTATCTACAATCTTAAAATGCTCAATTATAACCTTAAAATAATTAATTACAGTTTTAAAGTTACCATTTTCCATCATGTTAATGTGATCACTTATAACCTTAAAATGATAACTTATAATCTAAAATACCATTTTTTATAGTCTTAAAGCGAATACTTATAATCTTTAAGTGATTACGTATAATCTTAAGTGATCAAGAAATAGGCTAATTATATTAGCATGTGTCATGTTGAGACAATTTCATACAAAACTTGCTGATAAAAAATAAGCAACTCTTGTATGAGAACTTCTCAAAGTCAGAAATATTGATATAAGAAGTTAAAGTTTAAAAAGAAATGTGTTAATACAAAAATTTTCACTATAAGACGCTTTATAATGTGAATTTGTGAAATAACGTATTTTTTTTTTATTACATATAAATTGCTATATTTTCATCTTCAATCTAACTTGGATTAGATGAAAGATATATAATTAGACTTGAAGATGCTAAATGGGTTAGGCTAATCTTAACAAATAACTAAATAAAGAACTTGGGTCCGTTCACTATTATTTTTTCCTTTTTGTTTTCTAAAAATTTAAATTTTGTGTTTTTACAGGAGTGGAGGATATAGAAATCGACATGGACATCCAAAAAGTGATAGTCAAAGGGTATAGACTAGATGATAAGAAAGTAATGAAGGCAATCAAAAGAGCAGGCAAAGCAGCAGAACCATGGCCATTTCCTTCACATTCTCATTATACTTCATTTTACAAGTATCCTTCCTACATCACAAACCATTACTATGACACTTCCAACGGTGCCGGCCCGACCGTGCACGCTTTTTTCCATACTCCGGCAGTTTACTCTGTGGCCGTTGCTTCCGATGAGGCTGTAGCTTCAATTTTTAGTGATGATAATCCTCATGCTTGTAGTATAATGTGATGACTTAATTTATAAGTCATGGATTGGTTGTTGGTCTTAATTTGCATATTTTAGATCGAGTTTTTGTTATATGATTGGATTGTATTGTTTGACTATTTTGTCTATTAGGATTTATGAACATATGATCATCAATTTTTTATTTAGTACTTGAAGAATCAATTAACGGATAGAAATACTCTAGAAGAGGGGATTGAAATAGAGTATGATGAACTTTTGTAAAACTAATTAGATTCTTGACTGAAGCAATTAAGGGAGTTTGAAATTTAAAACTGAAACTGTTTGTGAAATAAAGCAAAGTAAGGACTCTAACAATTAGAATGGACGATAGGACAAAATAAGAATAGAAATGTAGACTATAATAAAGAACGTAAATAAATTAAGCAGTTTAACCGCTCAAAATGACCTAGTTCTCCATCTTGAGTTCTTATCACACTTAGGCTTTTGGCAAAATCTTTTTATTTACTTTCACTAAGAGTTTTAGAGTACAAGAGTTAGAAAATTGTCACACTTATCTTCCAAATAACCCATAGCCCTATACTACCAACTAGACATTTAATGAGTATAACTCAGAAACAATACAAATAAGAGTTATACTATAAAAAATAAAATCACTCTCTAAAAATACGAGACGACCTAAGAACTCACAAGGATAAAAGGTCTTCTTGGATGCTAGCAGAAAGAGCACTTTTGATGAGGATTCTATGAAGACTTGAAGACTTTAGAATATAACAGTTGTAGGGTATTGGCTTGTCACTTCAAGCTCCAAACTTTTGTATTTATATTGACACTAGTTCTCTAACTGCAACTTTATGAATATATCTTGGTCAGGGTGTCAAATTCAATAGCTCTAATCCTCACGTCTAAAGATAGTTTTTTGCATTACTTGTTTATATAGAGGTGAGTAATTTGTTTGAATATTGGTGAATTTTATTCAAAGAAACTAAAGGAACATCATATGACATCGTCAACATAAAAATCCCGTGGGAAAAAAAGCCATTGATAAACATAGAATGTGATGGCTCCGTTTAACAGACTCGATACACCTAAAAGTGGACTAAGCCACACAAAAGGGCCAGGCCCAAAGACAATTCATGCAAAATAGTAAATCAAAACATTTGATATCGTTAAGCTTTAAAATTTGCAAGGAGATAATCATTTAGGAGAGCATAATCTATAATATGGAAAGAGAAAAGTAGTCTATCAATCAATTAAGCCAATCGTTGGTTTGATTTTCACTTACATAGAGATTGCCATATAGAACCAACACAGGTCTTACAAAGAAATGAAATTGCTTTTTATCAAATTGTATAATGAAGAGCACATTATCTGTTCCTTTCAAGCATGAATTTTAAGATATTCTAAGTAAGATTAATTTGCTCACAATATCAAGGAGCAAACATCACGACTACTTCGAGTAGTCTATATGTAAGTCCAAATTAAACAAGTGAAATTAATTAGAATACCAGACAATACTAAACATGTTACTCTAGAATATAACATAGCAAAATAATAATGATGATAAAAAAATTCTAACTATATAGTTTGACAAAAATGAACATCTGAAAATGTTTGCCAAAACCGTTACGATGCTAAGAACGATACAAACAACAATGAACAAAATAACGTTTGACAATGTAAACTAAAAAGAGACACAAGGATTTAAAGAGGTTCACCCAATGATGGCTACGTCCTCCATGGTGTGTAGTTTCTGTTTATATTATATCAAGAATGTATAAACAACACTTACAAATGAAGAATTACAAATGAGTAAAAGATAAAAACAAAAGACTATGTGTTTGGCTTAGAGGTTGTGTTTAATGTGTTTGATGTGTAAGTATGAGAGCTCTATATATAGTACTAGGTACATGAATGTCAATAGCTCACTTGAATATAGTATTAATATAGAGTAATGAATAATATGAAATAACTCCAAGAACTTGAAAGGTCGAAAATCAGCATTCCATTCACATCAGAAGATCCGCTCGACCGAAACAGGGAGCTCGCTCGGTCGAGCGAGCATCAGCTGCATTCTGGAGCATTCTGTCCGACCGCTCGACCTACCAATAAGGCTCGCTCGGTCGAGTGGGTAGGTCGAGCGACCTCTCTGCTTCCTCTGACAGAATTCTGATCGAGCTACCATAAAACAAATTCTTTCTACTTTTTCATTAATCTTCATTAACACCAATAATTTCCATGATTACTCTCCACATAATTACACCCTTTTGGATTCCACAAACCAAGAGTCACACACATGAATACACACTTTAAATGTGCACTCAAGTCACACATACCATTCATAACAACATCTTAACGACTTCGTCTCCATCATATAAAACTATTTTATTTAAGAAGTCAAGCCAACAATCTCGAGACAAAATTTGAAAGAGAATCAAAGTGTTTAGTTTTATAAGGAAGGTTCTAAGCCTTAGTATTCTCAAGAGTCAAAAATTATTATCATTTAAATCAACAAATCTTGCAGAAAATCAGTTAGAGCAATGTAGCTTACTGTAGAGTCAAGGACTTAAAAAACTATTGCTTTTCATGTTCAAAGCCTTTAGTTAATGTAACCATACTTGCCCAAATAAAAAACACAAAGACGCAACTAATATAATCACAATATTAAGTTTTAATTACTTTAGATTTTTTTTTTTACTTCTCCCCCTTATTGTACTATTTTCAACCGTATCAAATAGTTTGACAAATGTTCTTAAAAAGCAAAAATAATCAATTGTAGAAAAAAGAGGGATGAAGTCAATGATGAGTTAAGAGGAATTAATCACGTGTAGGGGAATACTCTACAAGGAAACTTCTTTAATGTCAGGTAAGCAGTAGATTTAGGGCGTTAAGCTAGCGCAGGTTCAATAGGTTCTCGTATTTCTCAAAGCAGTTCCTGAAGGCTCTACAATCCCCTCATCAATACCCAACCTCTCTTTAATTCTATCTAAAGTAGGAAAAATCAATTTAAAGGCTTTGGCTTGCTCCTAAAATCAAGCTTGACTCAAAATCTTAAGATTCCTAAGCATATCTGTCAAGGAACCAACTCAACCAAAAGCTTAAGCTTATGGTTGAAGCCCCAGGATATGTTATATACTCTAACACGCCCCCTCACACGAGAGCCCTTTGGGCTAGAAGTGTGGATGCAACACATGTTCTCCTCATACATGGTGCTCAATATTCCACTTTGAATGAGGGGTGGTTGAGATTCGAACCCGTGACCTTTTGTCACATTGGCTTCTAATACCATGTCAAGGAACCAACTCAACCAAAAGCTTAAACTTATGGTTGAAGCCCCAGGATATGTTATATACTCTAACAATATCATATCATATCATATCATATCATATATATATATATATATATATATATATATATATATATATATATATATATATATATATATATATATATATATATATATATATATATATATATATATATATATATATATATATATATATATATATATATATATATATATATATATATATATATATATATATATATATATATATATATATATATATATATATATATATATATATATATATATATATATATATATATATATATATATATATATATATATATATATATATATATATATATATATATATATATATATAAAAGTTGTCAACTCTAGCATTTAAAGCAGTAAATATTTCTTTTATAAGTCACAAACTTTTAAAGTCCATTTTCCATTCTCATCTTTAGTGATTCCCAAATTTTTCAAAGCCTTTCATTAAATTTTCCCACCACCTTTTTCCATACTAATGTCAAAGTGTGGAAAAATCTTGGAAAGAAGATTAGCAAAAAGAGGGGGTGAGGTTCGTTTTCCAAATATGGCCCCATGCATAGTCGTATAAATAAGGTGGAGAATATCTTAGTTATCACAATGCATAATGTCATCCATTAAAGCAAGACTGGAGTGAAAAACATGAATTTTTAAGTGACTTTTGTGAATAAAGCATTATTGGATCAGAAGATTCTTGTCTTCCAAATTGAACACATTACAGGTTGACTTTTGGTCTATGGAGGGGGGTTAGTGAAATACTCATTTTGGGTTTGAATGAATTGTTGGATCGTATTTTTGTCCAAGGTGCGATGACTTTCAAAAAGGACACCTAAAATGCGACCTAAAAGCTTTTGTAGAAAGGATAAAGATCGATTTTTGCACTTCAAAATTTGTTTTTGTTAAGTAGAAGGAGGAATTGAACATCACCACCATTGAGAAGATCTCAAAAGGATGAAACTATAATTATGTCAAAGCAAATAAAATTTTCTTTGTCAAAGAATTTAAGATTTAAGAAATCCGATGAGCAAATATCCTTGTTGTAAAATTTAATTCGTTTTTATTTGTGTGCGGTTTCTATGAAGCAAGAATCATCAATATTAGAAGTGTGCACGTTAGGAATAACTTGCTGATTTTCAAAGGAAGAAAGACTTTCATTGGATGAAGTTGACAATTTAAAGGGATACGTAAAGGTAATTACGGGTTTTATGGTAGGTTGCAATTTCGGAAATTTGGAATTTTTCCTCTCATCGGCAACCATTTAAAATAAGTCAACATAGAAGATTTTGTTTCCAAAACAAATTTTAAGAAGCTTTGTTAACAAAAAAGTGAAAAAAATTTCAAACAAAATTTCAAATATTGAAAAATATAAATAGAAATATATTAAATATTATTGTGATCTACATTTATTTTAAAAAGCAAAATCAGATGTCAAAGCATGGCAATTAGTGTCTAGGATTTTAATCTGATGGTGAAAGTATGGTACATAAAATTAATGTGCATGCAAGTAAATAAGATGTTCCTCTTAAATTTGAACAACCCTATTCAACATACCATGTTCACATATTTTGAAATCAAATCTGTCTTTGGGAAAATGTTTTATAAATATGTTTGTAATTTGAAATTTCATTGTTATGAACTAGATCTTGATATCCTGTGTATTATAGTGATTTTGTATAAAGTGATGACTCACATCTATATGCTTAGTGCGAGAGTGTTATACTGGATTCTTTGTAAAGAAATTAAAGATCATTTGTGTTGTCGCATTTTATGGGAACAATTTCGTTGACTAAGCCAACATATCTTTAGTTGTTATGCCATCTATGGAATTTGAGCACAACATGCACCCGCAACTGCATATTATACTTCGACAAATGTGAGTGCCAATGATTATTATTTCTTGGAATACCATGAGATTAAAGATGATCTAAGAAATAGTCAATTTTATGTGGTGCTTCTTCCATCTACATCGTAACTATTGACCTTTTATGTTTTGATGATGACTAAACTTTACTCTTATGAGTAGTTTTATTTTAAGAGATCATACAATCAAAGATCCAGAGTAAAATCTAAGTACTACAGGGTCCGAATAGGATCATTGATGATATTACTACAGGACTAGGTCGAGGACATTGTGATTGACTGTGATAACCAAAAAATTAAAATATTAACAAGAGGTCTGCTGTTTCTGGATGATATCTTAGAGACAGTGCAATGTTCCCAAATATTAAGTATGGAGTTTGACTTCAACTGAGAAATTCTAAAGATCCATATATTTCAAGTTGAATGCATGAATGAATTAAGTAAGTTGCATTAGTAGTTAATTGGAAAAATAATTTAAATTGAAATAATCTTAATATAACCGTCACATACCAATGTTTAGTGGAGATAAATGCTTTTATTTTTACTCAGTTTTTGTTGATACAATTGATTAATTCAAACAACCTTTTTCAAGTAAAAAACCGTAGCCTATTTTTAGTTAAATACTTACCCACTCCTCCTTTATTTTAGGATAAAGGTAAAGTGGTTTGGTTATTTTGCAAAAGCAACGTGATCTTCTCATATAAAAGGGGAATTTGAAAACCGGTTAATCTAAGGAACATACATTATATTTATTGCTAATTAGCTAAGTAAATTTTCTTATGCAACTCATTGATTTTTATATTTAGGTTTTTGATATTGTAAAAAGGGAAAAGGGTTTTAGTAAAACCCATAAACTAGACATGGGAAAGCCTATGGAGAGCGTGTGCTTCATAGTCGAAGCTTGGGCTTCAGAGTTGAAGCTAGTGAGAGAATTTGCGTTTGTAAAGAAACTCAAAGGCCTAAATAGAGGTAAGAGAGTGTTTTATGTAATTGAGAATTACCTAAAACATAGTGGAGTTTTTAGAAATTCCGAGTGGGTCATGGTTTTTCCTTCTTATTAGGCCTAGAAGATTTTTCACGAAAAATTGCGTGTCTCTTTTAATATTGCTTTGTAAGTTCAAGTCTTTAATTCCACAAAATTGCAAAAACGCACCAACTAACTCATACAACAATTCACCCCCTCTTGTTGTCTCTAAATAAGTCTACAATTGGTATCAAAGCGTTGTTCCTCATTTCCTCCGGAAATCTTGAGAGCAAAATCCTAGTAATTTAGGGATGATAAACATGAATTAAAGAATGGAAGACGGATACTTGATGTATAATCCATCATGATTACTTTTTCATTTTGGAAGTCTTCATGGTCAAAACGTGCAACCAAGCTCCAAGGGGTTAAATTAATGTTTTATGATGAATTAATTGTCCAAATACTAGAAAAGGTCCAAATATGAGTCTGACTTTGACTTCTTTGTCAAGGCTTTGTTAAGAATTTCAAAGTACAGCATAATTTATCTTTGAGGTACATAAGGTGTCACGTTATTTTAGCTTGACAATGTTGTACGTATCTTACTAAAATAAGTCAAATAAATATACCTAAATATAGTCTATGGCTTGGAGAATATGCCTAATTTAAGTTTAGTATAAGTATGGAAATTTTGAAGGAAAACTGCTATATTATTTCGTCCTTAATTAAGCCATTCAAGAGGTGATAATTGCTGAATTTATTCTTGCATTTTACTATATCAATTATAACCTTTTTAAGAAAGGAAAGTTTTTAATATTAAGGCTATTATCATTATTTTCGTCCATATAACTGTTGGAGTTTATAATGTCGACTTTATAGCTATTGAAAGAGAGATTATTGTCGTTTACCTATGGCTATTGCAAGTCATAATTCCATTGTTGAAGGTTTAATGGCTGAATCCAAGAGGAGTATCCAAGGGTTAGAAGCATTCAAGAAAAAGGATTATGAAGAATTAAAGTTTCGGATCTCAAGCATCAACATAAGGTGAATTACAAGATTTCCATGGATGGCATTTCAAGGTTTTTAAATTTTGATTTATTTCAACAAAAAAGTTAGTAAAATAATGAGTTTTAACTAGCATTATTTCTAACTTATTGTTAGGGTTTTTAATAATTTATAACCGAATTATCCTAAAGTATGTCAAGGAACTTTTCGTGGCTTTTAGTATGTTTTTCGGAGACTTTTGGTTTGTTTTCATGTACTTGCATACACTATATAAGGCTATGCAATGAGATGAATGATGATAGACTTGAGACTTAAAAATTTGATTAAAAAACCTTAAGCTATTTTGCTTGTTAATTAAGACATTGAGATTCTTGTAGGGAATTTGTCTTGTTTCTCGATTGTGAGTTTTTTCTCATTATTGAAGGAATTAGTGAGTTTGTTGAGAGTTTCAAACATACTAATTTGTATAATTAAATTCGAGTGAGTGTTCCTCAAATTAAGAATACATCCTAGCAAGATTAAGTGAATGTTCCTTACTTGCATATCCTTGAATCATAACAATCTAGTGAGTGTTCTTAGTTTGTTCTTTTATTTTTCGTAATATAAAAAACAAAAAAAGGTCCTTTGAAACGTGTTTCAAAACCTTGAAAACCTCTGTCAAACCTAAAACAGTAATTTCCATTCGATATTATACCCACATAAATCCCTTAAAATCATTTCATTTTCATACCTAGACCTTCTAAGCCAATACATTCCTTTTCTAAACCTTGTAACATTTGAAAAGCCCCTATTTGTTACTCTAATCCCGTTAGATTATACATCAGTACTCTACCCAAAGGCTACCAATGTTCGATGGTAAATTCTACACATACTGGAAAAATAGAATGCAAATTTTCATCAAAACTGAAAACTATTAACTATGGAGAGTAATCAAAATTGGAGACTTTGAGGTTACTACTATTAACTTAAATAATGAAATTGTTCCAAAACCTATAAATGAATATGAAACGGAACATTTTCAAAAATGTAAATGAATGCTCTTGCCATTAAAATTCTTCACTGTGGTCTTGGACCAAATGAACATAACAAAATAATGTGTTGTAAATCTTCCAAACAGATTTGGGACTTGTTAGAAGTTACCCATGAGGGTACTAATGAAGTGAAACGTTTAAAGATAGACTTACTAATGTCTAAATATGAACGATTTGGCATAAAACCTAGGGAAAACATCCAGGATATCTTTACTAGATTCACCAATACTAATGAACTTGTCTCAAAAGAAATATTCCTACTGATAAAGAGGTTAGGAAAATACTATGAAGCCTCCCTCAAGATGAACGTAGGAGAGCTAAAGTCACAGTCATCCAAGAATCAAAGGACTTCACCAAATTCAATCTTGAGGAGTTGACTGGTTCCCTTATGACCTACGAACTTCATCTAGGAACAATAGACAGTTCGAGGAACAAAGGATTGGTTCTAATATGTTTATAATTGTTGATAATATAATTGTATGTGTAACTTTTGTTTATATAATATTTAGTTCAATTAAATGTTTGTTTATTTAAATTTACTCCATATTCTATTATAATTATAGGTTCTTAACATGGATTTACGTAATGATAGAAAATGGATGTATAATAGAGTTTAAATTGTTCAAACACAGAGATACAATGCCCGTGTAATAAATGCAAAAATTGATTATTGAAAGAACCAGATCAAGTTAGGGAACACTTATTAAGAAAGTTATTCGTTGAGAATACGATGACTAGAACTGTTATTATAACTTGGAGGCTGAGAAAAATTCTAGGGTAGTGCAGACACAAATGATTAATTACTCGGTACCAAAATACATAATTCTACGTCCATACTCATAGATGGTATACGACGCAACTGCAAGTGTATTTTCAGACACTTATCACAATTTTTTTCCCTACACAATCTAGTGACGTACTTGTAGATTATGAACCCTAAGTCTAGATAGTTTTTTGGAGATGCTAAATTCTACTAACATGGTCACCTGGTTGCAAGAATCACACCAAGATGAGTAAGATAGGTCGATTAACAAACCTCAAGACTAACTTTCGCGTGCTCGATAGATCATAGCTCGTTGGTAAAAGAAGAATTGGATGAAGAGAATACAATGACAAATAATTTATACGACACAAAGAAACAAATAGCTACCCTCGAGAAGTCGACCTCCGTCTTATGAGGTCCTCTAAAAAACGCATGGTTTGGTCGATGATGAAACCAAGACTGTTAAATGGACCAACAATAAGGGTAAAACAAATCGTGCACTGAAAATTTTTAAAATTTTATTTTATTTCACAATATTTTTTTAATTATTTAATAATGGTTTTAATCTATCTTTGTTCTCTTAAGGAAGAGTATGTCCATATTCATTTTGAGAATCCTAAACATGATACCAACCAAATTTATTTGGAGGTAGCAGCGAATATGGATGTTGCATCGGTGAAAAAAAAGGAAGAAAAGAGAAGTGTTTAAGATGGGGTCCACCTCACAAATATATTATTACATTATTATTTCCAGCCACAACCTAATTATGATGCCATTCTTGACTTAAGAATGGCGGAGTTTGAAGATAGGCAAAATAATTTGCTCATTTATGAGTACGTTTGCGACCCCTTTATTGTGTCAAGTCTCGCGTTTTTCACTTGATACTATGCATACTATGCGTGATTTTACCTTGTTTTTCTCTTTGATTGTTTGGTGGTTGTTTAAGGTATTTTCGAAGGCATCGAAGTCAATTTCCATGTGTTTGAGACTTTGGAACGCAAGTGACTTTCGCAAACGCCTTGCTAAGTTCAACAACCTCTTGGTACCTTAAAGATACATACAGGCTAGAGATTGCATTGACTTGACCGAACCTAAAGGCAATTCCATCGAATAGACAAACGACAATCTGTAAAGAACCCACATCCCCAGCTTCGGGTGAAACAAACAGTAGCTTCAGTTAAAATTGGAGTGTTGAGCAGGTTTCGATTTGCGCAAACCAAAGGCAACTTCGAGCGGAGGAATATAAACTTTAGGCAAATCCATCTAGCTTCGGGCAAAGTTCTCTACAATAGTTTCTTATTTCGGGTGAATCACCTCATCTTTAGTCGAATGGAGCTAGCTTCGATCGTACTCACCCTAGCTTTGACTGAATGGCTATTTAAACGCAACAGTAGATTTGATTTCTTCGAGATTTGACGGAATGGGCCCTGTTTTCCGCAAAAATGAATTACTTCTCAAGCCAATGTTAAGGGCTATTATCATTTCAAGCACTATGTTCTTAGGCTATATATATTCTCATTTTCGGTAGAATCATGCCTATTGGGAATGCCGACTTCGCCTCACTTTAGGACATCAACCTTCATTGTTTTCCCTTAGTTCAAGCCCTCGATTAGAGTTTAAGCCCTAGATTAATGTAACACCCCGTTAAAATATCGAATAAAAATTATCTATTATATAAATAATTAGTCGATTAAATTCATTAACTAATTATTTGATTATATTTTTGTTGTGCGCGCGTTTCATCGCATAACAGTTTATCACATAACGGTTTTTGTGTCTTACGTTTAGACCGAACATTTAATTAATTAAATTAAAAAAATAAAAAAATATACGGCCATATATATGAATAGTTGGCTGGTTGTGAAGAGGGAATTAAGGAGTTCATGAAACTCCTTCCTAAATGCTTAATTTTTGACAATTAAGCTAGGCATTAAAGTGAGGCATTAAGGATAATTACATAGACCTTTGAATGGTCTTGTGAAGCATTTAAACAATATCAAAAACCAGAAAATTTTACCCCTTTTCTTAACATTTTTGGCCAAAAGGGAGAAAAGAGAGGAAAAGTGAGAAAAATATCCCTAAGTTGATTTTGGGTGTTTACTTGTTCTAAATTCATTCTTTAATCCTTGGAAATTTGTGAGTTCTTGATCTATAATTCTTTTGCAAAATTTTAATTTGTTAAAAGAATTTTATTCATAAGAATTATTTTATATAGTTTTTCCATGGCTTATAATTCTTTAACAAAATTCAATTTGTTAGAAGAATTATGTTCATGTTTTATTTTATAAAGTTTCTTATGATTTATAATTCTTTAACGAAATTCAATTTGTTAGAGGAATTATGTTTGTATTTTAATTTATATAGTTTTCATGAATTTATATTCATTTAACAAAGTTTCAATTTGTTATGAGGGATTGTGTTTATGACTTGTTTTATATAGTTTTTATGAGATTATAATTCTTTAACAAAATCTTAATTTAAGAAGAATTATGTGTGTGTATTTATTTATTTTTTAGTTATCGCATTTTATGATTCTTTAGCAAATTTTCAATTTCCTAGAAGGATCATGCTCATGATTTTTACTTTTTATGCATATATGACAAAAAACTATATATATATATATATATATATATATATATATATATATATATATATATATATATATATATATATATATATATATATATATATATATATATATATATATATATATATATATATATATATATATATATATATATATATTTGATGAGTGATGGGAATGTTCTAATTAATCTTTAATTTGGTGATGAGATTTGTAATGTGTGGGTGTTCATATTTTGATTTATGAATTTATTAATGTTTGGTTGATTTCATTAATATGATTGATTTATGGTGGTATATGATGAATTGTAAGTGTTGAGAATATAAATCATTGAATTATAAAAGAAAATTAAAGGGATGTAGTTATTAAAATAAAATAAGTTAATAAAATAAAAAAATTCTAGACAATAGCTTTTTGCTCGGCAGGAGTGCCTCAAGCCTCGTGTTTTGGGTGCGTTTTGTTGTCGTTTTGCTTATTGATCTCATTAAAAGTCATTTAAACGCTAAAATTAATTTAAAATAATAAATGAGTGTTAAAAATTATAAAATTTGGTACCCAACGTAATTGATTTCTTCCAAACGAAATGATAAGGTCGGATTTTCTGTTTGAATTTTCTAAACTGTCCAAAAAGACTAGTAAAGTTACAAGTCGCTTTTAGAAAATAGGAAATATTGAGATTTATGATTTAATCGTTTAAGCTTATGAATTTTAGTGATGCCTTGATGGTATAAAGTGGGTTGAATATGAAACACATACTAATACGTGATTTTTATATGTGCGTTTGTATTTAGAACCTCGGTTCATAATAGGTTGAAATTCCATTCTTGAAGTGCTTGTGTTGATCTATCGTGCTGCTAAGGTACACGCTTAGACTATACTTTTGCAATTGGTTATGTAAAGTAATTTTGTATTCATTCTATGATGTGATGTTGTATATCACTTAAGGCTTAGACACCTCAAATAATTTGAAAGGAGTTTAACATGCAATTGGAGGATGAATGTGTTGTTACCCTTATTGGGTTGGTATAAATTAGATTTGGTGCCCTTATGGGGTTAGAATTATTATTATCTGTTTCGCATGACAGTTATGGATCATTATGGTCACCATGGAAGTATGCATACTTTACCTATGACGACCCGAACAAGAGGGGCAACGTCTTAGGTCGAAGGTTGCCTTAGGATTAGCTCTCCCATGTGTATTCCTCCAAACCTTGATATTACTCTGGCGATCCGAACAGGATGGGCAACGACATCAGTTGGGATTTGAAAAGTCAAATATGATATCTAAACTATTAGAGCCTTTGCATGCTAGGATGAACTCATTGCTTGTATGTATAACCTATATAATGCATTGTATGAAGTCTCTGACGTGTAGTAGTTTATGTTCTTTGGAACGTGCTATGTTGTTGTCATTAGACGATTAGCAGGTTGACTTGCAGGTAGGGCTGGTGTGTGAGGAATTAAGCAATAGAACATGTAGACTTGCGTTATTTTTTTTGTCGAAGAAACTTTATTATTTTTTTTTATCGCAAGTATGCTTTTATTTTGAAAATTAATTAGTTTTGGATGAGGCCAGTAGGTTCTCAAGTTGTCAACCTTAAGAGTTCAGTTGATTTATTAAATTCGTTATTGTTATTTATTTCTTTATCACTAGAACGTTGTCGGTCCTAAAAACGGTTTAATTTAAATGTCCGACATGTAACCCAGAGTTTATATTTGCATGTGATATCCGGTTGGCTTTAACTTGGGCTATTACAATTAAAGTTTAATTTTTCTTTAATGCTTTCTTTAATGTTTTCGTTTATTTCTTTCCTTACATTCAAAGTCTTTTTCTTTAACCATTTCATATCAAGTATTGTATTGGATTGAAGCTTACCTTTCATTCAAGCATTTTATTTGATATAAGTTTTCAATTCTTTATTGTCGCCAAGTTCATTTATTGCTTTCATTACTCTTATTGTTTCCATTATTGTTATTAGATATTTTATTCTTTATGAGAATATTTTACTTTAATTCCTTATTGCTTTATTTATTGCGTTCTTGTAGATTTCATTCAAGTTCATCATGCTTAGTTTTATTCCTTCATTTATTGCTTTTAACCTAGTTATTTCCAGCATGAGTAAGTTGTTTTGTTAGGGGTTTGATTAGTGACACCCTGGAATGGTATGTTCTTCTTTGTATAGGATTAAGGTGAGGTTAATAATGATTGTTTGTTGACATTCGATACGAATCTTGTACTGCCACTCCTAGGGAGACTTAGGGTGATTATAGGTCGTTCGTGGGATCACCAACTTTCTCTCGTTATGTTGAGTGTCTTAATTAATCATTGTTTGATCTCTCTTGACCTAGTTCATCTTTTGTTAAAATCGACCTTGCTAGGTTAAGCTAAGATTTTATAAAAGTTTAAGGCCTAGCAGGGAAAATTAAAGTAAAATGGTAGAAGCATTAATTATCCGTAAAGAAATACAACTCGAGAGCATTGGCACCTCTTAACCCAAAACAAATGTCTAAGTAATAAAATAAAGGTTTAAAGTCCATTTCTTCCATGATTAAGAAAATTTTATTCTTCGCAAGTGGAACCTCACTCCCCAACCTACAACTTAACTAACTGCTAGTTGTTAACCACAAAAGGAACAACATCATCGCAAGATCATTAAGATCAAAGGTACACGTCAACAATATACTACACAAAATAATCATAAAATTAAAGTAACAATATTTTTTATAAGCTTGGTCCATTATAGTTATTTTAGTTACTTTTTAATTATTTTCGACTTCATCGTTTCTTAATAATTCACTTATAAATAAAATAGTCTGTCATACTAATGTAACTACCCAGCCATATTACCAGAACAAAGCCACCATACTACGAAAACAACCCAATATCCAAGTGTGAGAACAATACATTAGGGGGAGCAAACCCCTAAGCAAGTCTCTACCATAGGCAACACACCATACTTTGGTGCCTCGCAATGGCTCATAATGCCCCCATGTACCACGAGTAAAATCAATCCACCAATTGACGTCATACTATGTCCACTTTTATGTTAGTGAGGACATACTACTCTACTTATCAAATTATTGAAATCATACCTCTTGATTAAGGAAAACATACTATCATCTTTATACTTCATTCATTTTCCTGGATAAACAATCAGCGTGATATAATATTTTACTACATGTACATACCTTAAGAAGACAAGAGCAACTCTAAATGTACTTATCTAGGGCCACCTCAAACGTTTCGGGGGCCCTGTGGCATTTTTGAGATGGAACCTTCTTGTAACAAGAAAAATTCATATTACTTTATTAAAATTATATATTATATTCCAATACAAGTTAATACCAACCTTTTACTTGACGATAATTAGAATGAGTAAACTACAATTATAAAAATTACAAACCCATAAACGAAATAAGAGAATTATGAGAAAAATTAACGAATTATACTTACTTGAAGATGAATAAATGATCAGATGATGATGAAGAAGTTGGAAAATTCAAACTGTTCTCAATCGTAGTTCCCTTAACTGGCAATGGAAAAGGTGATAAAAATATACTGACTAGAATATCTTTTCATTTCTCTCTACATCTACTTTCACAGAGTAATTTTTCATATGGAAAAGTTCACTTTTTTATTGTTGAAGCAAAAGTCAATTGTGTGTATTATACTCTTAAGTCTAATGTTGTACTTCACTTCACTTACAAAAAAAAACGGTCCATTTGTTGGAATAGTTTTGCACTGGTAGAAAAATCTTCATTTGCTGCGATTTTTTGGCCATAATATGCTGCAATTAGACCCTAAGTATTAGTGATAGCAGCAGATGGCATATTTGAAATGCTGCGATTTATAACCGCAACACAAAAAAGCCTATATGTTGCGGGCCTCCCAAAACAGCAGCATATAGTGTAAGACTATATGCTGCGGGCCTCCTAAAACCGCAGCATATAGTGTAACACTATATGCTGCGGTTTAAGGAGGCCCGCAGCATATAGCATACAAATTTTTTTTTTTTCGCTTTTTTCGTTTAATATTAATAAATAATTCAATAATTAATGTACAATATAATAAACAATGATTAATGTACAATGTAATAATCCAATGATAATCACCAATTATCACCAATAATCATGAACTAATATGTATATACACTCTCGAACATATATATAATACTATACATATACAAAAGTCCTAAATCTAAACTTATTACATTATTTACCAAGAACAAAAATTAGCAAGATACGCGGCAATCTTGTCTTTCGATTCGCGCATTTCCCCATCTCTCAAAGGGCGTATTCCCCTTGGAGTGTCGTATAAAACCTATAACATAAAATTAAATTAAATGATACATAAACATTAGATTTTACGTACCAATAGTAAATATATAATATTATAATTTAAGAACGTAACAAATACTTACGACATCAATGTTTTCGACTCCAACCTCCTTCACGGATTGTAAGATATCGTCCATGTATTTGAGAGTGTAGAAGCTGCAATCAACGGTATTATAATCTTGTCAAAAGCACTAAGAGAAAATAGATATTAGTGCCAAAAAAGCTTTAAAAACCCTTAAAATCGCAACTTAGCACGTAATTTCAAGCATATGATTATGATTTTTAATTCTAACCACTTTAACACAATAATATTAACCAAATAGTGTTGTGTGCCAAGTTTCGTGCAAAACAAACCAAGTTTGAGATACTTTATGCGCGAAAGTACCAAAAAAGCTTAAAAACCCATAAAATCGCAACATAGCACGTAATTTCATGCATATGACTATGATTCTAAATTCTAACCACTTCAACATAATAATATATACCGAATAGTATTGTGTGCTAAGTTTCCTGCAAAACAAACCAAGTTTGACATACTTTATGCGCGAAAATACCTAAAAAGCTTAAAAAAAACCCTTAAAATCGCAACTTAGCACGTAATTTCAAGCATATGACTATGATTTTGAATTCTAACCGCTTCAACACAATAATATTTACCAAATAGTGTTGTGTGCCATGTTTCGTGGAAAACAAACCAAGTTTGAGATACTTTATGCGCGAAAATACCAAAAAAGCTTTAAAAACCCATAAAATCGCAACTTAGCACGTAATTTCATGCATATGACTATGATTTTCAATTCTAACCACTTTAACACAATAATATTTACCAAATAGTGTTTTGTGTCAATATTCGTGCAAAACAAACCAAGTTTGAGATACTTTATGCGCGAAAGTACCAAAAACTCTTAAAAACCCGTAAAATCGCAACTTAGCACGTAATTTCTAACATATGACTATGATTTTTAATTCTAACCAGTTTAACACAATAATATTACCAAATAGTGTTGTGTGCCAAGTTTCGTGCAACACAAACCAAGTTTGAGATACTTTATGCGCAAAAGTACCAAAAATGCTTAAAAACACTTAAAATCGAATAGTGTTGTGTACCTTTACTGCTGTCCATATTGGAAATGAGGCTCTGGATATAGATCCTATTTCTCCACGCATTTTCTTCATTATGCTGAAACACATGGGAAAAGTATAACTATTTATATATCAATGTATTTAATAATATTAATGTAATACTATTTATGTATATATAACACTTAATTAAATGAAATTGGTAAAATTTATAAAATTACGTACGCATTCAACAAGGCTTTGAATTTTGTGTTGTGAGGCGGGCTTTGAGCTTTTTGTAATGATTCGAAGACGTGCACAGTATTCGTCAAAGGACATATGACTAAAAGTATCCAATGCAAACTACAAACGCAAATTTGAAATCAACAAATTAGAGATATTGTCTGAACTTAAAAATCAAAAGATAAGTTCAATTTCAAAAATAAAACATACTCTTCCACATATGGAGCCAGAATGAACGTGTGTTTAGATGCAAAGGAATTATCCAAAGCAGTCTCAATGTATTCTTTGACGTCATCTGCATCATTTACGCTTTTAGTACCCGAAATCGATTCTGGACAAAACCATCCAATTTTTATTGGAGGTTCGCAAGAATTTATCTTCTCGTAAGTCCCACTAAGCTCACAAATAAGAAAATTTTGTCAGTAATTCGGTTATTAAAATAATTAAATAATAATGCCTAAATTGTAAGATAATAAGCATCACCTCATGTAGACCATTTTTTATCAGACGGGTCTACAATGTAGAATACTTCCTTGGCTTGTGTGGCTAGTATGAATAGCTCCTCACTATCACGCAAACGAGTTAAGTCTACAAGAGTGAATCCATAAGGGTCGTCATTTCTTATGCATCGTCGATTATTATCTATCAACTTACATTTGAAAAGACCAATAGTGAAAATAGAGTAGTCAAGCTCCCATATTTCTTGTACCCGCCCGTAGTATACCAATTTAGCATTAACCGGCGATTGATCCTTGGCACTCGCGTAAAATGTAGATGACGCTAAAAAATAGAAACCCCGCTATTCTATAGATAAGATGACTTCTTATCTTGACCCTTAGTCCAAAATGTGAAGCCATTGACATCGTAACCTTCATATTTATTGACATTATCACGAGGACCAAAAGCTAACCACTTAACAATTTCAGATACACCCTTGAGTTCTTCACTAATTACTCGATTATGAAACCAATCAATAAATGTCTTGTTATGCAACTGTATCAATCCTCTATCCCCTTTACAAGGATATTTTGCGCGCAATATATCTAAATGCGAAAAGGATGGACTTCAGGGAAAATGATGCAACACATACAAGTGTGCTAGTAAAAGACTGTCTCGAGGAGGTGTGATCGATTTGGAGCCAATTGTTCCTTTTCCCTCAAGCCTTCCTTCATGTTAAGAGGTGAGAAATCCAATAGGCTTTGCCATGGCCAAATACTCAGCTATAAAGTTACTAATCTCATCACTCACAGTGCCTTGAATCATATTCCCCTCGGGTTGTGTTAGATTCCTCAACTTGTTTTGTAAAACACCCATGTGTCTTTCAAAAGGATAGCACCACCTTAAAAAAACTGGACCCAAAAGCTTGATCTCACGAATGAGATGGACAATAAGATGAACCATTATGTCAAAGAAAGAAGGTGGAAAACACATCTCAAACTTGCATAAAGTTACAATCACGTAGACTTGAAGAGCATCAAGTTGAAAGGGATCAAGAACTTTACTACAAATTGTGTTGAAGAACGAACATAGCTCGGTAATAGCATATCTCACATGTTTTGGCAATATTCCACGGATTGCAATTGATAAGAACACTTGCATCATTACATGGCAATCGTGAAATTTCATGCTTCCCAACTTCAACTCACCATTTAGGGTCACAAATCTCTTCATGTTGGATGAGTACCCAGATGGAACCTTAATGCCATACAAAGACTCACAAAATGCCTGCTTCTCTTCTTTTGACAATGTGTAGCAAGATGGAGGCAAATAAACTTTGTCATTACTCATCTTCTTCTCACTGCCCTTTCCCTTGTTACTGCCACTAACTTCATCAGCTCTATTTCTTTTCTTACTCACCTTAACATGTGCCCACAACTCCGGACGAACACCCTTACATTCAAACCAATCTCGCACGGCCTTAACATCCTTTGTCTTACCCGGAATGTTCATGAGAGTTTTGAGAATGGCATCGCATACATTTGTCTCTATATGCATAACGTCAAGACAATGTCTAACCTGTAGATCTCTCCAATATAGAAGCTTCCAAAAGATTGATTCTTTGTTCATAATCGGTCTTTACCCCCTTGCACTTGCCCTGTTTCACCAAATACAGTCTCAACTCCCTTAACCTGTTCATAAACCTCATAACCGGTCAACGGTCGACGAGCTACACGGTCCTCAACCTCCTCGTTGAACATCTTCTTCTTCTTACGATATTGGTGATCTCGTGAGAGGAACTTTCAATGGTGCATGAATACGTGTACGCACTTAGGAATCCACGTGGATTGCATGTCCTTGATACATATTGGGCATGCTTTCTTCCCTTTGTTCTTATACTCCAATAAGTTGCCATATGCTAGAAAATCATTAACGGTGCAAAAAAACATTGCACGCAAGGTGAACTTTTCATTAGCATATGCATCAAACACGGAAACGCCTTCATCCCACATCTTTCTCAAATCATCAACGAGAGGTGCAAGCTATACATCTATGTCATTGCTAGGTTATTTAGGACCCAAGATAAGAAGCGAAAGCATAATGTACTTACGCTTCATACACAACCAAGGTGGAAAATTATAGATCATTAAACCGGCCAAGTACTATGTTAAGAACTAAGATTGCCGAATGGGTTCATTCCATCCGTACACAGTTCGAGCGTTAAATTACGAAATTCATCCCCAAAAGTCTTATGCAACCTATCAATACTCTTTCACTCCAGAGAATCAGATGGATGTGTGAGCAAATGACCTTTCTTCACCCTATCTGCATGCACCTCAAATTTAAAGCATCTTTCTTTATAGAAAACAAGCGCTTGAATCTAGGTATTATTAGAAGATATCACAATACCTTAACGCAGGGTCCTTTAGCATCCCGAGTCCTTAACGCTCGTAGCGCGATAACCCACACCTAGGACACTCTTCTAAGTTCTCGTTTTCATTCCAATACAATACATAATCATTCGGACACGCATGAATCTTCTAGTACTTTAAGTCAAAAGGACACATGAGCTTTTTGGCATAATATGTTGACTCTGGAAGTTCATTTCCCTCACGAAGCATCTCACCTAACACTTCTAATAACATTGTGAAACTAGCGTCACTCCAATTGAACTTTGACTTAATGTTGAAAATTGTCAACATTGCTGTTAGTTTGGTGAACTTTGTACATTTAGGGTACAAAGGCTTTTGAGAAGCTTCTGTCAACAAATCAAAAACAATAGGACGTTTTCCTAACTCATCCTCGACTCCCTCCATCATCTCATCAACAAGATCCACATCCTCATCGACATTCTCTTCATCTGTCTCATACCCATCAACATGATCTACTACATCCTCATTGACATCGGCCACATTATTGACATCCTCAACAACACTTTTCTCTTTGTAAACTCCCTCCTCACCATGCCAAACCCAAACATGATATTGAGGCCTAAACCCACGTCGAAGTATGTGCTCCCTAAGGATATGAATACTATCTACCTTTGATACATTTCCACAAGTGAGACATGGGTAATAAAAACCAACTCCCCCCGTCCTAACTTGATGTTCAACCGCAATACTACAAAATTATAATACGCCATCAATAAATTCTGACGATTCAATGCTTCCATACATCCAGGAACGATCTTTTGTCATCCCAAGTGTGATTAATTAATTCAAAATAAAAATAATATACAACTTTTAACATATATACTTAACGAACTCTAATTAACCACAAAATTAAGTAATAATCATTCATTTAACCCTAATTTACAATATTAATAATAAATCATCATAATATATAAATTGTTCAAAAAATATGTATATTCTAATAAGAAAATTGTTTTAACACAAATTAACCCTAATAATAATAAATTTAACCATAAACAACCCTAATTAAACCTAATTTACAAACTATAAAAAAATTATGATAAATTTAAAACTTAAAAACCACAACTACATACACATTCATAAATAAAATGAAGAAATAACTTAAAAATATAACAAAACATGAAATGTATGATAAATTTAAAAATTAAAAACAACAACTACATACACATTGATAAATTATGATAAATTTAAACCTAATTTACAAAATCAAAATGAAAATTATACCTTGAATTTTCGTGGGTTTTGGGTTGTGTATTACCTATAAAATGAAAAAGAAAAATAAAATTCATATAAAATAAACTAAGCCCTAAAACACAATTAATGAAGCTTGAACAATAATGGGTTTGAGAACTAAGCTTTAAAAAAATTATATCTTGAAGAAGAGCAAGAACTAAGCCCAAATTTCGTAGGTTTTGTATGTAAGCAGCAGATGAAGAAGAAGAGCAAGAATAAGTTGATGAAGAAGAGCAAGAACTAAGAAGATTCACTAGTGGAAAAAACCTTATTTGCTGCCCTTTTGTGGCCATAATATGCTGCGGTTTTGGCCCGCAACAATAGTGATAGCAGCAAATGACCTATTTTAAATGCTGCGGTTTAAAACCGTAGCAAAAAAAGGCTATTTGCTGCGGTCTTCTTAAAAAACCGCAGCAAATAGTGTATGACTATTTGCTGCGATTTTGAAGAAGCCCGCAGCAAATAATAGCCTTTTGTTTTTTTTGTTTTTTTTTATTTTGCTTTTTTCGTTTAATAGTATTAAATAATCCAATAATGTACAATGTAATAAACAATGATTAATCCAATGATAATCACCAATTAACACCAATAATCACCAATAAGATCTTTGTAAATTCTCGATCGTATATATAATATAATAATATGTACATATACAAATTAAAGTCCTAATAAATCAAAAGGTGCTTAAACTTGACACAATTACTTTTAAACTTACTCTAGTCATAAAAATAATGAATACTTGACTCCAAATGAGTGCCACACATCAAAAGCTCTCGGTTTTTGAGATTTAATCCTACATGTTTCATATAGAAAGCAGCTTGCGAAAGTGAATAGTGGATTCGAGTTGAGAATTTTTGTCCTTCGAATAAACATCGACATGGCAAACTGTCAATCTGCAAATCCAACGAAACACAAATAAGCATTAAACTCATCCAAAAACATAATTAATTAACATCCTAGATGTACATTAGAATACCAACTTAATCCTAAAAATAGAAAATGAATAATACATTATCAACAATCAATCACCAAGGAACTTGATCATTCACAAACATCGCGTTCAATCTTAAATCTTTATAAACATAAAAATAATGACACAAAAGCAACAAACCTTTTGAACCTGATTGAAGCTAAAAGAATTATTCATTAGCTAAAAGATATCTTATTGTATTATATAAGTAATGTATATAAATCTCATTTCATTCTGAGGTTCTTTAAATCTCTTCAGTTTCTTAGCCGATTTTTGATAAGCAAAAGCCACTATCCTACTTCCAAATTTCTACTTCATACAGATAATAAAGCAAACCGGGTTTAATACCAGCAAAAATTATCATCACCAAATAAAGATTGATAATTAATTACATGATTATAATCTTACATGATGTCGTTTATAAGAACAACTACCCATTGAACCATTGATACCACATACATAAGTAATTATTCACATTCAAATATACAACTACATATATATATAAGTAAATTATTCATATTCAATCTACCCTAAAAATCCTAATTAATTAAAATTATTCACATTCAAATATTCAAGTACATACATAAGTAAATTATTCAGATTCAAATATAAAATACATACCTTGGTAATGAGATATGATGATTTTGTTTCTACAATAAGATTATGTAACCTACAATGAAAAACAAAATCAAAATTAGTATAGAAAAAGACTAAATACTTATTAAAACACAATGACTTGAAAAAGAACAAGACTAGCCCTAATTTCGTGGCTTTTGAAGGAAAAGCAATAATGGTGCGTTGAAGAGCATAAACAAAGATGGAGAAGGAAATTCGTGCAATGGGTGGTTATTGAAGCAACAAATTTCAACAACACAGGAACTTGAAAAACTTAAACAAAGTCGTGGGGTTTGAAAGATGATGAACGAAATGTAGAGAAAACACAGTAGAGTAATATGATTTGAAAAACGTAAAGAACTTAAAGAGATTTTTCGTGGGTTTTTGAAGAGCTTGAAGAAGAAGACAGTAGTCGTCGTGGGTTTTTGAAGAAAGTTATTTTAGGGTTTTAAGAAATTGAACGTCAAAATGTGTTTTTTATATTTTTTGAACTGACTATTTGCTGCGGGCTTCTTAAAAAACCGCAACAAATAAGCATTATTAAACGAAAAAAAATGAATATTTGCTGCGGTTTTAGAAAGCCCGCAGCAAATAATAAATTTTGTTTTTCTTTTTTTTTCGTTTAATAAGCACTTATTTGCTGCGAGCTTAATAAAACCGCAGCAAATAATGCTTATTTGCTGCGGGCATCAGGTAGCCCGCAGCATTTGTACTATATATTTTTTTTCTTTTTATTTTTGCTATTAAATGCTGCGTCTAAGAAAAACCGCAGCAAATGACACGCTTCAAATGACGTTTTTTCCACTAGTGATTGTAGCTTTAATAAATAGTCGTGCGTTTGAAGGTTTGAAGAAGACAGTAGGTTTAATGAAACGAAAGAAAGGTTTTGCATTGTAACGTTAAAAGGCGCGAAAGGGTTAAATGTTGTGGGCAACCTTAATACTGCAACATTTGATGTGTCCAAATGGTTATATGCCGCGGGCACCATAAAAACCGTAGCATTTGTTGTCTATTTTTTTTCCTAATTCTTTTTCCTATTTATAGCTGCGCATATAAAAAATCGCAGCAAATGATTAGCAGCAGATAAGTTTTTTTCCACTAGTGTTGGGGCTCCCATGATTGTGAGGTCCTGTGCTATAGTACAGGGTGCACAGCTTATGTACCGAGCCTGTACTTATCAACTTCCAGTCACAAATCGAGATCCTACATAATTTAATCGTACATACTAGGATAAGCACACATTTATTCTATCTTAAATCACAAACCACTTTACACACATCGTCACAAGACATCCTATAACAATCACAAAGTCATCCCTTACGTTTCATACAATCACATTATTCAATAAAACTTTAGATTTGCGAATCTGTCTAAAACAATATATTAGGATTGACAAACTGAAATTTCGAGTTCATCGTTGCATTTAGAAGGTATTAAAGCCCCGTAATACCAAGTTTCATAATAATTAAATTACCCTAGGTATTTTTAACCTATTTTAAGGTCAAAAAGAATCCGAAAAATCATTTTTTCAACCAATTTAAAAACCCTATAGAATATTACCAATTTACTAAAAAAAACGTACAATATTAACATTATTATTATCCTATCCAAATTTTTTATAATTATGACAATCAACATCCTTTTAATTGTGTTTGTAGAAAGGAGAGATGGTTGGCATCTCCCCTGAAAGGGACGGGAATAGCTTTCGGGCTTTTCTTGTAACCTATACACATCCGGTTAAGGCTACCCACATTTGGTGGATCTCTAACATCCTTTTAATTTTAATTGTTTCAGTTTTATCATTTTATAATCACAATAAAATTTTAACCAAAACTACACACTTTCACAATACAATTTTCAAAATTTAGCACATATATCTATATCGAAAATTACTTTTCACTTAATTTGAAAATGTATGTACAAAATTCTATGCTTATATTATAATATACATACATCATTGAATTCTTCTAACCATTCTTACAACAAATAGTCATATTAATATGCTCACAATTTCAATTATCTAATTCTCATAAGAATTTCTATATCACATTAATATTATAAAACTATAACACACAATATCACATATTTAATAAAATTTTCAAATTTATAAGGGTTTATAATTTGATAGTTAAACAAAAAAGTCATGCCTTTTACAAAAATAATCATAGTTTAAAGAGTATACTTATAAATCAATTCGCAAAATGGAGGAAATACCAAGGTTTGGAGGAGGGTGGTGGTAGGTGTGTAGAGGCTGGGCCATGGAGGAGGAGATTTTTTTCCTTGTTTTGCTAGAATGCAATTTCCATAATTAGGATATTAGTAATTGTATGCAATCTTTCCAAATTCTACACAAATGGAGTTACAAAACTACCCTAAACCACTCCTCCTAACTGACCCCTCTTCAATTACCTCTAATTATTATTTTTTATTTATTTATTCATAAGTTTGTTTAGGTTGGGCTAAGTGTTTGATTGAGTAGAAGAAATTAATTAAAGCCTCTAGCCTAACTTTCATGTAAATGGGCACACTAAAAAAACTTGTACTAATTTCAAAAATACTTCTTTCTGTCAATATTTTTAAAAAAATATTTATACGAAAATTATCGGGTTGTTACATTTGTATAGTATTGGGTGTTTATAAAAATATTTTTTGATCAGGATTTAGTACAACGATTGCGAAAACTTGCTATCAAAATGGCGTTGTTGTCGGGGACAAGGCAATATGTTTACATTCATTTGTACTTGATGTATTTTATTTTCTTTTCTTTTTGTGTATTGTTTATCTTTTGCTTGTCAATGCTTACGCTTGGTTTATAGTGTTGTTCGCATGCATTATAACACACGCACATCAAAGCAACAGATTGTTCCGTATAATCGTGAGTTCAACGGTTGAGAAAGCAAACTCCTCATCCACATCCAGTTCTTAGTACTCCACATCCAAACCCTTCTGACCCTCCTATATCCACCATGGCCAAAGAACATCAATTTTTTGGTCAAATTGGGACTCTAGTTCCCATGAATTTCAATGGGGTGTCGTGCTTCCCATTTCAGCAACCCCATACCAAACCCACCCTCAGTTCACCTAGATTGTGAAGGGAACCCCCTTCTAAAAGAATGAGTACCCTCTCCAACACCTAGAGGCGTTCTTTGATATATGTGGCCTCATACCTTTGTGCCCCAATTGCCCGGACTTTGTGCGATTGCTCTTTTTATTCCACCTGAGTCTATTCGAGGATGCTTGAGACTTGTAAAAATGATTTAAGCCAAAATCCATCAAAACTTAGGCTCAATTGAAGAGGACTTTTTTAGAAAGGTTATATCCTACTGTCCAAACACAGGACTGACAAAAAAAATTATGTCATATACTGAAGAGGATACTATGAACCTGAGTGCTAAATGGAGTAGGTTCATGAGAATGATCGGAGCGTATTCTCATCACAAGTACGAAGAGAACCTTCTCAACATATTTTTTTATGATGGTCTCAATGATTCCACCAAAAATCTCCTAGTAGGTGGCCAGCTATCCAAGATCCCATGCAATCAGGTCAAGGCCAAGATCAAAGAAGTTGCTAAGAATAGCACTTAGGGAGGAGCAAGGGTTAACGCTCTACCGATGGGAATGATTGATACAACCAACATGGACACACTCAGTGCGAGGTTACTTTTGATAAGAAGTCGTGCAAGTTTAAACTTGCTACCAGTAGTTCCAATGTCTAATCAGTGCACAAGAAGTTATTTTCATGCGAAATCTGTGGGGCACCAATCATGACTCATCCTATTGAGGGCATAAACATTCTGACCAAATAGCGGCGGTGGATTATGGGAGATGGAACTAAGAAGGGGCTCCAGTCATTAATTATGATGGGTACAGGTACAATCCGACTGTGTAGCGGTCGTGAGCTATGGTGGGCAAAGCCAAGGGTACGCACATCAAAATTTCAACAACAACCAACCCTTTAAACCTCCCTTCAATTCAAACTCAAGCCAACGAAGCTTCAACTAAGGCTACAATCAGAAAACCATATTCCTTATGGAAATCAAGCTAATGGGAACGCTCCAAGGCAAGGTTTAAATAGGCCAAACAGTTATCTTCAAGTGCAAAGAGTTGACCCTAACCTCCCTTTCCCAATTACACACCCATCACCAAACCCTACTCCGAACAATGACTACCTTTCCTCGCAAATGAGCTCTCTTGCTCAACAAAACCACAACCTCTCCTAAATAAATCAAACTCTAATCACCTAGATGCAACAACTTCAAGCACAACAAAAGTTGTTTGAGTCCCAATTTGCACAGATGGCCAACCCTCCTCCATTATTACTATTGTCATCTTATCCCAACCCTATCCCGTCCACCCAACCTCTATCACCAAAAATTGCTAACTTCTACCCCAACCATCACACATGCTAGGCAATCTTGCTAAGATCGAGAACTTTCTTACTCCAACCTTGTTGTAGGTAGTGGGAATGATTTGGGGGAAGCATGTTCTAAGTGTCGTGAGCCTCAAGAGTTCAATGAGCATGTGGAGGATCTTGAGAGGAAAGAAGAGAAAGGCTTGATGATGAGATTGAGAAGAAGAGGAGTAGTGTAAAAAAAAAGAAGAGAAAAGAAAAAGAAGGATGAAGAAGAGAGGTGGAAGAAAATAGAGGAAAGAAGGAGACTTTAGTACCAACATGCCCCACTGCTACCTTTTTCTTCCAAGGCATCGAAAAAGCAATTGCAAGATAAGTTCCTAAACTTCCTAGAGCATATGAGGCAATTGGAGATGAAAATCCCGATTTTAGAAGCCATGGAGCAAATGCCTCAATATGCAAAATACCCGAAGACTCTCTTGGGGAATAAAATAAAGCTTATAGCCGAAGTGGTAACTTTACCAGAGCAAGTGAGTGCCCTCATTCAAGGTACTTGGGCTAAAAATAAAAAGCATAGAGGGCCTTTTGTGCTTCCGATTACCCTTGGGAAATTGGATGCTAGAGGAGCACTTGCCAACCTTATAAGCCTAATGCCTATGTCATTCGTTAAACAATTATCCCTCGAGCTTAAACCATCAGGAAAAACTAACTACCTCGCCAACCGCAGTATAAAATTTCCATATGGTGAGTTTTAGGACCTTCCGATCCTTCTAGAAAACATTGTGGTCCCATGTGATATTGTTGTGCTTGATGCAGCGGAGGACCCTTATACTCTCCTCAACTTAGGGAGAGATGCTCTAAAGACTTTGGGTGCCCTTATCGATTGCGAATCAAAAATTCCAGGTGATTGATGATGCTAAAGAAGTGAAGGTTATGGGGAATGTTGTGCTTGTCGAGGAGTTTGATGAGGAGATTATTGGTAAGGAGATAAATCTCAAGAATGATGATGGTGTTTGTGCTAAGAGTACTATTAAGCAAGCCTATCAAAATAAAAGGGCTCGAAATAGGACAACGAAGAAAAAGAAGATGGCTCCATCCTGGCTTGGGGGAGCCTTACATTCAAGTCCACCTCCTAGTGAAACTGTAATAAGCTATTTACTTTGTCCACTTCTGTGAAGTGGAGAGTCTTGATTCACCACGCCGGCAATGATGGAGATGCTAGGATTGAGCCCACTTTTATGGATGGTATTTATTTATGTTTTTTTGTTGATTGTTATGTTGAGCTTACCGATAGTAAACAAAAGCACTTACGGAAGATAACCCGATAATAGTTTTGTTTTGTTTTTTTTGCTTCGATAAAGTCCCAATGATATCAATCTTTCTCCTTGTGGTTTTCTTGTTCACCTTTCCCAAGTACTGAGATGGCTCTTGAGGTAGCTTTGGGGAGGGTCCCTATAGTTTTCAAGCTTTGAAAGATCCGTATTATCGATACTATTATCTTAATTTTTGCATGCTTAGACTAGTTTTAGTTTTTTCAGTTGTTGTTTTGAGTTGCGAAACTGGCATGCAAACTTCTGTTGTGTACATTATAGTGGTTATATGCTTACTCGTGTTTTCATAGCCCTATGCATGTTTTGGGATTGAGGAATCTATTTATTTTCTACTTAACTTTAGTGATCTTTACTTGTTTGGTTTTGTGGCTTTGATGATTTCCTTTTAAGGCGCATTTTGACTATCCATCAGGGTCGTCTTCTACATTTAAAGGCCCTAACCAAAAACAAAAATGGAGGCCTCTAAAAATTGAAAGTATTCAAAATTACAAAACTGTTAAATAGAATAGTTAAAAATTATTAATAAAACTACACTAAATCAACAATTATTAATCATAAGTTGACAATTGGGAAGCACCAATATTGTTTCTCTTCTATTCTTTTTCTATCTTCAATTTAGAAAAACAAAGCAATAGCTAGCATTAATTACAAAAATTTCTCTATTTATATTCTCCTCTTCTCTATGCCTTTGGTTTTTGACTTCTTTCTATTGGTAGCTTGACAATGAATAAATTAATTGGTTGTCAACCCCCTTTCAAACCAATTAATTAAGAATAGATGGAGGTCACAACTTAATGATATTGTTGCGTAATTGAAGAAAAATTAAAGAGCTTGATCTTGAAAGAATCGAGATATATACTTGGTGGTTTGGTGATTTGGGAAAAAAACAAGATGAAGAAATAAGGAGTTCAAAACAATGAGGAAGTAAGTGAGGCCCCTCAAATATCGAGGTCCTAAGCAGTTGCTCAGGGAGCTCCTCTCTATAGTCGGGGGGGCTGCTAACCATATTAAGATTGAGCCTTTTAGGACTCCATTGTGAGTCTACTCGTTTGAATGCTAGTTAGGGAATCTAGAAATTGTGTATGTTCTTCTTCAATGTAGTCTGCTTCTAATAAGCCAGGGATGATAACACGTTTGTAGTTAGAACTACATAGTCAAATTGCCTACCTTGTACATTAAATGACTTGAGGTTTTGCAAACTCTTTACCTTTATATTTTTCTTTGTAGCTATATTATTCACCTCTACATTGTCAAATATTGCCTCTCCTTACCTAGAGGATACTTAAGCGATTATGGTTTTGATGTGTGTTTGCATTGTAGTGTTGGTGATTTTTGTTAGCAAAGTGGTTTATAGATTTATGTGACTCTAAACATTATATTTGGTTTACTTTTTTCTCTCTTTTCTTCTTACATTCTCCAAAAAAGGAAAACAATGAACATCTTACATGAGGAAAACCAATGAAAAGGGAATGAGTAACGAAAAGAAACATGAGTTGAGAAACGCAAAAAGAAAAGAAAAAGTGGTAGAAAAACAAAAATTCAGAATAAGGTTATTTGGTCCGTCTTGATATTACCCACTCTGCTTTTCAACAAATGCTTGAATTTTTGAATAACTTCTAATGCTTCTAACTTTCAACAAGAAAATATACCCAAGTTTTTCGACTATAATCATCAATAAAAGTAATAAAGTAGCTTTTCTTCCCAAAAGATTCGGGAGAGATTAGCTTTGCTCTTTTGCTCTTTCTAATAGGGAAAGGGACTCCATGTTCTTTTTCCCATAATACAATCTCCTCATGCTGGCTTTGGCTGTTTAAACAAAGGTAAACCTACTACCATATTTTTCTGTTGCATTAACTTCATTCTATTAAAATTTAAATGTCCTAATCTGAGATGTCATAAACAAGTGTAATCATTAATCATGGTGCTGGAACAAGGTTGTGCTATATTCTTTAATTTTAAAGGAAACATTCTATTTTTGATCATTTGAGATTTTGGAATGAAACAATTGTTTTTATCTTTAGTGCTACAAAACCCATTTTTCATGATTATTTCATAACCTTTCTCCAAAAGTTGACAAAGACTTAAAAGATTGTTTTTAAGCTTTGGAGCATATAAAAAATTTGATATATAATCCATATTGCCATTGTTTATCTGAATAGGAACTTTTTCTTTTCCTATAATTTCAATTTTTGTATTATCTCCAAATCCTACAAAAGAATTGAAAGAATTATAAATTTCAGAGAACACTTCTTTATTATCGCACATATTCTTGAACCAGTGTCCAAATACCAAATGTAATCTTGACCTTCATCAACATTACATACCATCAATACAGTTTTTGTTGGTTTAGCTTCAGTTTTTTCAACATGGTTTACTTTTTCTTTTGAAGGAGCTTTGTAATAACATTCAATACTATAATGTCAATAATTATTGCAATTAAAATATTGAATATGAGACTTATTTGAATGTTCTTTGTTTCTCCATCCTTGACCTCTACTGCCACCATAGCCACAACCACGACCTCTTGCATTTTGGTATTGTTGAGTGACATTGATGATTTTACTTGTAATGCTTACTCTTCATGTGGTCATAAGAATTTATTATTTTTTCATGAACCAAAAGAGTACAATATATTTCATCTAATGAAAGTCCTTTAGAGTTACGCTCGGCTAACATGCACACTATAGTTTCATATTTTGACGTCATTGCTCAAAGGATTTTCATAACAATATAAAATTCTTTAATATCATCACCAAGCGCTTTATGTTGTTTGCTATAGAAGTAACATGATCAATGTACTCTGATGGTGTGCCAAACACTTCATTTTAATTGTCTAAAAATCTTATCTTTTCCGAGAATATCCCAAGCTTTATGAGATGTTTCATCTGCAACTATTTTCTCCAACATGTTTTATCCATCCATTGCTGAATGAATAAAACTTAAGCCCTTTAAATCATTTTTCCGAGAGCCATTAAATTCTTTCTTTTGTGCATCCGTCATTATAATTTTCTCTTCTTGTGCAGGCTTATTATTTCCTTTCACTAATTCTCGAACATCATGTTATATGAATGTTACCATCCTTTATACATTCCAATGTTCATAATTTTTACATGAGAATTTAGATAAACGTGCTACTTTTACATAAAAACTATATTACTTTTGTTTTTAAAAAAATCTAGTACCTTTTACCAAAAAACAGTAACTATCAGAAAAAAATACAAATCCAAAGTAACACGTTTTTCTGAAAAAAGTAACACCTTTTTATAATATATATATATATATATATATATATATATATATATATATATATATATATATATATATATATATATATATATATATATATATATATATATATATATATATATATATATATATATATATATATATATATATATATATATATATATATATATATATATATATATATATATATATATATAAAAGCAAATTTACTCCACTAATATCATTAGATTTGGTAATCTGTCTTAGAATATGCATGTCATTTTTCAAGTTTTTTATTAAATAGTACTCCCACCTATTCAGCTTATGTGTCCCATTTCCTTTTATTGTCAAGTCACCTTAATTGTTCCATTTCTGTTTTTGTTATGGGTTTTTGACTTTTATACCCTTAGTAGCTTTATCCTATTTTCAATTATACCCTTCATTACCCATACTAATTTTCCTCCCTTACATTAAAAACTCATTATACCACTCTGTTTCTTACCCTTAGGGTCCCACTTTTGACTCTCCTTAAAATCCGTAAAAAGTCAAATTGAACTCCTAAGGTGAATAGGAGGGAGTATGGTTTAATGATCATTAAGAATATCTTTTTTTTTTCTCTTTTTAAGGTAATTAAGGATATCAATAATAGGGCAAGACATGTCTATTGTTTCAACGAGGTCTAAGAATTATAGTCCTTTAGTTTCAAATCATAATGGACTAATGTAATGTGCAGGGGCGGACACCTAGAAAAAAATCAAATGATGTCGATATTGATAATTAAAAAAATTTACCTCATCAACATTTTATTTACGGTAATTGTCCACTTCAAGTTTTTATATTCTAAAAATGACGCATAATATCATCATTTGACAAGTATTGTAACAAATCACATTCAAAATAAGTTATAATTATATCATTAAAAAATTCATCAACTATCTTGATATTGAGTGTTATCAAGAGGACTTGGTGAATTCTCTAATGTTGAACTAGATACAAAATGCGACCGAGAAGCCACTCTTTTGAAATACGTATTTATTTTTATTTTTTTAACATAGTAAAACATAGGGAGAACAGTAATGGGGAGGGCGAAGCGAATGAATGAGGCAAATCGTGTGTTGCAAGATTTTTAGCATTGATTTTTGAAAAAGAAAAAAAAATCAGTTATAAAGTGTTCTTAACAAGTTTTGAACCCGTGTGATTGCTATCAATCTTTAAAACCTCTACCAACTGAGACACTTAGCTTATTAATAAATGTAAATGGTTTTGTATATAACTCGTATGAATTGAACAACTGACTTTCAAATCATTTGAACTTCTCATTTATGTGTAGTTGCACATCAGGTTTGCTATCAAGGGCGAAAATAACCTCTTTTTAGTTTATCAAAACAAGGGTACGGTTATGTACATTTAACCCTCTCTAATTTCATTTTAGATAGAAGCCACTTAATGACATTAAGATCATAAAATAAAATAACGTCGCAAGATATTAACAAATTATTATGGTCAGAAATTATATTGTAATAATATCTTTAATTAATACAACATAAAAAAGATTTGCTAGTCCCTTTAAATTTATTTTATATTTCATCTCATTTTGTATGACGTTGTCTTATCGTGAGACGAACTCATATAATTAGCTTATTTTTATAATTGATTACTATTTATTTTAACTAACTAAATATACATAGATAGGCTCAATAGAAATAATCTCACCAAAAAACTATCTCATTTAAAAATTTGTGATTATTGTAATAATTTCATAACAATAATACAAATATAAAAAAGACTCTTAACACTGGACTTAACACATATTTACTATACTCAGCTTTGTTTCATCTAATGGTTCCAAACATATAGTCTAGATTAAAACTTTGGACCTAGATGATTCGATAAATTTTAAATCAAATTGCTCAAACACTGGACTATCACCAAAGTACACTTAAAATGTAATGAATTGTCCCTCAAAAGAGATCTCAACTACACCTGTTTAAAGGGTTGGATTTCAGCAGGTCTATTTTAAATGGGCCAGGACGAGCCGGGTCATACAAAACAGGAAACAGCTTTAAATGGGTTGTGCTTGATAGCAAACCCCGACCCAACCCAACCCAACCCGTTTAAAGAGACCCTTGTTAGAGATGGTCTCATCTTCACAAGAGCTGATTTATCAGCTGCAGCTTGAATAGTTGCTTTCCTAACTTCTATAAATCAATCTACTGCATTTTCTGCTCACTGACAAATATAGATCTATTTTACAAAACTTACAAGAACTACACCAGAAAATAAAATTCAAAAACACACAGAACATACATTAACACCATACTTAGACTTGACTGATGGAATATATAAACATTTCTACCCTGCTCAGTAACCTAATTTCCAGGCAATAGAGTATATTACAGCTAGTAACGCATAGTCTAATTACATCATGTGATTATTATAAGAGCAAGATGCAACAAAAAATACAGCATCTCCATAAATTTTCCATAATTCATGAATGTATAATTAATACAAGGGCAATGATATTCACAATTCAGTACGTTAATGGTCAATAGATGAATCTTTATAATCCAAGAAAGCATTGATGATTTTTTCTTCAGAAAAATCAGTGAAGTAACCCTTTCCAGCAACCATACCTTCTTCCTTTGCAAGACGCTCAACCTCAATTTGAACTTGATCGCCTCCAACCTTGCTCGGTTCCAACAAATTGCAAGCTACCTCGATTGTTCCCTCACCGTGAGCAAGCGCCATAGCTTGCACTGACGGAAGTCCACCTCCTCTTTCGCTGACGAGTTTAGCAATTCTACGAACAGCTGAAAAATCTGTTGAAAAGATTGGGACATTGTAATTATCCACCCATCTTGTACTCCCTATAACAACAACGCCCTTAGATAGATCAACATGACTAGGCCCTTCATCTGGGGACAAAGGTAAATGCTGCGAATTTGGCCCCCCAACCCAAATATTTCCGCGAGTGTTGGGCCTAAAGTAACCAAGCCCTCTTCTAATGGAATCAAGAGTGCGTCCCTCTTCATGTGCCGCTCCATAGAGAAAGGTTGGTACTGCAGATTCAAAAATTGAGTGCTCAACGGAAGAGTAGATGCCCTTGAAAGTTACGTGCGTCCCTCATTCATTATCAAAAGAAACAGAATTTAAGTACTGCAATTACAGCATCATCATAACTTTAAGTCATTTACTTTTAATTCTAAATAAAGTAAACAAACCTTCAAGCTTGGTGCCAACTTCTCTGGCCAAAGACCTTGCAATATAAGTCGTTTGCTCCATAGAAGCAATACCCAATGGGTGAAAGCAAATGTGATCAACAACTCCTAGACGAGGATGGGTTCCACTGTGACTATTGAAATTAACTGCTATCAAAGCAGCTTTAACCATTGCAAATGCAACATCTTTTAGAGAGCAATCGCCCGAAGAAAAATTTGGAGGTAACTTAGAAACAAGAGTATAACCAACTCTATTGTAAGTTTCATCTTCAAACTTATTGATAATTCTAGCTCCAGACAAAAGCTTGACAGCTCGTTCAATAGACACAAGGGCAGCTTTGTTGCGGCTTTCAGATATGTATAACTTGCAACAAGCAAGCACAGGTCTTAACATTTTATTACTCCACTAGCCTTCCCAATCTACAGGAAAGACAAATCCCACAATTAGCTTCGTAATGACCATACAACGGCCAGGACTGCAGGCTAATAAAAACCCATGAAACTGCATATTTGATACTTTACTTATGCACATGGTTACATAAATGACTACATTGCCTAAAGTGTCATTACAGTATAATGAGCATTTTTCTTACAATATTAAACACTCTAACATGAAACTATGATGTATTTACAATATTAAACACTCTAACATGAAGTTTCTGCTTAACAATATTAAAAACTCTAACATGAAGTTTCTGCTTAACAATATTAAACACTCTAACATGAAGTTTCTGCTTTACTGGAAAAAGACGCTATGATGTTGCTAAAGAAATAAAATGAAGTGCTGCAGCAGTCAGCACATACAAAACATCAGGCTGAACAATTGAGCATTAGAGTGAAAAGTTTCATATTCATAACCAATGGCTCACAGCACCAGACATTTCCTTAATATAATTGAACAACCAAAAGATAATTCACAAATTCAGGACATGTCAATCAAGAATGCAAATATTAAGAAAGAGAGAGTCTAAACATGAAATCAAGTGTAGATCAATTGACTTACCTAGGCTTAAAACTTTCGTTGTAGCATCAAAATAGAAAAACTAAAGTATATTCTCTGCTTTTAAAAGAGGGTCAATTTTTAAAATAAGTGCAATTTAAAACATGTATAGATCAATTGACTTACCTAGGCTCAAAAGGTTAAGCTGACACAGCCTTAGCACTAACAATATAAAGGTAGCAAACTATCAATAAGACTATCTTATTTTATAGGAAAAACACAACAAATTACTAACTGTACCTCACTTATTAGTTATTCCCAAAAGTCAATAATCATCAGCATCAGACATTTTTGGGTATCCCTTGCATACCAATGTCAGTCCTAAAGTAGCACAAATAGACTTAAACTTCAACCTAAGCTCTTTTAAAATGTCATCTTTGCTCTCATCTTCAGGATCTATAAATGGGTACTTCATAAGCAGCCCCTGAATCTGATGTATAATTCTCTGGAGCCGAGCAGAGAAGTGACCCGTGTTCAATCTAAAACACTGAGGTCCAAACATCAACAAAACCACAGTAGAATCCAAGCTTTTTATCAAATTCAAACCCATAATTTAGACCCACTTCATAGCTGTCTTGCCTGCCCAAGCTAAGGCCATCTTTATAACGATCTTTGTTAAGAAATTGATTATATTAATTATGTTTTTAGAGAACTTGTTAAGAAAGGTTAGAATATTCTGTTGTACTTCCTTAATCGTAGGAAGTTAGTTAGCGAACTCTTTTATATATAAACAAGTGTATACGTATGAAGAAGTAATTGAATGAGAATAAGAAAAAACCATTGAAGTTTAAACGTTTGAGAAAAGAGATTGAAAGCAAAGACCTGTTGTGATGGCCCGAGATCGCCGGTGCTGGAGATCGAAGACCTGCCGGCTGCCGGTGATGGAGTTCCAAGAAAAAAAGAGTTCAGGTTTGGAAACGCAGAAGAAAACAGAAAAGTTATTTTAGTGAGAGAAAATCTGAGAGAAGGTTTTAAATCTTTTAATTACTTTGTGGGGGGTGTTTTGGCACGGGGAATAAAAATTGTGATACTCATGTGTGACATTTGGGATAATACTTTATGAAAAAATGTTTTATGTTTATGTTTGGTAAAATTTTAGAATGGAAATAGCTTTAATTAAAAATTGTTATAAAGTTACTAATTTATTCTTATTGTATATTGTCCATTTTACTTCATTAATTGTAAAATTATCATTTTTAAATAAATCTAAGTCTCATTCTAGTCTTTCTACCTTTAGGATATTAAAAGGTGGGAGTTGAAGAGTTGATACTTAAAAGTCTTATACCAAGTCCCTATAGACAAACATGATATTATATTTAATTTAGGTGTCAACCTATTCCCTCATGCAAACACCTAGGTTTTAGAAACGCAATTCTTAAATTTCGTCACCCTTTTTATTTTATCGCCACCCCCTCCCCTGAGGAAATTATGAATTTGCCCCTGAATTTTCAAAAAATTACGATTTTGCCATTAAACTTAAAATTTTCTACATATACCACAATCTCACTAAAATTTTTCTTACCATACTTAAAAACAACCTTACAAAAGCAAATTGTTGGAGAAAAAACTAAGTTCAATCCGCAAACAATTAATCGAGGTAGTTTCTTTTCGAATGTAATTAATTTAAATTTACAAACGGAAAAAAATATATACATTTAAATTGAATCGCCCAGATCTGGGCGATTCAATTTAAATTTTTTTTTTCGTTTGTTTTTGAATAATTATTATAATTTTTAATTATATTATTATTGTTATTATTATTATTTTTATTATTGTTATTATTATTAATTTTATTATTATTGTTATTATTGTTGTGATTGTTATTATTTTTATTATTAAATATATATTTATGTTTTGATTTTTAATTTATTAATGTAAATATGTTTGTTAAAATTATTATTATTATTTTTATTTTTAATAACTTTTTTATATTATTTTTATTATTATTGTTATTATTGTTGTTTTTTTTTTCGAATCTAAATTATTTAAATTTAAAAAAAAATTAAATTGAATCGCCCAGATCTGGGCGATTCATTTTATTTATTTATTTTTTTCGTTTCTTTTTGATAATTATTATTATTTTTTTTAATTTTATTATTGTTGTTATTATTATTATTATTACTGTTATTATTATTAATTTTTTTATCATTTTTGTGATTGTTATTATTTTTATTATTAAATTATTATATTTCTTTTAATTATTAATTTATTATTTTAAATATATTTATTATAATTAATATTATTATTATTAATAATAAACTTTGTATGTTGTGTTGAAAATTATTTTTATTATTGGTGTTGTTTGGTTTTTTTTCTTTTTTTTCCATTTTTTGTTTTTTAGAATAATTTTTTTATATTATTATTGTTATTATTATTATTATTATTATTATTATTATTATTATTATTATTATTATTATTATTATTATTATTTTTACTATTATATTATTATTATAGTGGTTGTTATTATTATTATTGTTATTATATTATCCTTTAATTTTATTTTTAATTTTTTTTTGTTATTAGTGTTATGATTATTATTATTATTTGTGTTATTATTGTTATGATTATTATTAATGTTATGAATTTTGTTGATGTTGTTATTATTTTTATGATTATTGTCAATTTAGAAAATTATTATTGTTTTTTGTTCATGTGGTTAATGTAATGTAATATTTGATTATGTTCATTTATTATTAATATTTAATGAAATTGTCAAAAATTGTAGTAAATGGCTGGTAATCAAGGAAAAGGAAAGGGGTTTTTTAGACAATTGTTGAGAGGTAATAGTTCTAGGCCTACCTTACTTAGAGGGTACCCGCATGAGAGGGGGGTAACGAGTTCTGCTAGGAGGGCTAGGCAGGAAGAGGCTGCCAGACACAGTATTGCCCAAAGGTCGAGTGCGCTAGACCTAGTCCGAACCCCTCTTGATAACCAATTTAGCAACATCCAGAGTAGTTGGGGGGTTTCTAGTGATGATGATAATGATGCTGATGATGTTCAATACGAAGCTCTTGATTCTCGCCCATTGGACTGGACTGTTGTTCGGGGGCCCGACGGGAGATTCGCACGTGGCGGCACTAGTTCTTCTACCGCATCTGAGCACGTAGGACGTAGTTTCGTCGATAATGAGCCGCCACTAGAGAGCAGGCCCTCACAGTCCGCTAACACGGATTGGTTAGTCACATCGCCCCAGCTCGGGGGGCTGACAAATACGCGACTGATCCCTAGCTATGGAAGGCACATAGCTAAACTTATTTTCGACGGCTCCGAGCATACGCCTCCGATTCTGGATTGCCATATTAGGAATAGGCCGGTGGAGTCCATCATCCGACTGAGGGATATGTCCGATGCGCTAAACGATGTTCTACCTACCACTTCCCTCGGCCGACTATCGGACATTATACACCAGCACATCGACTGTGCTTTGATATCGGCGTTCGTGGAGAGGTGGTAGCCGGATATGAACACCTTCCACATGACATGGGGGAAATGACAATTATGTTGCACGACGTGCAACGCGTACTAGGCATTTCTATTGAAGGTTCTCTGCCGGCTGAGCCTTCTGAGGCGGAGTGGCAAGTCGGTATCACCAATCTGTTTGGGGAGCCTATGTCTGAGCTTCGGCGTAGAGGTGCATTCACCTGCGGCTGCGTGAACGTTGCTGAACTTATGCAGCTGTGTCATAGGTTCCAGGCCATGGAAACCCAGACGACAGCGTACTACATGGCTATCATCGGTTCTACCTTGCTAGCGGATAAGACCAGAATTGGCATGCGACCTCACCCGATACTTGCTGTGAACGTCGATCAGCAGGAGGTGGCCTGGGGTGCGGTGACCTTGGCCTACTTGTATAGGCAGCTCGGAATGACATCTAGGGCTAGTTGCAAGACCATTGTGGACTGCCTCACATTGCTCCAAACATGGATCTATGAGTACTTTTTAATTTCACATTATTCTTATTTGTTAACTTGGCCTGCATGCAGGTGGAATGGACTCCGTACAATTCTGCTCCTAGTGTGTTACTGAATGAGCACCGACGCACCACCATCATGGATGGCAGCATTTCGCAGGATTTAGTTCGGGTTTCAATCCAGGCCGCAACTATTTATCAAGAACTTAGCTGCTTTTTGTATCTTTATTGATGACTTGATGATGATGTATTTTTTTTCATTTTTAGCAAACAATATTCCTAATCAAATGTAATATTTTACTTTTGTTTTAAACAGTTTCAGTTTTTATAATTTAAAGTTTTTAACAGTTCGACATTTTGAGACTTATGCAATGTTCTTGTATTAAACATTATTATTAAATGTTAATTATGTATCGACATTGCCGCTCCTGTTACACGCGGCAACTACCGAATGAACAACCACAAACAAGAAAAGTAGGGATAACCCTAATTACCCAATACCACTTAGGGTGATTCATATACATCAATTCATGACAAATAAAAAAAATACAACTCTAAACTTTACATCAATAATCTAATTCTACCTCAATGATTTCTCTTTATTTCATAATTTTCCATTGTAAGTTCACATACTGAAAGACAACAAGTAAGAAGAAGTAGAGAAAGGATTTTCTTTATTAATGATAATCTTGGATACACACTGAATGAAAAGCAGCCTCCTTATATAGGAATACAAGACATCATCGATAGGAGTTAGTTACATAAGTTGTTACACTAACAAACTTCTAACAACCTATACGAGATAAAACTAACTCTTATAAAACAGAATGCCACCTATACAAATAAGACTAAGAAAATAATGTTGTGCTGGCAGAAGGAGTTGCAGACAACAAGGTGTACACAACACTTGTAGTCACTGATAAACACTTGCTGATTTCTTCCATTTGATGCTTGATCTTCATTCCATATATAAGAAGTAACCAAGCAATGTAGAATCATACAGGCAACCTGTACAACATACTCACATACTCAACATCCCCCCTCAAACTAGGGGTTGTCTTTGCTGAAACTCCTAGTTTGGATAATAAGTCTCTAAATTGTCCTGATGGTAAAACTTTAGTAAACACATCAGCTAATTGATTTTTAGTAGGGAGATAGGACAATTGCAAGAGCCCCTCCATGATTTTGTCTCGAGTAAAGTGACAATCTACCTTGATGTGTTTCTTTCTTTCGTGAAAGAAGGGATTTTTTCTAATGTATATAGCGGACTGGTTATCACAACTAAGTGTAACAGATCTCAACTTTGTAATTCCAAGCTCTTCTAGTAACCTAACCACCCAGGCTACCTTTAAAGTCGCTTGAGACATATATCTCGATACTCTGCTTCTGAGCTAGATTTGGAGACAATATGTTGCTTTTTTGCTTTCCAACATATAGGAGACTTTCCTAGTAAAATTAAATATCCAGTGATAGATCTTCTACTGTCAAGACAAGAAGCCCAGTTTGAGTTTGAGAAGGCTTGTAATACTAGTTTATCACTACCCTTAAGGATAATTCCTTGACCACAAGTACCATTGACATAATTGAGGACATAAAGCAATGCTGCATAAACTGACTTAGAGTTTGTACGGTATATGATAAGTGAGATCTAGTATTAGTGAGGAGATTCAGTTTTTTTTATAATGCTTCTATAAACACTAGGATCATCTAGTAACTCTCCCTCAAAGGCAGGTAGTTTACTATTTAAAGGTAAAGGGGTAGCAGCTTTCTTGAAACATTTTTGCCAACTAGCCTTCAAAAGCTGTTAAGTACATTTATATTGAGTTAAGATAACTCCTTCTGTAGTATGACTTATTTCCATCCCAAGAAAGTAGTTCAAATGTCCTAAGTCTTTGATAGTGAATTTCTTATGTAGGTGATCTTTTAAATCCTTGATTTCTTGTTGGTTATTCCTAGTAACAAGGATGTCATCTATATGTATTGTAACAATGATGATTGATGAAGATATTCTCTTTATAAAAAGAGAGTAGTCATTTTTGGACTGCCCATATCCAAGACTTCTTAGTTCTTCAAAGAGTTTGGCATGCCATTGCCTTGAAGCCTGTTTGAGGACATATAGGGACTTCTTAAGTAAACAGACCTTCCCCTTGGGATTATTAATGCCTTCAGGCATTTGCATATATACTTGCTCATTTAAACTTCCATGTAGAAAAGAATTCTTTACATCAAGTTGATAAACTATCCATTTTTGAGATGCAACTAATGCTAGTACGCATCTTATAGTTGTCATTTTTATGACTGGTGAGAAGGTCTCATCATAGTCAATACCATATTTTTGGTTATACCCTATAACTACTAATCTTGCTTTAAACCTCTCCAATGATCAATCAGCTTTCAACTTAACCTTATACACCCATTTGCACCCTATTGCCTTTCTTCCTTTGGGAAGGTCAACAACTATCCAAGTTGAGTTTTTAGACAATGCTTCTAGTTCTTTTTTCATGGCTTCTTTCCAAAGAAAATCTTGAGAAGCTTCTTTATAACAACTTAGTTCATGATAGTTTTAGTGTTTATATACTAGACCTTTGTGTGTGGATGCAAGATCCTTAAAATGAATTAGGTTGCATTAGTGGGATAAAGTTTGTCCAAAAACATAGTCATTTAAGTATTTAGGTTTCTTAATGATCCTTTGTTGTTTCTGACTATCTTTGTTCAAACACATAGGCAATGGAGATTCAACAATTTTCTCCTGAGGATATTGTACCCTTTGTTCTGTGTTGGAGTTTTGTTGTGCACCTTCTGAGGTGTCAGTACCTTTGTTACAAGGGATCATATTATCTCTATTTATATGATCAAAGCTGGACTTAGTTAAGAAAAACTAAGTTAGAGGTTGTGTATCTTGATTTACGATGAAGTGTGGGGAAAAATTTTCATGAAATCTAACATCTCTAGAAATAAACACAACTTTTGTTTTCAAGTTATAAAGTTTGAATCCTTTTTGAATTTATGCATACCCAATGAGTATGCATGGATTAGCTTTGGGATCCAGTTTCATTCTTTCTCTTTTTAAAGTAGATGCATAGAAAAGGCAACCAAAGGGTTTTAACAAGTCATATTTTAGAGGTTTACCAAATAGGACCTCATATGGACTCTTGTCTTGTATGATGGTCATAGGAATTTTGTTAATAAGGAAGGCTGCACATTGCACAGAGTCTCCCCAAAAAGACATAAGGAGCTTTGATTGGAACATGAGTGACCTCATTACTTCTCCCAAATGCCTATGTTTTCTTTCTACAACCTATTCTGTTGTGGGGTGTCAACGCAACTACTTTGATGAGCAATACCCTTGGTTATTTAGAACTACAATGTTTCTCATTTTGAAAGTTCCTTTGCATTATCTGTTCTAACTTGCTTAATCTTGACATTAAACCGAGTCAAGAAATATTCAAAGAATTGTTTGAACTAATTCAAAAACTCAGATTTGTGTTTAATAAGGAAAACCCTAGTAAATCTTGAGAAATCATCTACTATTGTATGAAGCTATTACATTGTGTTCTAGTTGAGTGTCTCAATGGACCCTATACATCCATGTGCAACAATTGAAATACACTTTGTGTATCTTTTATTTTCTTAGAAAAACTAGATCTAGTCTGTTTTTTCAAGGGACATATGGTGCAAAAGCAGCTATCATTAATGTATTTTCCTTTTAGTTTAGGAAATATGATTTGAATGTTGTTAAAGGGTAAATGCCTTAATCTGATGTGCCACATTTTTAGATTATGTAGCTTCTTTTCTTCTGTATTGTTTGTTTCAATACAAGCAGCATGTGTTCTTGCTTCTACATCATTGTTGTAGTGTAGATAGTATAGAGTGCCTCTTATTAACCAAGTAGTAAAGGCATCCTCATTAAACTTCCCTGCATAATACACTCATTAGTGGTGAATATTATCTCATAATGCATGTCCTTGACAAGCTTGTTAACTGAGATGAGATTATATTGGAAACATGGAACATACAAAACATTCTTTAATAGAATATCATTATGTATTCTCACATCTCGTATAATATTCACTTTAACTTGACTCCCATTTGGAGTGATAACAGAATGATTACTCATGGTTAGTGTTTTGCAATTATGAAACAATGAAAGGTTATAACACATGTGGTCCGATGCCTATCAATAATCCATGTGTTATGATTAATAATAGAAAAACAACATGTACCTGTAGACTGCACAACATTAGAGCATGCAACTTCCTTTGTTTCATTCACCTGCTTACTCAACAAACTCATAAGCTGATTAAACTGCTCAACGGTAAGCTTTGTATTCACATAGTTGTTTTCTTGATTCATGACAGCATCAATTGAAGGGTAAGGATATCCTTGTGCTGCATTGGCTTTACTTTCATCTTTTCTCCATGAGTTTTGTCTGAAATTGGGTGGATAACCGTGCACTTTCCAACACATTTCATAAGTGTGGCCATTGATTTTACAATGATCACAAAACAGGTTAGTATTGTGCCTTTTGTTACCATTTCCTTTGAAGTTCTTATTCTTAAACTCATTGTACTTCCTCTTCTCCATTCTACAAGCAATGTTGGGTTCTTGTGAATCTTCAATGCGAATCTTGCTTATTTCTTGGTGTACTTGCTCTTGGATCTGGCTTGGTGGTATCTCCCATTTAGTTTCATTAGAAATTGAATGACTCTCCCAGACTGTTGGCTTTTGAGCACTTTCTGTGATAGAATGCAAGAACACCATGTACAAGAACATATGACAAGAGGGTCTAGGGCATCAATTTCATCCCATGGACCCTTCATTTTGTTGAAGAAGTCTTCAATGGATATGTCCGGTCCTTGCAGGACTTCTTGAACCGTGAACAATTGAGCAGAGGATGATTGACCGAATCTTTGTTCAAGCTCATCCCTAATTCCTGTTGCTGTTTTAATCTGTAAAACGCTTTGTGTAATCTTTTCACTCATGGCATTTAGAAGCCATCCAATGATCATGCCTTTGCATGGTTCTCATTTGTTGTGCTTCTTTTACAGGTTCCATCTTTGAACCCTAACTTGTTCTTTCCAGATAAAGCTATAGTGACAGCTCTTTTCCACCCCTCAAAGCCCACTCCATCATATATTGTAGATACAATCTTTAAACCAGTTTCGGTGGGGTGAGGAAAGTAGGGGCTGGCCTGATTAAGAGTAAGATCGTTCGTCTTATCTGTCTTGTTAACCATCACATACTCTTGCTTAAACGCATATAATGGCAGAAAGAATCAGTAGAGACGTTCAGAGTGTAAGCTCTAATACCATGAAAGAAAACAAGCAAGAAGAAGTTGAGAAAGGATTTTCTTTATTAATGATAATCTTAGATACACACTGAATGAGGAGTAGCCTCCATATATAGGAATACAAGACATCATCGATAGGACTTAGTTACATAAGTTGTTACACTAACAAACTTCTAACAACCTATACGAGATAAAACTAACTCTTAGAGCATCCTTACTCATGACCCAAAAAAAGGTCATCTTACTATTTCACAATTTTTCTCTCTCCTAAAATTTCATCTTTCAATCTAATTTTGTTAACAATGACCTCTTTTAAAAGGTCATCATCCTCTCTTTCTTACTTTTTTTCTACCCAACAATAATTTCTCTCCCTTAATTTATCTAACATTTATCTTTATTTTTTTTGATAAATATAAATATAAATATAATTTTTAATAAATATTTTTTAATATGTAAGAAAAATTCGTTAACTTCAAATAAATATTACAATGCACATACATAAAATAAATACGCAAATTAAAAAACTAAAATTTTAAATGATACATTAATTGCGGTTTTCTCAAATAATGTTGCCCAAATTGGTTGATTATTCCCTTTGTGAAATGAGCGAGTGCTTTTCGTGCTGTGCTTTCGCTAATTCGGAGGTACTCATCAACTTGATCAGCAGCCACCCCGTATGTTAGCATACGAAGAGCTGCAGTACACTTTTGTAAAGCACTTAGACCTTTTCTACCAGTTGCATCAATGTTGGTAGTGAACCATGGATCGTTGTTGGAGACAGCTTCCATTATACGTAAAAATACATGTTTCCTCATCCTAAACCTACGTCGAAACAATCGAGAAGACTATGTAGGATTTTCAGCAAAATAATCATTAAATAGTTGGGAATGACCTTTTAAATGGTCTCTTTGAATTCGACATTCTCACCCTTGGTTGTAGTGTTGAAACAATGGGAGGAATTGCGTATTGAAAGGCATAATCAACCATATTATGTATTAGTTCATTCTCTTCGTCAGAAGATGAAGAACTTGAAGTGGATGAGGCAAAATGTAATACCCTAGGTTTAGCTTGAAAAAGGATTGATAGACTACTCATATCAACAAGGTACATCTTCTTTTCTAGGGTGCCCATTTGTTAAGAACTCCACAGTTATGCGTGCTTGGTGGAGAGCAATCTTAAGATGGGTGACCTCCTAGGAAGTTTTCCCGGGTGCGCACGAGTGAGGCCAAAGTGCGCTGTAAAGACTTGTGTTGGTTTGTGAGGCTAGTCTACAGTCTCCAAGAGTAGTCATCAGCGGTCCGAGGGGCTAAGGTGTTACACAAAATTGAAGTTAGAAAAGCTCATTTTGAAGTTATAAATCCAATCGAATTTGGATGTGCACATATATAATATTATGCATGCCAAAAGGTGATGGAAAGGTAAAGACTAATGCATGCCAAAAAGGTGATGGAAATGAGAAAACTAATGCATGCAAAAAGGTGATGGAAAGGAAAAGACTAATGCATGCTAAAAGGTGATAGAAATGAGAAGACTAATGCATGAAAACCTTACATAATTAAAACATCATTTTTAAAGATTACATAATTAAACCATCGTTAAAAACAATACATAATTAAAACATAATTAAGACATTACATAATTAAAATATCTACTGATGATTGTAATTCTGAAGGTATTGTCCAAGTTGAACCATCATATCAGCTTCCCATGGCTAAAGAGTTTCCTTTTTGCATAATGATTCATATATCTCCCAATTCATTCGATATTCTTACAGTTGAAGTTGTTTTTGTTTTCGGGCTTCTTTTTGTTTTTGAAGTTCTGTCTTCTCTTTCATTATTTCTGAATTAAGTCGAAGACTCTTTCCAAATGCACTCAAAGCTTGAATTGATTGATCTGCAACCATCTTCCCAATCATGCGAGCCTTAGCCTTCTCACACCCTCGGGGCGAGTGGATGATCCTCCTTGAGGTTCACTTGTTGGAGTTTCAAAGTCTTCTTCTGTCCTTGATCTTTTCCCACTACTTTTACTACTAACATCACCAGTTGGTTGTTGATCCAATTATTTTTTTTGATTAGTTTTTACCACTTGCTTCCACTTGTTATACTTTCTTAAAATTTTTCATTGCTCAATCAAGTTAAAGTTACCGTGTTTTCTTTGATGGATTAAATGCGCTTCTTTAAGCACATCTTCGTCTGTCGTGCCACTCTTCTTCCTCCTAAGAGCCTCATCATAACTTCCAGACCACTTCAAACATGCTGGAGCAACTCTACCCCAACGACATTTAAGCATGTCGGCGGTTCTTCGTGGGACCAGATGGGGTCGTTCCATCCTCGCTGCTTCATAAGCTTTCTTAACTTTCTGCCACCTCACTCTTATCTTTTGGTTGGTGCTCACAATTGGATTTGTACTTGTGTTCATGACTGAACATATGAGAGCAATATCTTCAATCAAATCCCAACTTTTCTTTGAAGATATAAGGGCTTCATCACTGCGAAACACGAACACGGCACTCAATTCGCGTGTCGCGTGTCGGACACGTGTCGGACACGGACACGCGACGGACACGCGAAAATCCGTGTCCGACACGCCAAATGAAGTGTCCAATATTTTAATATTTTTTCGGACACGTGGACACGGCAAGGACACGCGACGGACACGGCAAGGGACACGTGTGTTATTTAAAAAAAATAAAAAAAATTAAAAAAAATTAAAAATTAAAAACCGAGTACTACAGCAGCCAAACCAGGACACCCATTTTGAGGAGATTCTTCCTGAACTTCCTCAATCTTATAGCGTGCTTTGTCACCAAATTTCTGGTATATTACGGCTTTCGGTGTTAATGTTGGTTTCTTCATTGTCGCAGAAGATGATGATGATTTGGCTTCCATTTTTGTACTGAATTCAGTTGAAAATTCGAGGATTGAGAAGAAAAGGGGGAAAATTGGAGGAATTTGGGGAGAATAAAGTGTTTTTATAGTACACTGCTTGGGAATGAGGAAGTTGTGTTGGAGGGAGGGGATTTCAGGGGTTTTGTATTGTTTTTTACTTTATGGCTTTACCTTCGTTTGAATGGACCACCATGATTCCGAAACACCCCATTTTATTCGGCTAATTCTTTTGAATAACCGTCTTTTTAAAGATTAATGTTTATTTATCGTATTTTTAATACCTACTTATATTATTCTTAATGCTTGTTTACGGTATTCTTAATACCTACTTTCAATATTATGAATGTCTATTTATATCATTTTTAATGCCTACTTACAATATTTTAAAAAATATATAATAGGCCGGCCAATTAGAGATGGTCTCTCAAAGTGACCATCATTCACAAGAATTTGTGTTTAATTTACAGCGAGTCTTGTGAGACCGTTTTATTGTGAGATGGCCCCGTATTAGCAGTCAAAATTTGTCAATAAACCATCTCAAACAAAAGCTTAAATTGATATCTTATATACTCTAACATGTCTCCTCACACAAGAGCCCATCAGGCTATAAATTTTAATGTGATTTTTTCTTAAGAGTTCAATTCTTAATTGTGGTTTTTTAATGTGTTTATAATTTGATTTTAAAATTTTTTTTTGAATTTGTATGACTTATTTTAAATACTCATGTTGTTTATTTGGTACTTATTTGCATTTTATGTGATTTTTATGTTTTTAAAGTGTTTATTTACAAATATCAAATGAAAGATTGTAAAATTATCTTTAATTTGATATATTTTTTATATTACCATTTTCATGTCCCCGTGTCCGCCATTTTTAAGTTGGCGTTTTTCCGTACCCGTGTCGTGTCCGTGTCCGTGTCCGTGTCCGTTTTAGTGCAACCTAGCTTCATCATTATTATTAGATAGCTGTTGAGATGGTTGAACCAATTGAGTGAAGCTCGGTGGTGAACCAAATTGTGAAACTAGATCTTGAAATGATGGTTGGGTGTAAAGACTAGCATCAACATGATGAACACAATTTCCTCCATCATCACCATATTGATCATCTTGATCATTTCCTTCATTTTCATCATCATCATCATCATACTCCATCTCATTTTCGTCTAAACTTTCACCCCTTATCGGAGTTGAATAGATATCAATATTAGAGTTGACATTGTGAGATTGATGATGGTGGTGAAACATAGTTTGAGAATTTTGGGTATTTTGAGGAACATAATAAGATAAATTTGGGATATTTTGAGGAATAAAGTAATAAGAATTTGGAGTATTTTGAGAAAATGGAGGATTGAACGGAGGATTTTGATACTGAATTTGAGCACTTTGATTGTAAAAAGATTTTTTCCTTGGTTTTTTTTACATGGATTTCTTCCATAATTTGGGTTATTTGAATCCATATTTTTTTTGGGGAATTTTTGAAATGATTACTTTGGTATTTTTTTAACCAAAAAAAGTAGGAAAATAAGAACAAACTATGTAAAAATAAAATTATGTCAAAAAATATCAATATGGGTCTCATTTTATAGATCTCGAAAAAATATAACCGTTGGTATAATTTTATTTTTTTAAAATTATTTTAGCTATTAATTTTCAACGCCCAATCAAAACGCGACACGTGGCGAAAATTTTTGAAAAAAAATGGGTGACCGTTCACTAGAACGGGTCACCCCAAGACCATTTTACCCAATCTTTTCCCTAACCAACCTAATATTAGATCACCATTATTATTATTTTCCTTATAGTTTGGTCATGTGACCTTGAATTAGACGAAAATGAGATGGAGTATGATGATGATGATGATGATGATGAAAATGAAGGAAATGATCAAGATGATCAATATGGTGAAGATGGAGGAAATTCTGTTCATCATGTTGATGCTAGTCTTTACACCCAACCATCATTTCAAGATCTAGTTTCACAATTTGGTTCACCACCGAGCTTCACTCAATTGGTTCAACCATCTCAACAGCTACCTAATAATAATGATGAAGCCCCTATATCTTCAAAGAAAAGTTGGGATTTGATTGAAGATATTGCTCTCATATGTTCAGTCATGAACACAAGTACAAATCCAATTGTGAGCACCAACCAAAAGATAAGAGTGAGGTGGCAGAAAGTTAAGGAAGCTTATGAAGCAGCGAGGATGGAACGACCCCATCTGATCCCACGAAGAACCGCCGACATGCTTAAATGTCGTTGGTGTAGAGTTGCTCCAGCATGTTTGAAGTGGTCTGGAAGTTATGATGAGGCTCTTAGGAGGAAGAAGAGTGGCACGACAGACGAAGATGTGCTTAAAGAAGCGCATTTAATCCATCAAAGAAAACACGGTAACTTTAACTTCATTGAGCAATGAAAAATTTTAAGAAAGTATAACAAGTGGAAGCAAGTGGTAAAAACTAATCAAAAAATAATAATTGGATCAACAACCAACTGGTGATGTTAGTAGTAAAAGTAGTGGGAAAAGATCAAGGACAGAAGAAGACTTTGAAACTCCAACAAGTGAACCTCAAGGAGAATCATCCACTCGCCCCGAGGGTGTGAAGAAGGCTAAGGCTCGCATGATTGGGAAGATGGTTGCAGATCAATCAATTCAAGCTTTGAGTGCATTTGGAAAGAGTCTTCGACTTAATTCAGAAATAATGAAAGAGAAGACAGAACTTCAAAAACAAAAAGAAGCCCGAAAACAAAAACAACTTCAACTGGAAGAATATTGAATGAATTGGGAGATATATGAATCATTAAGCAAAAAGGAAACTCTTCAGCCATGGGAAGCTGATATGATGGTTCAACTTGGACAATACCTTCAGAATTACAATCATCAGTAGATATTTAAATTATGTAATATCTTAATTATGTTTTAATTATGTATTGTTTTTAACGATGGTTTAATTATGTAATCTTTAAAAATGATGTTTTAATTATGTAAGGTTTTCATGCATTAGTCTTCTCATTTCTATCACCTTTTAGCATGCATTAGTCTTTTTCTTTCCATCACCTTTTGGCATGCATTAGTTTTCTCATTTCCATCACCTTTTTGGCATGCATTAGTCTTTTCCTTTCCACCACCTTTTGGCATGCATAATATTATATATGTGCACATCCAAATTCGATTGGAAGTATAACTTCAAAATGAGCTTTTCTAACTTCAATTTTGCCTCATCCACTTCAAGTTCTTCATTTTCTGACGAAGAGAATGAACTAATACATAATATGGTTGATTATGCCTTTCAATACGCAATTCCTCCCATTGTTTCAACACTACAACCAAGGGTGAGAATGTCGAATTCAAAGAGACCATTCAAAAGGTCATTCCCAACTATTTAATGATTATTTTGCTGAAAATCCTACATATTCTTCTCGATTGTTTCGACGTAGGTTTAGGATGAGGAAACATGTATTTTTACGGATAATGGAAGCTGTCTCCAACAACGATCCATGGTTCACTACCAACATTGATGCAACTGGTAGAAAAGGTCTAAATGCTTTACAAAAGTGTACTGCAGCTCTTCATATGCTAGCATACGGGGTGGCTGCTGATCAAGTACCTCCGAATTAGCGAAAGCACAGCACGAAAAGCACTCACTCATTTCACAAAGGGAATAACTAACCAATTTGGGCAACATTATTTGAGAAAACCGCAATTAATGTATCATTTAAAATTTTAGTTTTTTAATTTGTATATTTATTTTATGTATGTGCATTGTAATATTTATTTGAAGTTAACGAATTTTTCTTAAATATTGAAAAATATTTATTAAAAATTATATTTATATTTATATTTATTAAAAAATATTATTTTTATTAAAAGAATAGTTTTTTTAATTATAAAATAGTAGATCTATTTTAATCAAATAAAAAATTATATTAACTTTGTAAATGAAAATATTATTATAAAAAATAAAGATAAATGTTAGATAAATTAAGGGAGAGAAATTATGGTAAAGTAGAAAAAAAGTAAGATTGAGAGGATGATGACCTTTTAAAAGAGGCCATTATTAATAAAATTAGGTTGAAAGATGAAATTTTAAGAGAGAAAAAAATTGTGAAATAGTAAGATGACTTTTTTTTTGGGTCATGAGTAAGGATGCTCTAATAGACACTTGCTGATTTCTTCCGGTTAATGCTTGATCTTCATTCTATATATAAGAAGTAACCAAGCAATGCAGAATCATATAGGCAACCTGTAGAACATACTCACATACTCAACACATACATCCCAAATTACATCTACGTTCATCGTCAATTTCTTACACAATAAACCTAACAACAATTCAATATAGTTCTCTTAAAAATTAAGACTTCTTTGGAAAATAAATCAAGTCATATATAAATATAGCATTTTAAAGTTAAATGTTTGAAATGTATACGCTAGTGTACCTCAATTATCAATTTCTCCTCCGTAGATTCAATTCACCAATTGCTAATTTAACTCATGTTTTCATTTTCAATCTAATCAATTAAAACCCAACAATGAATAATTGACCTAATTTCTAAAATACCCGCAAGATTCAAACATAAAACATAAAATTTTACTTATTAAAGATGTAAATCAAGCAATTGAATTTGTTTGAGTGGGAGTGTACCTCAAGTATACAACTCTTTGAATTTTCATGGCTAATTCATTCCTATTTTCACCTTCCCTTCATCCTTGCGAATTAAAAGAAAATGACTTGTGAAAGTTTGTGGTGGGCAGTGGTTACTGCGGTGGTGACCGGTGGTAAGCAATGGTTACTGCGGCGGTGGCCAGCGACCAAGGAACATTGGCGGTGAGGATGCACGAGATCAGCTAAGACCGATGAAGCACTTGCTAGTTGAGCCTCTATCGCTCTCTAGATTTAAGAAGAAGAATGAGAATGAATGAAGATAAGAAGTAATTGGGGTGCTCTTGGGTTTCTATACTAATAAATTTTTCATAGCTTGAGTTAAAATATCAAGGAGTACGGTACTCCATGGATAGGAACAAAGAATAATTGATTCTTAGAAGAAGGATTCACGTGAAAATGGTTTCTAATACCACTATGACTTATCATTTTCTTTTTTTTTTCTTTTTTTTCCTTCTTATATTCATCCAATTTTCTTCTTTTAAATAAATACTAAATACATTATATTATCATTAGTATTATATACTATAATACTACTACTAGATAAATTTCCGTGTAAAACACGGATGTTATAAATATTTACTGATATGAACATTAATACTCCCTCCACATCAATATAAATGTCTCATTTACTTGGGCACGGATATTAAGAGTAGTGTGGGGTCCATTAAAAAGGTGATAGTTGGGTAAGTAGTGAAAGGTAATTAGTGAAGAGTAAGTATTGAAGGGTAATTAGTGAAGGGTAAGTAATGAAGGGTAGTTAGGTAAGTAAGGTATATGGGGGTATATTCGTAATTACTTGTGTGAACTAATGATATTTAGGTAAAAAAAATTGACAAAAATAAAAATGTGACAATTGATATGGTTTTGCCAAATAAGAAAATGTGACAATTATAATGGTGTGGAGGAGTATTATTTTATAAAATTATTTCATTTACAATTTAAAACTTAATTACTAAATGTTTGTATTTGTTATGATATTATCATTATTAAAGTAATAAATAATTTATTATACAACAGTATCAAAACATATACTCATAGTAATTATTGAAAATTGAGACAAATAAAATTTATAAGTCTTCAACTATGATACATAGGTGGGAGGATTTAGTTGAAAAAAGTAGCCATCTAATTAGTTAGCTTATTCATTATATGATGATGATTTATTATCTAAGTTAAAATAAAAATTTACATGTATATTTTTTTGGTTTATATAAGAAAATATAGTATTTCAATAAGTCATCACATGTAGTTATAGCCAATCAATAAATATTACATGTTTTATGAGTTAATTATTTTCCTAAATATCAATTCAAATATCAAAAATTTTCCTGTCAATAATAGAAAAAAAGTGGGAAAATATTTAATGTCAGTGTGACACGTATTTTAAGTCATTTCTTTATTAGTACTCCATATTTTATTGATTATTATAACTACTACTACTTCTACTACTACAACTACAACTACTACCATTATACAAGGGAGAAATGATAAACTGAAAATTGATCTTAATATTTAAAAAGTACTATTTAATTTATTTTTCAACTAAACTAAAATTTATTTTATACTACATTATCTTTATTCTAAATTTGTGGTTATTTACTTTTATAGCTTTATAAACAAACACAATATGGCTTCACCAAAAGAATTCAAACAAAATAAACCTTTATTCAATCTAATAGTTTTTATATTAAATATAAATCTTTAAAATGATAATGAAATTTCAAACATTAACATTATTAATTAACTATGATAATCTTAGTTTAAAATGGTAATCAAGGATGTTAACATCATAGGTGATACAACAATCCCATAGGATGAGTCCATCTCACATTGATTAACACTGATCCTATAGCATTTCTACACCAACACATCACTCAAGCCTAGTAGCATCTCCATATCAAGATTTCACTCAAGCATTTATTCTCAATGCTACACTTGGAATGTAATTTCTAATGTGCACTTTTTAGCAGCCATAAATGCTACACTAAGAATAATAATACTATTTTCACACTATGCAGGCTAATTCTGTTGGGTCGTTGCTGTTAATGAACTATATTTCCATCTCATGATAGAATCATTGCATCCCAAGGCTAATTTCTCACTCAAATTTCCTGTAGGAAAATTTCATGCATATGAGAACATACATGATACAACTAAATAGCCATAATTAGATCACTGCATGATAAAACTCACCTGAAAATTGCTTGTATGTTTTTTATTGTCTCACGGGGAGTGTAACTAAATCCCTTTAGTATCTTCTTTGCCCATATGTTAGTTCAGATCTTTATTAACTCTTTGAGTACAAACCAATTTAGTTCTTTTTTTTCAAACTTAATCCTAATTCTTTCGAACCATAAACTCCACACAACGCAAAAACAAGATCATACTCAAAAGTTTTCTTTGTATTTTCCTTCCATTCAAAACACTCCATTAAGATATTAATTGTTGTCATTCACAGTTAAAAGCACCTTCTATTCCCCACCAATTAAGTATATAAGTCCAAATAATCCAAGCATGTAGACATGTGATTAAGACATGGTTACTAGTCTCAATATGTTCACTACAAAAAGTACATATGGCCTGGGTTTGGTCTATTAAGTTAATGTCGAGTAAGAACGACCACTATTTTCAGTCTATTTAGTGCCAAAAACCATAGGGTGAATTGAGCCCATGGGAGGCTAGGTTTTTCCATATGATTCTTGCAACCTCCTTCCTCAGGATAGGGGTTTAAACTTCTGAGATTTTAGCAGTGAGACTTTATATAAAAAAGGATTTATTATTCGACTATACCTAATGTACCTGATCATGATCCCTCAAATTCAATATCATGGTAGGGTGAGTATATTTAGAAGGTCACCCTCATCACCTTTTTTCCAATCATAGGGTTGCCTTCTCCATATCAAATTCTAATCCAAACTTGTTTCAGACTAGTGACCAACATCATAGACCATACTTGATACCGCAAATAATCTCAAAACATTGATTTTAAGGGGATTTGACTACACAACCAATCCAACCAGAATTGTATTGTATTTCCTCTTTCAATATTAGAAGATAACCATTCTCTATTATGTTCCTAATATTTTGGGTTTCTTGATCATGCTTTATCAATACACCCCCACACACCTGATTTGCATTCTTGAAACTTTCTACTAAGGGTCTAAATCCTTTTACTTCATGTACGGACATTACAATTGTTTTCCATCGAGGTGAACAATCTATTGATTTCTTCTAAAGTATATTCCCAACACCAAGCCCTCCAAGCTCCTTTAGCAATTAAATGTTCTTCCACTTTACATTTAGTATACCTTTCTTTACATCACCAGATTCCCATATGAATTTTTTGTTTAGAAAGATGATTTTCTTTGCAATTAGTTTTTGCTTTCTTAACATGTGTATATAGTAGATATGGATATTATTGAGGACACTTTTAATCAAGGTCAATTTACCAACCTTTGATAGTATTCTCATTTTCCACATTACTAGTCTTGAACTGATCCTTTTCAGCACTGATTCTCATGTTTTACTTCTATTCATACTGGGCCCAAGGGGAGACCTAAATAAGTTATGGGGTATTTTTCAGTACCATAACCCTGACATTACACTAAACCCATCAAGGGTAAACTAAGGGGAGACCTAGGTAAGTTGTGGGGTATTTTTCAGTACCATAACCCTGACATTACACTAAACACATCAAGGGGAGCCCAAGGGGAGACCTAGTTAAGGTAAGTTGGTCGCCAATTCCTCATTCATTTTAGACCATGCAAGGATCTTTGAGTTCATATAGTTTAGCTTCAACCCTGACATTACTAAACACATCAAGAATTAAAGTAGTCAATCAATACTTCAAGGTTTTTTAGGACAAATATGAGAGTATCATCACAAACTGTAAGTGCGTTTCCATTACTCTATGAACCCTAATACTTAGTGGTTCACCTTGTCTCAACCCCTTTTCCATTCTAACAAGTTTTATGGGAGAACTATTAAGCCGAAATGATACAACTCATAATCCATTGAATCCATCATATTTCAAACCCCATTTTTCTAAGGACCATGCCATGAAAGGATCATCTCATTAAGTTATATGCCTTTTGGAAATCTAGTTTAGGAAGAGCACCTGATTTCTTTTTTTTTTCTTCATCTAGGAGATGGTTTCATTAGCAATCATAGCACCATCCAAAATGTGTCGATCTTGTATAAATGCAGTTTGAAGTCATCAATTAGGGGTGCAATTATTGTCTTTAGTCTCATGGACATGATCTTGGCAATAAATTAATAGAGTGCACCAATCATACTAATATGTCTAAACTCCTCTATAGAGATTGGATTTTGCACCTTAGGTATGAGAGTCACCCAGGTTAGATTTATGATTTTAAGTATCCTCCGCGTTCTAAAAAATTTCCCAATGAAGCTATAAACTTTTGAAGTTATTTCCTCCCATACTTCTCTAAAAGCTTTAAAGTTGAATCCATCATAGCCAGATGCTTTGCTTGTACCACATGCCCACACTACATTCTTTATTTCCTTTAATGTTGGCATTACTTCAAGTTCTTGTGCTTGGACAGGACTGATTTTTCTTTAGAAGTCTTCTAGTTCTATAACTGGTACAAAATCTTGGTTGTAATGCTTCTCAAAAAAGCAGTTGATTGATCTTTTAATAGAAAAGACACCTCTTATCACTTTTACAGCAATCTCAATTTTGGACAGCTTATTTACTCTTCCTTCTAAGCATAGTGAAGTTATAGAAGTAGCTTGTGTTCCTATCTTTGAGATTAAAACCATTATTTTGAGCCTTCTGCATCCATATTCAATCTTTTCTCAATATACAAAGTTGCAATTGTGAATGAACAACTTTCAGTCTCGCTAGTTTAATGTCGCTTAGGTTCCTTGTCTCATTAATGGCTTGTATTCTGTCTATTTCAGGCCTTTAATTTATCTTGTAGTGGAGTATGAGGCAAGTTTTTGCACTCATCTTTGATCAAATTTTTAAATCTATTGTGTGAACCACACATCATAGCATCAGAATGGTTTGGGACCCCAATTCAAATGGTCTTTCAAATTGAGTAGGATAGGGTTGTGCTTCTCGCTGAAACATGTAGTCTGAAATCCTGGAAATTTTATCATCCAAGGATCCGCATATAAAACTCTTTCAATTCTTCTTCTAGAGTTATTTTTCCTCCATGTGAACATCATTTCATTGAGTAGGAGATCAATAAAACACATTTGGTCCTTCCGAGCAATAAATTCAATTATCACTTGGGTCATCTAGTTTTGCCCCGCTCTCTCTGAAGTGCTCACTAAACTTAACATTCCTACTTGCGTTATAAAATCTACATAAATTACTCTAATGAGGCAATTAATGTTCTCCTCAATGATATTCAACTCTAATACTATATATTTATTGCCTTTAAGTATCTACAATATCTGGAGGGTACTGTTGTCCCATACCAACACAATACCACCACTTCAACTTTTTATAGCTAAAGCTTCCCACCATTTGTAATCATCATTTGGCCACAATCTTCTCACCTTTTTTTCCCACGGATTTTTTATGATTGGTTTCCACAAGTCTGAGTATATTTACTTTGGTTTCCATCAAATACCACCACTTCTACTTTCTGTAACTAAATTACTAATTGTTGCTAATTTCTCTCCTTTCTAAATCCGTCTTATATTAAGTATCATTTTACACCAATGCCAAACATGGACTCATTAAGTTTCCTCATCCATTACTATGAGTCTTCAGAACCACCTTAATTCAGCAATAACCCCCTCTTCGTCTGTACTTATTGCACTTATGGATCTTGCAAGGGACAAAGTTTCCAAGGCTTCTACATGGCTATTAAGAACGTTGTTTGCTATGTTTGATCTTTCCTTCATAGTTTTCTTCTTTCTTCCCCTTTTCAAACCGATTGATTCTTGGACCTGCCTACTATTGCTTTTATTTAAGCCCTCAGTTTTGCCTTGAGATTTTAGCTACACTAGCAAGGCTTTGTTGGGCCATCTGGTACAAAGTATTTCATTAGAGACTGGATCGACCCATCCATTTCTTTCATTTACAGCTAATCTATCTTGTATTATCATGAATAAACTTGGTGACCTCTCTCTAAGGAGGAATCATCTTACTAGGGGATACGTTTTGTTCCCCATTGTCAAATAGTATGATATATTTTTCTCTCTATAAATTCTTCCATAGTAGGAGATATTAAAGACTAGAGCTGTTCAAATCTAACCCGACCCGAAAATTCGACCCGGAATTGAAAATTATCCGACCCAAAAAAATGTTAATTTTTTAGGTTTACCGAACCGGCATTATCCGAATCGATACTGCACTCAAACCGTTTGATAACTGAAAAGGGCAAAACCGAACTCGAACTGCAATCGAATTTTATAACCGACATATAAACGTTAATCGATGTTACCCGAACTCAACAGTGATCGACTCGAGTCAAATCCGACCTGAATTATGCACGTAACCGAATGCAACCTGACTAAAACCGATTAAGATCAAACTGTTTTTAACCCGAACTGATACAAACCCGAACCAATTATTAATCGAACTGTTAAAAATCCGAATCAATTTTTCACCTAATTTCAGCAAATTAGGTCCAATTTCAGTTTTCTAATTATGATTTTTTCAATATTTGAAAACTAATTTCTAATATTGAAACATTGTAAACAAGATTATCTATAAATAAATAAGATTCCTCATGATATTGATATCAATTATAAACCAATAAGCACATTACAAAAACCTTAGAAACATACTGAAGTGGAACAATACAAAAACATAGATGTTTCTTCAACACTTCAATCTAGACTTATCTTGATTTCTATTGCTTTCTATTTACTCTTATGAGAAAAATAATAAAGGGTTAAGATTGAAACCATTTTGAAATTAATGGTTAAAATCCAAAATTCACGTGGTATTCATAGTTGTATGTAATTGGTTATTGAAAGTCTTTAAGGATGGATGAGGTGGACATTATCTAAACCATTCATTCCTCCACATCACACATCATCAATGGCTTAAATTTAATTAATGGTAAATACTATTTTAATGAATATTTTCTTAAAAAAGCTAATTAGCAATAAAATTGAATAAGAATTATTTAGAATTATGAGGTTGTTAAATAACTTATATATAAACACGAATCGGATTAAAATCTTCGGATTGAGTCGAATCAGGGGCAGATTCGGACTGAATTGTCATCCCTATCTCACACCTCTATATACAAAGATCAACGACTTAGAATAAGTGATGTATCAATTGAGTAATATATTCATCAAATTGGACAATTAGTTATCTAAAATAATTTATTTGAGTAATATAAATATTGTATATCAAATATTAAATATTTTTATTATTGAATCTGGTCAAATTGCATAATTTAGGCTATTTAATTCAAAGTAACAAAAAAGGTGGAGTATTAGTTTTATTTATTATAATAGATCGAATTACGATAAGTTAACTTTGAATTACGATCGATTATTAATAGCCTATAAATTACTTTAGTTTAGAGTATTCAAGATCAATAATAAGTAATAACGTTGAGTTAATTGTCAATGATAGTCTATAACTATAAGATAGTTTGTATTAGTTTCATTCACTCCAATAGGTCTAGTTTCGAACATTATTAAGCTATAAATTAAATACAATCAATTATTAGTGTAATAGATTTATTAGTTTAAAGTATTCAAAGTCACTAATAAGTATAAATACATAATATCATATAAAATGGTTATGATTACTTGATTAATCTAATTCACTTTATTATAATAAGTTTCAATTATCAAACTTAGAAATACAATCGATTATTAGTGTAATCGAGTAATGTATATTCTAATAGCTTATACTCCCTCTAATTAAAAACAAATGTCTCATTGAAATTTGGTTTAATTCTCCCTCTAGTAATATATTCTAAATTTCTAATAAGTTAGTAACAAGCCTAAAAAGAATTCGAGAGAATTACTTTGAATTAGAGGTACTATTAGTTTAATCAATTATCAAAAGCAGCAACATGATGCATTGTTAAATAATAGTCTCATATATATATATATATATATATATATATATATATATATATATATATATATATATATATATATATATATATATATATATATATATATATATATATATATATATATATATATATATATATATATATATATATATATATGTATGTATATATATATATATATATATATATATATATATATATATATATATATATATATATATATATATATATATATATATATGTATGTATATATATATATATATATATATATATATATATATATATATATATATATATATATATGTATGTATATATATATATATATATGTATGTATATATATATATATATATATATATATATGTATATATATATATATGTATATATATATATATATATATATGTATGTATATATATGTATGTATATATATATATATATATATATATGTATGTATATATATATATATATATGTATGTATATATATATATATATATATATATATATATATGTATGTATATATATATATATATATATATATATATATATATATATATATATGTATGTATATATATATATATATATATATATATATATATATATATATATATATATATATATATATATATATATATATATATATATATATATATATATATATATATATGTATGTATAATATATTTATATATATATATATATATATATATATATATATATATATATATATATATATATATATATATATATATATATATATATATATATATATATATATATATATGTATATAAACTAAGTGAAATAAATTGATCAGCCATATCTAATAAAACAATCGGTAATTATTTTTTGTAAGTAAATGAGCATACATCAATTAAAAACCCGACTATTAACTTATTTCGATATTGACCCGATCAATAGTTGTCCGTAGCCGATAACTACTCGAAAAATAAAGCTCGAACCCGATTTGTGCCCAAAAAGTCCGAACTAATGTTAGACCGATGACAACTCGAACTCGATTGACACGCGACTTGAATTTTAACCGATAACAAACCAGTTTGTACCCGATAATGGAAACAATCGTTGTTAAACCGACCCGTAACTAACCGATCTGACCCAAGTATGACCCGTTGTCGCATACAACCGAAAATTGCCGATTCGAAATCCGATCGAGCCAAATTACACCCGTCCAAAACCGACCCGATGACCCAAATGAACACCTCTATTAAAGACTTTTACCAAAACAAGAAACTGATAAGTACCTTTCCAAATGCCGAAAAGAAGAAAACTTTATAACTCCACCAACTCTTTTTAAAAACAGATTATGGCTTTAGAGCAATGGGAAACTGTGAAGGAAACAATTACAACATATATAGGGCTTTCTCCTGCTACTTTTTTCACTGTAATTAATACACCCTCCTATTCATCTTATTTAATCCTATTTACTTTATGCACTCTATCCAATACACTTATTTAATACTTAATATATTTAATCATATATAATTAAAAGTTAGGGGTGTTCAAAATCGGATACCGAATCGACACGGATCCGGAAATCCGGGTACCCGCTTTTTCGGGTACCTAAAAATGTGACCCGGTTCCGACCCGATTAAATCGGGTATCCGGAATCCGGATACTCGATTTTGTTTATTTAAAAACTGTGTTTTTTTTCCTTTTTTTATATAAAATTCAGATTCTAAGTTGTTTACATAATAGATTTACCTAATTTAGAATTTTAGTGGATAGAAGTTGTTTACATGATAGATATACCTAATTTAGAATTTTACTTTTTTAAAATTGGAGTTAAATTAGGCAAAATATTTATGTAATTTATTTTAGCATTTTCATAGTAACTTAGAATTTGTTACATATAATTGAATGAAAAAGTGATGTATTTGATGAATAATTTTAAAATTTCAATATTTAATTTTTTCTTAGAAAAATCATGTATTCGATAAATTTAATCACGATAATATATACTTACATATTCTATGAAGTAATATTTTTATATATTCTATAATAATAAATCCGTGCATTGTACGGGTTTTTATACTAGTAATAAGATAAAACTAAGTAACGCAATATCTTTACTAACTAATTATTACTTTGGTGATCCTAACTAAATTCTAGTTATCAAGGATAATTTTAGTAAATTTACAATCTAATTGCCAATACCACATTATGAATAAATTAAATTCTTAAGCTGATCATCGGATGAGATATTTTATAAAACATGCTATCAATCTAATAATTACTGAAAACACTTATTTTGAAATACGTCGTTTGAAATATTATTTAAGGACAATAATAGAATATAATTTAACACATTACTTTGAATTTAACACATTTAATTTTTGTAGGGTAAAATGATTATAATATATTAATTATATCAGATATATTAAGAATAAGCATTTTAAAAAAAAATTTAAAAAAAAAAGAAAAAAAGAAAAAAAACCGGATACCGGGTACCCGGTTTTACTAAAATTGATATCCGGATCCAACCTGAATACCCGATTTATAAACCGGGTGCCTGGTCCGAAATACCTGATTTTGACAAATCGGGTTAATTATCCGATTTTGTAAACCGGATACCGGATAATCCGGGTCGAGTTTTGCAAACCGGATTTTTTCGAACACCCCTATTAAAAGTTATAAAAGTTGAAATTAATAAACTTTACATTAAAATGAATCAAATAAGAATCCACATAACTATGTATTAACTTATATATTAATAATAAGATTGATATATAAATAGTGTACCAAAAGTAAATGGAATACATATGTGAATAGGAGGGAGTATAAGTTTAGCTTTATACCATGTTTTCGGATTGTTTGGTTCATCTTCTCAACATCACCCGAGATCATATGGTGAAATTAGTGAAGAAGAGTTGACTTTTTAAATTTTGTTTTTTGGATTTTTTTAGGGTTTTTCTTTGTTTGAAGATACTAACGTTTGCCTAATTAAAGTATTTGATATTGAGATTTGTTGCTCGTATAAGGTTAATTAGCTATCTTTTGGGTGGGTGTTTTATCATTGAATGTCGACTCAACGAGAGAACGTTTGGCTGAATTTAAATTGTTGTTGATTGAGCAGGTTTGTTTGTATTCAAGTAGGCTCAAAGTTTATTGCTTTGCATAATTTTAGGCATAAGAAGTTCATACTCTTCATTATACTCAAATTAAGTACCTAATAACCATGTTGGATACTCAACATTTGGAAATCGGTAGGACATGTCAATTTTTAACACATCATTTTGGATTAGAAAATATTGAAATATTGTAACATTTGAAAAATTAATATTTTAAGACGAGTAAGTTTAAGAGAATTATCGGTGCGAGAATTATCTTAAATATACATGATGTGAAACATTCTCAATTTAATTTCTTCCCTCTTTTCCTTTTCTTTTATTTTGATTAAAATACCCACACCCTTTCTCCCTCTCTCACGTCGACAACCCAGAAGCCAAGAACATCTTCCCCTTCCACGACATTTCTCTTTGAACCTTCAAACCCGTATTTCTCTAAATTTCTTTGAAGAAAACGTTAATGGCTGCGGGCATGATCTGTTCTTCTTCCCTCTGATCTTCAAAGGACCTGCGTGCGAAATCAGTGAGTTCTTCTTCTTCCCTTCGTGATTTTCAAGGTAGATTATATATACTTCTACATTCTTGATTGTTTTGTATAAGTTAAGGCTAATTGATCTTTCATGCTCATTTCCCTCTGCATTCGAACCACAATGAGTGTAGAATCATCTGAAAATTTCCCTTCCTTGACCTTGAATTTTGCCGATTTGGGGAAGAAATCAGTGAGTTTTAGTCCTGTTGAATAAACATCAAATCCAAGCCGAAAATAAAGCTTTGAACCTGAATTTTTCCGTTTCTTGCTGCTGTAAACAGAAGGTAGTCCTTCTTGATTTCTTTCCTTGTTTTTCCTTAATAATCATGCTCTTATTAATATACTTTCCCTTGTATAATCTTTCATTTATGTATTAAACCCTAAATATTGTTGAATCTTGGAATGTGTATGAGTTAGTAGATGAGTCATTAAATTGGAAATTCATGGGAAATGTGCTATTAATGAGTTATGTGATGATTGATATGTGATTATAAGAGATTGTGATTGAGGAGTTTTGGGGAAGAATTCTAAAATTAAATGTAATTTGGATTTTATGATGTATAAATGGTAGATTGTGGAATAATGAAACAATTTGTTGGAATTATTAATTAGTACGTAATTTACAAAGATTAGAATATCGATAGGATGTTAGATGTAGAAAGATTATGGAAATTTGATATTCTTGAATATTAGGAGATTTTTGTGAAATTACTAATGGTGGATAAATCTTGTTGTTGTTATTAATCGAATAGTTGGGTAAATGTAAGTGTTGGATATAACCCTTGATTATATATGCATGGTTGTCCTTGAGAGTATCTAGGGTTTGTGTGGAAATTATTAGTTGAATGGATAAACTAGCTGAATCTTTCTTTTGGATAGCTTGTAAATCTTGTTTAGTTTCTTGGTTTTGAGTTTAGATGAACATGGAAGTGTTTGAATTGGAATACAAAGGGAATTGTGGAGACGTATAATCTTTACAAGAATATAAGCTAGACTAAAGCAAGGTTATTTTTTTTTGATGATATTGAGGATTGGAGTTAGGACTTGCACAATCTCTGAAAATGAGAAATATTAGAATAGAAGATGGAACTAAGATGCATTCTTAGGATGAGATGCAATGAGCTATATGAACCTAGTTGTAGTATCGTATACATTCTTATGATGCTATATTTGTTATGCTTCAGGAGGCGACATTATCAAGGAGCCCTTCTAGTGATCGCGGATCAGACTTAGCTTCTTGAAGCATTCTTTTGGTGAGCAGTAGCAGTCCCTTAAAGGGTCTAGCCAAACTACATTCTTGAAAATAAACTTTTTACTAAAGCTCTTTTGAATTGGAAACTGTTGAGACAACTGTTGTTGTGAATGCTTATGTTGATATTATGATATGGTCAAGGGATCGGACTTGCGAGCTGGTCATTGACGGAGTTGAGGAACATTGTTCCCTACTCCCTGTTTTTGAAGCGAATTGTCATTCAGATACTGACTAGCTTCATCCGAGAGTGACATAGCCTTAGAGCTATGGATGTTCCTCTCAACTAGACTCCTTGTGCGCACATAGATCTAGGAAACTGATGTTGCTTTTAAACCTATGATTTGAATTACTGTGTTTTGTTGTTTCGGATTTTTACTTCTTATTCAGTTTAATCTGACCTTCTGTTGTTTTCAACTTTTAGCTTGTCTACAAATCGGAACCAGTGGGGAATAATGGATTAGCGGAGGTCATTAGAGGTTACAAGGATGTATATTGAGCTGAACACTTAGGAATTCATAGTTTTGTATTAGGATCTTGGATAAATGTAAATTTGATTTGGGTGTGTTGGTTATATCGGACTTGTAGAGAATTGTATGATTATCTTGTGATTTCGTTAGATGTTTGTTTTGAGATTTAGCTGAGTTAGTCACGTAAAGAACTTGTGAGCCCCTTTGCTCATGTTTTGGATGGTGATTTAAGTTTCTTGGGAACAGATCCCGTGATGACCCTGTTTACCTAGTCAATGGTAAGTCAGGTTGTTACAAATATATCATTGAATAGTATAGTACAACCCTTACAAACAATCCCATTGTTGAGTTGCTTGGCCACGTAATGGAGACTGAGTAACATAGGCTACTATATTTTGGTGGCTTGGACTTGGTCACTACTCACTAGACTGGATTGGATAGTGTTAACTGGCTTTTATGATGTATGCTTGTGACTACAATAGAGAAGAATCTATTCCATCTTTTTGAGACATTTGAAATATCACAGAATATGCCATCTTTTGCTTTCTATCATACTTTCACTTGCTAGTTTACGTGGGAATGTTTCTTTTATTGATGTATCACATGGTGCTTATAAATGTGACCAGAATTGTTATAAAGTAACATTTTTGGATGAGGGCTACAAGAAATAGATTGATTTGGTAGTAGTATGGTTGTAATTATACCATTAAATGGGAATTATTTTCTTATGTTGTTAATTATGAAGTTTTCGGCTTCTGAGTCATAATGAAAATGGGATATGTGCTATTTGAGCGAATGTGCTGCAAATTTTATCACTAAATAAAAGATAACTTTCTATTATTTGCTTCTTGGAAAGTTCAAGATAATATGATAAAATTAGATAAATTAATAGAGTGCTTTTACTGTTGTCTTGTTTCTTAATCCCATGTTTCTGAAAAAGCCTATGCTATTATTGTTCATACTGCAAGGCTAGGCTGCATAAAATCTTCTCATCTTAACCCCTATTTAACATACTAGTAGCACTCATGTAGTGGTGATGCATCCATGTTCATTTTTCTTTTTCTTATTTAATCTAATACACTTAAAAGTTAAAATTATTGTAGCTTGTATCCATGTTGTATGTTCAACTAGTTTGATTGTCTCTGGGACTGATTTTGTGACTTATTTTCTGGTAATTTGTGATATTTTCAAGTGGCATCTGTTGCTAGTTAATAGCTTGTGTTATGGATTTCAATATTGGATAAGTATTGATTATGGAAGTTAAAATTGGTTCGCTTTCGTATATAAGTTGTATTATAAGTTAAGAATATTAAGCCTCCTCTTCAAGCTAACGTTAGATCACTGCCTTAGTTATTGGTTCGGTACAATAAGATTGTACACTTGATAGATCATACAAAATTGCATGCATCAGCAATATTGGGAGCAAGTTTCTCGATTCTTTTTTGTTTCTTTTGCTTGGTTTTTCTTACATTTCTATTTTATGAACAATTTCCTGCCGTAGTTGCTAATTATTGAAGTTATATTTTCTTAATCCAAATTAATGTGGTAATATCTTACTATTCACTAGGTTGCATTTAGTTTTGATGAGTTGTGAAAGAGTCAGGCTAGTAAATTGAATGACTAACTGCATCTTAAAAGTTGCAATGCCTTTATTTTCCCATCTTTAGTAACGGTATATTGAAATGTACCTTCTTATATATCCAATATATCACGTGTTAATAGTGCATAGAAATTTTCCTTCTTCTATGCCTTATGCTATGAAGGACTTGTGAGATGTACTTTGAATGTTTACTCTTATCTACCTAAAGGCAATGCGGAATTGTATGTATTAATTTGGTGTAATGCAATGAAAATTTCCGCTAACATTTGGAACCTTTTTCTACCATTTCAGGATGTTATATGGTCTAGGTTTCCTTTATGCATTATTTGCTGGTAAAGACGCGAGCTGAGCTCTAGCCAAGATGTCTTTTGAGGATAAGGATTAGGCTAGAGACATTTATGGCCTTGGTCCATTTGAGCTCGAGGCATTATCAGGATTGGAAATACAAATTCATGAGCCAGTATGTGAAGGTCAGAGTTATTAAGTCGGGGTACCAATTACCGAGGCATCTGCTCCTAACAAAACCAATGAAGCAGCTAAAGTAATTGATAAAGAGGTCCCTAAGCTGGCAAAAGGCGACCCATCAGAAAAGCCAACTATAGAGACTGAGGAAACATTTTCTACTAAGGTCAAGAAAAAGGAAGAATAGTCTCACTAGTTGCTACCAGTTTTAGAAAAACCAGTTTCTAAGAAGCATAAAAGGAACATTAGGGTGTTTAGGAATATGATAATAATGTTTTACAGAATGCAGTAATAATTTGAAATTTATTCATATATAAGCTTGTTTACTTGAAACGTGGTGTTGTAAAAGAACATCCATATAACTGGATTCCATTAAATAAGTTATAAGGAAATAAAGATGATATCATTACTTCTCTTCTTTCAGTGGCACCAATGAAATGACATGTGACAGTAAATTAGGGATTGGGTTTAAACTTAACAATGTGTTTGGAAAATATTTAAGAAATGCAAGGGAAGATTAATGCCTTTTTCATACAATCTTTTAAACATGTACTTTCAATTTTCTTTCTTCTATTTTTTATCTCTAGATAATGAAAATCACTTTCTTTCTATCCCCATATTTCCCGACTTTTAACCTTGCATGCTCTTAGGAATTAGGAGTACATCATAAAAAGTATTCCTTTTGGCCTTATCAATTAGCACAATATTTAATTATCTTATTAATTTTACAGTGTTTTCTTTTTAGTGTTTTCTTTTTTGTATTGTTTCTGCCATTTTTATTCTAATTTGATCTAAATACTTGTATTATGTATTATCTTTACAATCATTTTCACTAAACTTCACTAAAATACAAATAGTAGATGGAGTAGACGAGTAGTAGTGAAAATTTTAATTATACAAATTAGTCAAGATGTACGAACGGAACTCATTCAAACCCTAAATAACCCAAACCCAAACCCAAACCCAAACCCAAAATCAGATTACCAATGCCCAAATCCTAAATTCCCAATTAACAAACCCTAAATCCGACGAATTGAACAACCGCTTCCTGCCACTTTCGTTCAATTTTGGGAAGGAATTGAAGTGAATAAAGAGTGAAATGGGTCCAATACGAGTGAAATGCAGGTGCGGGGAAAAGAATTGCAAAGAATGGGCAATCATAGAATTACAAGGTGTTATTGAAGCTCAACCTCACCTCCAGAATAATCTCCAAAACCTCGAAATCGGCCGTCTTTGCCGTCCTCCTTCTCAGGTACTCTTTAAGCTTTAACACATTGTTGGGTCTCATATATTTTTGGTGTGTTGTATGCTTTTAGATCAGATTTATTCCCTTCTCTAAAATATTTAAGACTTACCAATGTTGATCTTCAGGTTTTAGAAATAAGTTAAAATGTCATTTACTTTTGTACAAATTTTTAGAAGTTTAACAAAATGTGAGTTGGTCATAAAAATTACAAAAAATTAAGAAATTATAATAAATACAATGGAGAATTGTAGAAATAATCTAGAAAAATCAAAAATTTTACTTAGAATAATTTTTTTTTTTGTTAAAAACTACTTACAACATTTATTTTATTGTCAGAACTTTTATCATGGGGTAATAAGTCTAAATTCTTTGTGTCAATTATAATTTCATGTATTCAACCAAATAAAGAGAAAACAATTCCTATGAATTTGTCCAATGAATTAACTTTCAAGAAAATAGAAATTTCCACTGAATTTAACTCCTATGTCTACCAAACGAGCTCTAAGCATAACTTCATGTGTACCACATTACCATAAATGTTTAATTTCTGTACAATTAAAGTGATTTAATTTAATTTTCATTGAGGAATGTGATAGAATACATATTGAGATAGTAATATGATACACAGAAGGTATGTTAATTAAGAATTATACATCTGATTAATCACAGTTGAATATTATAATGATATTTATTTGCAATTAAAGTGATTTTTCTGCATATTAGACCTGTTTTTCTTACATTAACAAGAATCAAAATCCAATTTTAATTATGATTCCGTGTAAAGTCAGTAAAAGATATGTTTTGTGGGTACAGGAGATATACACGTTTACAATAGGATACCACGAATTAACAGGATCAAAGATTACACTGAAGAAGCCATTTTTGGTGTTGAAGAAAGTGAAACATTCTGAACCTGATGGAGATCAAAACATAAGCTCCTCAAAATCGTCGGTCAATGTTGAATTGGACGTGGTCGGAATCATTAGGCAGAAGATTATGTTCAAGACTCGGCCCAAAGCTCTCATAACCAGCAGCAAGAAGCTATGAAGCTATGCATATATATTCGGGTGTTCGAGCACGATATTTTGGGTCAAGCTATTTTCGGGTGTTAGGTAATGTATATATCTTGCCAATCTGAATAATTTTAATATGAATTTGGTTTTCATGGGTCAAATTTGAACAACTTTATGCATAGATAATGCAACTATGTTAAGTGGTACCAAATATGAGGATAGGTTCATATTGTTGAAATGGGTTGCAGATTGTGTATTGAAATGCATCGTCTTCAAGGGAATGTCTTTGGCTTGATTTTATTTTATTTTTACACTCTTGCATATATTACTTTACAGGAAGCCATTCGGTTTACTTGAGTATATGTTGAATTCAAATCCAATCTTAGAAATCTACTATCTTGAATCTCTAAATTTTAACTTTAAATTAATTTTGGTTTTGATAGATTATATAATATATAGATAGAAATGGCTATAGTTTGGTTCTAAATAGTTCAAGTTTGAATACGCCATCAATTTACTTAAAAATAAATTTTAATTTCAATTTGAATTGCACGATCGGTTCCGATTCAAGCCCATTGAGTTGTGAACAAGTATTGATTTGACTGAACTTTTTTCGATTCGAGTCGAATTAAGGATCAGTTTATGACCAGTTTAAGGTTTGATTCGTTGCTGAATAATTTTGGTTAATTTTAAATTTTTTTTTGTAAACATTAACCATATTGACCCATAAAATATAATTACAAAATAATAATAAATTAATTATTGTATAAAATTAAATGATTAATGTAATTCCAAATGTCTTCAATTGTTTTACAAAATTACAAATAATGCATAAGTTATATATGAAAAAAACACGTAATTACAAATTTGTTTATATGTTCTTCAAATATTACATTAACATTAAAATAAAAAATAAAATAATATGACAAAATTATGATTTTTGACCAAAGTATGGTTTGCGGTCCGATCTGGTCTGAAAAATTTAAAAATCGAGACCAGACCGTAAATCGTAATTTGATTTGAAAAAACCAGACCAGACCATTTAAACCGTAGACTAGACCAAATACTAAAATTCCAGTTTAGTTTACGGTTTAAACTAAACTTTGTTCAGCCCTACTCATATGCATACCCACCTAAATTTTTCGTGGTCACCACATAACACCCCGCCAATGGCGGGTAAAATTTTCATGCCCACCTTGCCTACTTGGGTGTGCGTTCAAATCCATCGCCACTCGCTATGGGCAATTAAGTATACCTATGATGGGTATACTCACCTTATACTCGCCTCACATTCACTCTAAGTTCGCGTTATGTACTTCATAAATCCTTACAAATTAATTATAAATCTAATTTTGTTTAAACCGTAATAAATTTAAATTTATATTCTTAATTTTAAGTTAATAATTTTTTATAAAAATACACAAAAATAATATATATTTGTACCTTGTAGGGGTGGTGGGTGATGGTGGTGTAAGAAAAGGGTGGGCGGTGGTAGCACAGTAGTAGGTTCTTCAACATGTTTTTCTATTTTGTTTTATTGTTTTTCTTTCTTTTAAGATGAAGTTTTTTCTTTCTTAAAGTATATTATGTTTTAAAATTATTTTTTGTAAAATCATTCATCTCTATTTTAAAGTATTTTAATTTTTAGTTTTCAAATTACATGAATGACAACGTGTTACATGGTGTTTTTATGAGGCAACATGTTTAACAATTAAGATATCATTCAGACCATCAACAGATATAATCATATGCAATTAGTCTCTTGAGAGACTGTCTATTTGAAAGACGTATTTTAAGTCTAGCCCATTAAAGAGTAATGTCTACTTATCGTATTCTTAATCTCTACTTATATTATCCTTAATGTTTACTTTGCATATCCTTAATGCCTACTTTTAATATCTTAAATGTATATTTACAAAATTCTTAATGTCTACTTATAATATTTTTTACAAAATATATAATGAACTGGCCTAATTAGAAATGACCTTTCAAAAAGACCCTCTCTCACGAAAACTTGTAAATGACACATAGGATAGGTTTTTATAGAATAAATAAAAGATTAGACCATTACACAAATGACAACATGATACGTAATCTTTTAATGTGCAACTTGTTTAACAGATAAGAGGTTAGAAAATATAGTGATGTAAAAATGAGGATAAATAAAAATTTAGACCATTAAAAATAACCACCTAAAGTTTGAAATTTTCTAATAACTCATTTGTTCCCTAGAATTGAAATTATCCTTATTATCAATTACTTGTCCAATCACATCTATCTATTAAGTGGGTAAATGTTTTTAACATTTTAAATTGAGCATTCAGATCACATGGATACATGATTTTAGTCCCTCTTTTAAAATCTTTGTTATGAATCTGATGTAGTGTGGAAAATACAGCTACGATTAATAAAGGTTAAATATTGTAGTATTAAAAACCCCAAAAAAAACCAAATAATTGAGATGGGTGTTTTAAATGGTGATGAGGCCATGCTTGATGATAAAAGTGTGAAAAGTGAGGACGAAAGAGATGAACAAATTAAAATGGTGAAGAGGCCATGATGGAAGGGAAGAAATCAGATGAAGAAACGAAAGAGATGAAAAAAATAATTAAAAATAGTGAAGAGACCATGGTTGAGGGGTGAAGAGGCCAACCATGGATAAGGAGGAAATCAGATGAAGAAAGCAAGGAGAGGAAGAAGGTAATTGGTAGTCCAGGTTACGAAACCTAGAAGAATATCTTTAAAAACAAATCTAGTTAAAAATTTGAAATCTTTTAAAGATAAATCAAAATTAAAACCTTTAAAATTAAAAGAGAGAAATTTCGTACTTATAGAATTAAATTTTCCAAATTACTAACGATGATATATACATTAAAATTCAAAGATAACCATGCTTGGTTATAAACCTAGAATTTTACAATGTTATTGATGGTCATCATTAATTTCTTTCCGTTGAAAATAATTAATAGTCGTTGAAAAGTTAAGTTTGCGAAATAAAGCTAAATATTACATAAAAAAATCAATAATGATAATTTAATATAGGAAAAATTATAAGAAACTACTTAATGTAAAGATTTATTTGCAAAAACTTACCTTATGTTTACTTTTTTGCAAAAAAATACCTAATGCGATATATTTAATTCTTTGTAAATAACTATCACTTAACTGAAAATGTTAGTTGACCGTTAAATTTAATGGTTTGACCGACATTTAAAAAGTTAGAAAAAAAAAAAGAATGACACATGTTATATTAGGATTAGGTAGTTTTTTTTTTCTAATGACTAATTTTCTCAAACCGGTCAAACCCTCGAACTTATGTTTGAAACTACCTAATTTGATATATTTCTTTACAATTACTAAATTTTAACCAACTTATGTTTCAAAAATAGAAAAAAAAGTACTCCCTCCTATTCACCTTAGGTGTCGCATTTACTTTTGAGACACTATTTATTTATTACTTTTAAATTGCATTTTATTATTAATCTATAAGTTAAAACATAGTCATGTAGGATCTTATTTGATTCGTTTTGATGTAAAGATTATTAATATCAACTTTTTATAATTTCTAATTATACAAAACTCGATATATTAAGAATTGAATAAGTGCATTGGATAAAGTGCATAAAGTAAATAGAACACTTAAGATGAATAGGAGGGAGTATTAAATATTATAACACCGTAGTACATGACCCTATAAATATTTATAATAAAAAAGCAATACAAATAATAATGTTTTTTTGTGTTGGAAAAAAAATTATATCAGCAGTTAACAAAAATTATTTTATTTATTATGTTAAAATAATACTCTTGTTTTTCTCAAATAGAATTTACGAATTTTAGTGTCAAACTTGGACTATAATTTCTTATCGATCTATATGAAAAAACATATTTATAGGGAATCTCGATAGATTCGTTTCAATATATACTTCTAAATATCAACTTTTTAAAATTTTTAAATATTCACAATTAAAATTATTTTACTTTAAAATTTACATTAAGATCCGCAAAAAGGTGAGGAAAAATAAACTTTGAATTAACTAATACTATTGGATAAAAAAGAGCTAAATAACCTAATACAAGAGTTACTGAAACAGTCGTATTATTAGGAGATTTCATTAGTCGTTTTTAGCGCCTAATTTTTCTTATATATTTGTTCGTTACTAATTATAATTTAATTAGTGATGGTAGTAATTTGAAAAATCTCTACGATGATTAGAAACTTGTTAATTCGTAACATGATTATGAATCGTGACAAGTAACGTGAACTTTGGAGTTTAAACTTAAAGTTGAGCAACTACCCATAACAGTTCGAAAAAAAAAATTTTTAATTTATTACCCAAGCATATTATGTAACGATGATGGGAGTAAATTAAATATTTCACACATATATATACAAGTGATTTTTAAACATGAAGTACAAGTTACATAACTTGTTACATGTACAACAATTTTTACCCAAACCTTAAACTATCTTAGATAAACCTTTCTTACACCATATTAGACCAAATTGGGGACATAAATCACCTCAAACCAGCCCCAAAACAGCAGCCCCTAGCTGTCATACTAGCCCTCTTTTAGCCCCAAAACTCACTTGCACACTCCACCAAACTCTCTACCCAAAGCCCCTATTGTTCTTACCCAAAAACACCATCATAACAAGCATGCAAACATAATAAATCAATACATATTTGCTGTCCATATTTTCAGCTCCATCAAACTCCTTATTTCATTCATAAGCAAAGCTAAAGTTCAATCTTACAATTCCTAGCAAAAACACCTTATTTTCTCATCAAATCTTCTTCAAAAATCCATCTAAAACTTCTGAAAATTTATGTTTATAAACTCAAATCTCCCATAAAAATAATCTTCATCTTAAGAGCTTTCCATAGACACCAAACTTGAAGAAATCCACCAAGTATAGAGTAAGTTATGTTCATTTCTTTATTCCACTAGTTTTGCTAAAACTTGTTCATGTAAAATATTTTTTTACATAAACTAAGATCATTATAAAATGAGTATTTTATCTCTAAACTAAGAAAATCATCACTTATAAATCTATAAAAATAGGCCATAATAGAAAGTAAGAAGATGTATTTCCACAAACATATAAAGTTTGTTACTTAAAGGATTCAAATAAAATTATGGGACTTAACTAAGTATGTTGCTCAACATAATAAGTATACTCCAAATATATTAAAATCATCACAAGTATTAGTCTAACAACTCTAACTTGGAAAAATTAAGTGCATGTTAGAAATCCAAAATTATTATTGATTTTTGGATGAATGCAATATGTTTAGTTGAAGAATTGGAGTTGAGACTTGAAGGGCAAGGACCCGAAGTTAGAACCGCTTCTAAGAACGCATAGGAGCTTACGGAATAATTATATAGGCTTGGAGTCGAGGTATGTCACATGGGGTGATTTTTAAAGGATTTAAGAACAAGTTGGGAAAGTTAGTGTATAAACTTTTTTAAAAAAAAAAATAAAATTTCCAAAGAGAAGTTCTTAAATCTTGAAAAATGATGTCAAAATGATAAATTTGAGTATGGAATAATTTATTACATACATTATTATTGTGGGCATCATGCATGTTGATTTTATAAATTATTGTATGTTCAAAGGCATTTTTAACACTACTTTGTGAAAGTTATTGTGATGGAAATGATTATATGAATTTGAAAATATTTGAAATTCATTTTAAAAGAAATTTTCAATAGCTATATGTTAAGAAAAATTTCTTGGATACTTTTTGTTGAGATTATTCGTTAAATTGATATTGTAATGAATTTTAAGGTGTTAAATACTCTTATTATAAAACATGGTATTAGATGAACTCTTCATCATCAAAAATAATTAATAAAAACATATTATAATGTCTCCAACAAGATTTGGCCAGAATATATTTAGTTTGGAATTTTTTTTATTATTTTTGAATAATCGTTAAATTGTTTAACTGTAAATTGTAAAATGGTAAAATATAAAATAATTACCAAACAAAGACATATGGACTTGAAATTTTTATCACATACTCATATAGACAGTAGGTAAAATTGGTAAAAGTTTGGGAAGGTTTCATTGACATTTAAGGACCTTAATAATTTTTACTCGGTTATTAATAATTGGTAAGTTTGAAAACGGTAAAATATAAAATAAATACTAAATAACGTCGTTTGGACATGAAAATTTTATGAGACACTTATATAAACAGTAGATACATGTTCAAAAATTTATATGGATTTTCGTGACCATATATGGACTTAAATAAATTTTATTCGGTTTATTGGTAAAATAACGATATTAATTATTAAAAATAGCCCACATGATTTTTAATGGTTATTTAAAATTTTGTACCCCTTGCTTCTGGAATATCATATAATTTTTATAATATTTTATATGGACTCAATTAATTTTAAACCTATTTTATTCTATTTATCGATAAAATATCTATACAAAATAATAAAACATCATACATGAGTTTTATAAGTTCAAATAGCCCAATAAACATGTTATATGACTTCTGGAACTTTGGTTTATTTTATAAAATAAATTATTAATTATTTACTAATTTATCAAATTAATAGACAATGTTTATTTATTAAAAAGTGTAATATTGTTGATTAAATTTTGGTAAAAATAGACCTATATAAAAAAATTTATAATTACATTAATAACCTACTGCCTCATAGTATAAATTAAGTTTAAATTAGATGGTTTATAAATTTTATGGATTTAAGACACCATTTAAATAACGGTAAATACCCAAATTGTCGAAAATAATTGTAAGATCGTTATAAATTCGCATAACCAATTATAATCTGATGGGACAACCTTAAATTCATTTTAAATAAGGTATTATAATGACTTGATTAATTTGGGCCTTGTTGGAGAATTAATATGTACTTTGTAAATCAATTATCGATTTTATTGCCGGCAAAACTATCTCGTATTTAAGAAAATAGTGTTTTATGAAATCTTTTGTCGTAATGATTTTATAGACTTATGAATCATATTCTAGTTGTTTTGAATGAATTTCAAAACACTTTTAAGTTAAAACTCTTTTAAGTTATATTTACTTTAAGAAGGATTGAAACGAAACATTTTAGTGGTTTCCTTAATAAAAAAATTACATTGAACTTTAATTACTTTTTGTTAGGATGCATTTCCATACATGCTAGTGATGCCCCAATATAATACAAAGGTTATGTTTAATGATATGATTATGCTAAGCATGTTTTACCCATGTGGGAAATATTATGATTTGATTTTGCTAAGTCGCAAATAAAGTATGTTTTGCTATGTGCAAATAAAAGATGTTTATCATATTGAAAAATTTGATACTTTTGACTTTCAAATGCTATTAAAATTACAAGATATATACTATGTACAAAAAAATGTTTTAGCCTAAATGGCGGGTACATATGCCACAGAAAATGTTGTGTGCATGATTAAACGGCTCACCAATGCTGAGCGCGTATTGTTCACAATACCATTGTGTTACACTTGCCGGACATGTCGCGGACGGTAGACCGACTACCAAACGAGTCACAGGATGACTCACAGAGTACCCATGTAAACTTATGATATGAGTTTGAAATTGATTTGGATCTATTGAGATCTTATGATTTATGATGAAAAATGAGAATTTGAAATTACTATAGAGCCATTGAACTGGATTTGAATCATAATATGATTTATCAAATGAAAAAGCATATTTCAAAATGAATTTACTCATTAAAAAAAAAAGATTCTAATAACTTGTTTGACGGACACCAGTGTGTTTATACTCAGCCTTTTTGCTGATACTATGCTTTGTATGTTTTTCCAATGGTTTTGTTTTTAGAGTAAACCCCTATGGCACCTCGACGGAGAATGGATATGCGAGTGGAAGTTGAACCCGAGTTGGAGTATGACTCCCCTTTTGTTTAGATCTCTTTATTGTATTTGAGAGACTATTAGTTTAGATTTAGACTATTTTAAGGATGTAATTTGAACTTTAGATTTATTTCGATTTGGTTGTAATTTTCCTATATTTTGGACAGTTAAGACTTCCGTAATATTGCTTGGATATTGGTTTGATCTTTAAGTAACCCCTTAATTGTGTTGGAAAAAGTAAGCTTCCGCTTGTTTAATACTAAATTCCAGTTAGTGTTTGCCTTCATAATTCGAGGCAGTTACAGTAACCACTGTAAATCCTACGAGATCATCTCTTGTTTTAATAGATGTACTTAATTTGTCATCTATTGTCAAACAACAATAACATCTACAACAATATTATTCCACATTGTCAGCCATTATTAATTAATCATCTCTTATATAAATGGAATATTCTACATGGTAGGCATGAACTTTTGTAAAAGGTCAGTGATAGCAAATCTTTAAAAAAAATTCTACAAAATAGCATTGTACTTTTAGAATTCAAGTTGTAATATTATGAACCATAAACGTTTGATTTTTTATCATCTTGAAAATTTTCCTTTTTTCCCTTGTCTTCTTCTTCATCTATTTTCTCCATCTTCATCCAATTTTATTAAGAATTGAAGAACTAACAACACAACCTACACTTGCTATCTAATTACTTTGAGTCTAATATTAAAAAATGAGTTATAAATCTAATTCTTCATAGTTTATCTAACTGTCACAATCGTAATAGGATTTAGAGTTGAAGAGAGTTAGAATTATATTTTCATTTACGCCTTAAAGTCTAAGAATACTTTCAAGATCTTGAGCTAACCTTCAAAGAAAAATTTTTAAACGGGCATACTCATTACTCTCTATTCACCCCGCTCTCTTAGAGAGTATTCGATCTCCTATCAACCTTCACTATCCTTGAAAATGGGGATGGTAATGGGTTGGACTCGGCTCAAATTTTTCGCCTTCCAACTTTGCTTCGGATTAAACTCGGATTATGTTTTTCGGTCCAATTTCACTTGAAGAGATTATGCATACTCTAACTTTAATCCGACTCGGGCTCTCGGACCTCCGATGGGGATCGGATTAATATCGACCTTTATTCTTATCAGTATTATACTAATGATTTAAGGATATTCTATATGGTAAGCACCAACTATAGCAAAAAGCGAGTGGTAGCAATTCTTAAAATTTTTTCCATAAAATAGCACTCAACTCTTGGAAAATTAACTACAGTAACATATGGAGGTAAAAACGTTTAATATCCGTTAAGTTTTGGTAAAAGTTATAAATGCCCCTAATAAATACCAAATTTTTTGGCTTTGATAAACCTCTTACAAGATGCGTTGTTTAATTTAACAAAGATCATTGTTACTGTATCTACTTGGTGCGTTTGTTTTACTAAATCATTGATTAGTGTATATTTTCTTATGTTTGTCAATTCATAAAAATAACAGAAAAAAGGAAACAAGTAAGTATATTTGTATTTTTTGAATAATAACAAAGTTTTTAAATATTAATGAGTTTTAAATGTTCTTTTCAATAAAAATGGCTAAAGAATATACTTAAGCAATTACAACTTATTATTTGAATCATTCGATTCTATGATCGGATTCTAAGAATTGCTTTCGATTTGAGTTAAATTTACGCTTTTAACAACTTTGGCTATAATTCACTTGATCTCTCTTTTAATATTCAATTCGGAGTCGGATGTTGAGTCGAGTCAGAGTTGGAGTTGGAGTATCAGATTTTTTATGAAGTCCAACTTCGATCCGTCTCTGAATCAGACTTGGACTATGTAATCGGATTCGGAGTCTAGTGAGAGTAGGGGATCGAACCACAAGAACAAGGGATGCTAGACTCTAAGCTTAATGTAGGAAGGTTTATATGAAAGGTTGGTTGGGTGCTAAATTATACTAATGACAATAAAAACAGGGCAAGACTAAAAAACGATATAAAAAATTGAAAGACAATCGGGGATAGATTAGGTCTACCCTAAGAAGGTCAATTTGGACAAAGGATGAGTTAGATCAAGGAAGACCAAAAAATAACCAATTATGACTCAAGATAACGAGAGGAATTTGGTGACCCTATAAGTCACTCGAATGACATATAACCGCCCTATGTCTCCCAAGGAGTAGTAGGACAAGATTCGTAAATAGTGTCAACAAACAAGCATCATTAACCTCAAACCCTAATCCTATACAATGAAGAACAAGACCATACCAGAGCTTCAATAACCAAAACCCCTAAGAAACTAGTTACTCATATTCAAACTAACTAGGACAAAAGCTATGAACAAAGCAATAGATTAAAACATGAAGAACTTGAATAAAGTCAACAAGAAAGTAATAACGAAAGCAATAACTATACTAACAAAGCATAATATGAAGAAGAACAATAATGAAAACAATGAAATCAAACAAAGCAATAAATGAAAGCAATAAAGAAGTAGAAGCTTACATAAATTGAAGTGCTTGAATGATAGGAAAGCTTTAATCCAAAACAATATTTGAAATGAAAGACTAAAAAACTTGAATGTAGAGATTTAAAATAAAAAAATAAAAGCTTAAATGTAAAGCATAAATCTATACTAGGGTATAAACTAAAAAAAATAAAAAATAAAGGGTTTGATGTCCTACTGCTGGTGACAATAGGCATAGGGATTTCTTCAGAAATTAGGGTATAAATAGCCTCTAAACAACGAGGGTTTGAATGCCCAATATGGCCCTAAGAATTTGTTTGCAAAGGCAAGAACAACGTAAAACCACACGTAATATGCATAATAACGATTAAAAACGCGAGACATGACAATAAAATAGAGTCATAAAGTGCTCGACAACGAGCACATTAGAGTCTGATACTATTTTCTCGGACTCAAATCGAATTTAATTTCTCAGATCGGGTCTATTCAGAGGTGGATTCGAACTGTATTGTCATTCCTATTGGAAGATGTACCAAATGATTATTAGCTAAGGAGTACAATTTAACGAGAGTCGCCGAACCAAACTTAAAAATTGCATTTTGAGAAAATGCCTATTACTCACTCGAAGCATTGTGCATTAGTTTAGTGTTGTTGGATTTTACCAAATATTACATGCCGTTTTATTTGCCTAATTTTTCCATTTCAATTTCTTATATAAATAATTAACTGATAGCAACAATTAAGAAAGACTTCAAATTTTAAGTGTATTACATTTTTATATTGGTCTTATTATTTCTTACGTATTTATATTTATAAGAATGTTTTTATTAATTGAACCACTTATGAACTAAGTAAATTATATAATGTATTTCTATATCATACAAATGTTGCATTAATGTTAAAATTTGATGCAACATCATAAGAATAATAAAATAAAATCTTAACCTGATGCACCTTTCTAATGTGGCTCCACAATATTCAAAGATTAAACTGGGAAGGCAAAAAAAAAAAGTATCCAAAGAATTTGCTATTAGCTGCAAAAAAGCAGCAATAATTTGTAGCACAAAATAAAACACAGATTTAGATGGACTAAAAGATATAAATCTTTCACAACAGAAACAAATCTCAAAATTCATAGATATCAATAGCAAATATGAAACGTTTAATTCCAAACATATTCAAACACAAAACTGCACTTTCCTCTTTGAACGACTGCAAAGCTAATGCTAGATGAGATGAGCAGTTCATCGTTTTCCACCTCCACCTCCAAGCTTGGGACCCTTGGGTGCTGCACCCTTTGTTTTTCCAGTAACCTTCTGTGCCTTGGCGGTCACCTCAGCCTTCTTTGCCCTCTTCTCATCCTTAGTTTTCTTTATCCTTTCTTTAATTTCACTGCAATTCAAAATCGGTCAAGCAAGAACCATAAAATGACATTATCAATCAATGTCATTTAAATAAATAAGGTAGGTGTAAATTTACCGAAGAGCAGCCTCCCTTGCAGCATCTCTGACTTCTGGCTTCTCGCTTCTCTTCTTTTGAATCACCTCCAATGTAGCACCAACGATCGACCTAGAGTATGGCTTCTTGGTTGTTCTTCTCCTCTTCTTCACCGCTTCAGCAGATATATCCTGCAAATGAACAAAAATTTAAACATCATTAGCGATCCTAGTTACATCATTGACAATGATTTAGAAATGGGTTATAGACATTTAAATTTATATACTATCTGATAAGTTTCAAAGAGTTTGCACAGAAGAAACAACTAAAAATATAAATCCAACATCAATTGGTCCTTCTCCTTTATTTTCAGAAATGACAATTATGTACAAACAGGATCATGGTTATTCAGTTAAAATAAGATGACAAGAAAGTTCATTCTTTAGTCAAATTAGATAAATCTAACATAACGACATGGAATTTCTATAACTCCAATATTCGTAACAAAACGTAGCATGCAGGAGTGAAACTATGACATTTAAGCATAAATGACGAAGAAATTCATTATCAACAAACAGAAACCAACCTTCTTGTGCTGCTTCCGGTACACAGCAGTCCAGCAAAGCTTAGATGGCTTGAGTCGATTGTGGAAATACCTCTTGCATTTAGAGTTAGCAAAGAGGAAGACCTTCAAATGAAAACATCACATCACATCATTAGTAAGTTTTTGAAAAATATTTGTTGTAAACCAGGACAAATATGTAACAAAGGCAACTTTGCTTACCTGAGAGTCCCCACGAACAAACCTGATACCTTTTCCAGGGTATATCTTTGCACCACTGAAACGGCATACCTCGAGCCTGCCATGCAAAGAGGAATCAACAACATGAATCTCAATAAAGAAAGCACTATATCTTCACAACAAGCCGTACCAAATTTTTGAAAAATATTACAATGCAACACCAAGTTCTCATTGGCAGTTATATTAAAACAAATTCAATCAACATCAAAATTGAAAGTATTACTTCCTCTATCCCGGTGAAAATGCACGGATTTTCATTTAATTTTACACACATTGCACTATTTCTTCTCTTTCATCTCATCCATTTTTATCCCTCTGACTATAAATTTATATTCCATCATCCAATGAAAAGTGCAATTTAATAGGAAGAAAGTAAAAGCTCAATTCTAGGATCAAGCCATTATTTTGAATCATATGCCTCGAACATCAAGCAAATGCATTCACCTTGATCCCCAATCCCTTAACTCTCATGAGTTTACCCTCTAAATATATCTCAAGGCAATAGAAAACCTATAGTATATTGTAAAAGTTACGCATACTCGTACAAATTAACTGAAAGGCTGAACAGTAAATTTAGTCCAAACGGAATCAGTTACATCTTAAAATCAAGTTCTATAAAAGCTTAGCATGATCGAAGAAATACAAGAAAATCTTTACCTCAAAAACCCTAGAGTAGTCTAAAGCTAATTACTCAATTGCCCATTTTAGCACAAATGACTACAAAAATAAAAGTTAAATCATCGATTTCTATATACCACAACAAAGCTATCTCATTTCAACATTAATTGCCACCAACAAATAATAACTTCATCATTATTCCCTTTAAAATTGCAACTTTACTTCTCAAAGATCTTAATTCACCACATTTCAAAATGTATCGAACATCGTACATTGTTGTTAAATCATCATCAATAACATAATCGTTCTTCAAATTATTAATAGGAAATTTGAAGACAGAAACCCTAAAAAAAACTACAAATTCATCATCAAAATTAAATCAAACAAACATCAAACAGAAATCGATTATATAGAGTATACATAATGAAATATGAACAACAAAAGAAAGAGGGAAGCGAGAGAAAGTTACTTGACAACCATGGTTGATTTGGAAGCTGGCGATACTGGTTCTGAGGAATAGAGAGAAACCCTAAACGATAAGATTATAAAGATGAAACCCTAACCCTCTATTGGGCTCCTATTGTTTTGGGCTTTGGGTCACGCTTTAATGTATGATATGTATACTCAATACACAAATTTTCATTCACACTGATCCTTTATTTACACTAATTATTTATTGAGGTTGTCTCACCGTAAGATGACTTCGATTGAGTCAGCCAAAACTATTTAGAAAAATATTGCTTGTTGTACAAGTGTGAATTCACATTTTATGATTTTTGTAATAATTTTATACTAATGGGCTGCTTGAATAGACTCGTCTTACGGTGAGACGATCTCATACAAAACTTGTTGATTCATTTAAGATGGTTTAATGGTGTGATAGAATTATACTACTCCCTCCGTTTCTTAATGGAGTTCCCACAAGAAATGTTCACGAGAATTAAAAAATAGAATCATTTAGATAGTGAATATATTATTATGTATTGAATAATAAATTCAATGAAGGAAAATAGGGGATTACAAACATTTAAAAAACTTTTAAAAGGTTAGTGGAAAAAATTTAGAGAAACATGTAGGGACCATAAAAAATATAAAATTGTTAATATAAAGTTAGTGGAAGGTATGTGGGGAGCATAAACATTATTAAAATATTAAAATGAAGATGAACAAAGTTATTTTTGTCCAAAATTTGTAATATAAATAGAAATATTCTTTATATGAGTAATTAATGAAACACGCTAAAATGGTAAATGAAAACTTCTTTAAGGAATAAAGTGAGTAATTAAATATCCCATTTAAATTAATTTAAATATCTATTTTTGTCGCTAAAATACATGATTGGAATTGTATATTATTTAACACATCATGTTGGATGTTTAAGATAATACTTTGGATATTTACACACATATTTTATTCGTTTAGAAAAGTCACAATACACATGTCTCATCATGAGATGGTCTCATACAAAAGTTACTAATATAAACTAATTGTTATTCGTATTAGTTTTCAAGCCCTATATAACACTCCCCATCCATGAAATTTACCAACAAGTTTAATGGGGCGAATACATTTGTTGGACTGCGAGCTTAATTATATTTAGTAGGTTATTAGCGGAGCATGTCATTAATAATGTGGATCATTAGTGGGTAACTAGCAGGACTCTTTGATCGCATCCTTATTTATGGGTATGAGTTTCCACCTTCCTTCCCTCTTCAAACCCTAATCATAGTTCATATAAGCACAATACACGGGGTACGATGATGAAGAAGTTTTTTAATATGAACAATTCTCCTCTTATCCATTACATGTGATAAATGATTGTTAACCTTACAAGAATTTTAGAAGAACGCAAGCACTGAATCACAAAACAAATTAAATTTTACTAAATAAAAGACAGACAAACACAAATAATTCAAAACAAATCAAGTTATGATAAATGTATTACAAAAACAATATCAATTGTTAAATGCATAACCCAGTTTTTTTTTTTAAACTCAAAACACCCAAGTCACATAAATGGGTTATACAAATTCATGAACAATCAAGAATTAATAAGGGTGATGGAATATTCTTGAAGCAGGGTAGGGGAGGGGAGTTGAATAGAGAATGACAACTTTTCGCTGATAAATAAGTCATGAACTTGACAAGGAAAGTTAGGACCTTGAAACTTAAAAATAAAAATTGTTTTGCGAAATACGTTTGGGAATTGTTTAAGCAATAGATACTAAAAACATAATGTAAAGGTGCAATTATACAAAAAAAACAAAGATGTATAGAGTTTAGTCCTTCGAAGGACCTAATCTCTACCTTCGAGCTATTCCCTAGATCTTAGGATTTTGGCAAATACTCTTTATTCACTTTCATCAAGAGTTCTAGATACAAGCTTTAGAAAAAGGTCACACTTATCTTCTAATAATTCCCCATTGCCATAATTCTACAAAACTAGAACCTCTAATAACCTTAGTGAACCAAAGATATTCTTTTTCACTTTTTTCCTTTCTTACAATGAATCAAATGATTACAACTTATGAACAAAAATCACTCTTTTGAAAATTACAAGACAACCTAAGAAGGTTAACTTAAATGTAGAGCTTGAGAGCAATTCTTGAGGTAGGATTCTTTGAAAACTTGAAAAACTTTAGCAATGTATTTGTTGGAATTAATGAAGTGTATTATTGTATTTTTCGTCTTCTTCATTTTTCAAATTAAATGTCATTTGAAGTTTCGAATCCTTAATTGTAACTTGCCTTAACTGAATCATTCGAGGCTTGGAAAGTAGCCACAGTACCTTTGTATCCAAGAAAACTTTCCTACAAACACTTGTTAGTATAATAACATATATAGCACTAGGAATATTTAGAATATTACCTTAGAATAAAAACAATTACTTGTTTCCCCAACTTTGATAATAAAATCAATTCTAATATCTTGTATAAAATATCTCTTTATGTATTACGACGTTGGTAATAAAATCAATTCTCATATCTTGTCATATATTGCGCCATCTTACCAAATGAAATAGATAAAGATCATACCTAGGATCTTTTAGTGTAACCGTTGGGATGGAATGAACAAGGCTCATATGGTCTTATGTATCGTGGACTCAATTTTCATTTTCTCCTAAATCACACCACCCTCTTTGTTGGTGTTACTTTTTAGTAACACTTTTTCCCCAACTTCAAACTCTAATTCCCTTCTCTTTGAGTGTGCATATGACCTTTGTCGAACTTGAGCTGCCTTCATTCGTTCTTGAATAAGTTTCACCTTCTCCATAGTTTCTTACACCATTTTTAGCCCTAAATTTCGTGACTTGTTGACATCATCCCAACAAATAGAGCTTCTACACTTTCTCCCGTGTAATGCCTCATATGGTGCTATTCTTATGCTCGCATGATAGCTATTATTGTGTGAGAACTCGATGTACATAAGGTTTTCATCCAACGCTCCACCAAAATTCATCATACAAACTCTTAACAAATCCTCGAGGGTTTGAGTAGTTCTTTCTGTCTGTCCATCTGTCGCGGGGTGAAAGTTTGTGCTAAACTTAAGTATAGTTTCCATGGCTTCTTGAAGCTTTTTCAAAAAATTTGACAAAAATCTAGAATCCCTATCTGAGACAATATCCTTTGCAACTCCATGAAATCTTATTACCTCATTGAGGTAGGCGTTTGCCAGTTGTTTCATTGACTAGGTATCCTTTATTGCTACAAATCTTGTAGTAATTGTCAATCGATTTACTATAACCCAGATGGAATATTTTTTTTCGGTTTTATTCCTTGGTAAAGCCATGATAAAATCCATTGATATAGACTCTCATATCCATCTAGGTACTAAAAGAGGTTAAAGTTACCCACTAGGTTTCACATGTTGAATCTTAACCTTTTGACAAGTTAGACATTTAGCAACAAAGTTTACCACATCTTTTTTCATCTTAGGCCACCAAAAGTATTCTTTGTGGTCCTTGTAAAGCTTGCCTCCACTAGGGTGTATTATGTAATTTGAGTTGTGTGCTTCCTTTAATATCTTCTCTTTGAGATTCTCATCATTAGGCACACACCAACGTTTCTTGTACCTTATTATCCCACTTTTATTAACTTCAAATTCTAGTGTTTGGCCTGCCTCTTTCATTCCTCTTAACTTGGTCAACCATGTCTCTGATGATTGTTTTTCTCTAATTTCTTCACATCCAACGTTGCATTAGTACACATCCAAATCCTTGCTTCGAGACGTCACTAAAAACTTCAAATTCATAAATTCCAGATGGTATGGTCAAAATGGGTGCAATTGTGAGCCGCTTCTTCAAATTCTGGAATGCCTCGTCACACTTATCATTCCATTTGAACCTAGTAGTCTTCTTCATCAAATTGGTAAGGGGTTGAGCGACCTTTGAGAAACCCTCTACAAACCTTTTGTAGTATCCAACGAGTCCTAGAAAACACTCCTTACTTCTGTGACATTTGTTGGAGTTAACCAATCCGTGATTGCTTGTATCTATTGATACTACATGTCTCAAAAATGAAAATTTCTCAAGCCAAAATTCAGACTTGGAGTATTTTGCATAAAGCTTCTTTTCTTAGAGAATTTTCAATGCATTTCTTAAATGTTCTTCAAGCTCCTCTCTGTTCTTTGAAAATACCAATATGTCATCAAGGAATACAATCATAAACTTATCCAAGTGTGGTTCGAAAGTTCTATTCATGAGATCTATGAAGGCTGAAGGTGCATTAGTGAGTCCTAAAGGCATGACTATAAACTCATAATGACCATATCTAGTTCGAAAGACTGTCTTGGGTATATCATCTTCTGAAATTCGTAGTTGATGATACCTTAATGTGACGGTTCAGAGTCAAAATGTACAAAAGTAGGGTAAGAGTTTACAAGAAAAGTATCAGCCACAACATCTGTGTTGCTTGCTTCGGAACGACTCATTTCATGAATCTAGGCATTGGTGGGTCTTGCCCCATTTGCATTGATGTTGTTGATGGAGTTGGTTTCAGTAGGACCCCCATTATTGCCTTGTCCTTGACCATTGTTGTGTTGATGTGAAAATTGATTATTCTTGGTTCCATGTTCCACCTCTGTTGCCATTGTGGCACGCATTGTTGTTGTAGCCCGTATTTTGTCCTTTGTGCGTGTTAGTTCCATTTAGACACTAATTACACTTGTGTCCTGGTTCACCACACTCATAACACCTTATCTTCTCTCCTTGGCAATTGAACCCTAAGTGACTCTAATTGCTCCGCTTGCAGACAAAATTTTTCTTATTGTTATCACCTTGTCGAGCCTAGTTATTGCTAGAGTTATTGTTGCGGTTATGTTGGTGGTTTCCTCCATTATTGTAGCGAGCCTTTTTTTCTTGATCTTGGGTTTGAGAATTTCCTTTATTGTCCTTTCTATTGTTTCTGCCTAAAATTTTCTATTTTTTAGGATTTTTTCATTTTACTTTTCTTTGCATAGGCTTCCAAATGGTTTGATAAGGTACAACCACCAAGCTTCTTTTGGATCTTAAAGCTTAGTCCATCTTGATACTTTTGAGGTATTGTGTAACACCCCTGAATTTCCAACCCCTTAAACGAACCCAAAAATCATGAAGGGAGGGAGGAAATTCGGGTGTTACATAAAAAGAAAAGGGAAAATAATTTAAATAATGCTAAAGATTAATTGAAAAGGTGTGTGAGTGGAAATTTCGGCAGCATCTTGATTAAAAACTGAGGACGTAATATAAATGTATAACATAAGTAAACTAATCTGAGGCCTTTAATGCCTTTCAAAAATATATCACGACGGAATGAATCATCGTCAGCTCCTTAAATCATCAACTTCAACGAGGATCGTGGTTCCAGTGTTAACGCATCGGTTTGACGGATACTAAAAGAGTATTCTTGCTACTATACATCCAAAAACTACGTAGCGGAACTATGGATCATACAAGGAGTCACATGGCTCCATACGAAAGAATCATACAATCCCAAAAACAAAACTTTACAGGTAATGTAAAAGCTACAAGCAATAGGCAACTTGTACATAATTGCTAGGATCGTACTCCACTCTTTCCCCCAATGCAAAGCAAAATAAGCTCTTATACCTGTCATGTCTAGCTATAATCCTCCTGCTGCTCAACATAAGGACCATAGTCAAATGTGTCATAGAAGAAACATCATAGGAAATCATGAACAAACAACATCAACACATACACGTCAGTAATCGATGAATTTATAACGATTTGAGTCATTGAACAAAACTATAGACAATGATATAGTATGGAAATAACGAGTCTATTCATCTATCTAAACACCTCTATTTACTGATATTTTCTATTTCAAACTACTAATCCCTCGAAGTATATTCAAAGGTAGTGGATCTTTTCTTTATTCATGGTGTAGGAATGCTAATAGATGATCGAATGCAACAAGAGGGGGGGGTGAATTGTTGTGTTGTTAGTTTAAGAATTTTTTGCTCAACTTTTTGCGGAATTATATCGAGTAAAGAACAAAACTTAAACTTTAAAACGAAAAGACAAATAATAAAGAGAGACAAGAATTTTACGTGGAAACCTTTTGGGCCTAATCAAAAGGAAAAACCACGACCCCCCGGGATTTCAAAATTCTCACTATGTTTAGGCAATTAGTTACAATTACACAAAACAAATATGCTTCACTTGAAGCTTCTCTTCTCTAGGCCTAATTCTCTTCTCTTCTTTTCTCTCCTTCTCTTTCTCTTCTCACGTTTTTCTCTTCTCTATATTCCCTTAGACTTCCCACAAGTCTAATTACAACAATTCACACATTAACCTTTACAAGGCCAATTATCATTAAGATCAAAAATAAGTAGTTGCTCAAGAAAAATATTATGAATTAATTGGCATTAAAAACTTAGAATATTTTTCTCAATTAATCTCCCTTTTTCTGGACACTCTTGATCAATTGATTTTTTTTCACGCCTTCATAGCTGAACCGTAAATTCCCTCTTTTATAATGGGAACAGCAGACTATGCACTCAGCACATGTTTACCATGAACTGCACATACCCCACGTTTTCCCTTAACTTACTTGCTCCCAAAGAAAATGGAAAGTTAGTTAATAATAGGAGTGGAATGCAACTGCTGCTTGCACATGCACGGTTAAGTCTATACGATCAAAGGAAGTTCCTACTTTGTAGGAGACAAATTCAAAGTAGAGACAAAGTCTCTTGAATTCCGATTTTATAGGAGATAAAAAAGGAATTGATTTTCTCCTTATTTTTAAGCGAGTAAAAATCCTTTTTGCCAATTAATAAATAAACTTAATTAAGCAACTAATTAAATTTAACCTTTTACATTAACTTAAAAACAGAAATAATAAATTTCGTAGTTTCCAGTCAACGTTATTCTCCAGACCTGCTACGTAGGAACAGCGCACTGTCTCCATCTACAATTTTCGTCAGAACTTCAACTCTAGGAGCAGCAAGCTGTTTTCCAGAGCAATTGCCCAACTACTTGGATATTTGAGACATGTACATCTTCCACGAATCAAGTCATAGGCTTCATCAACGATTCACATTAGATCGGATATACACCTACACAACAATCTCTAATAATATGTTTGTTTATTTAAAGTAAAGTCATCATCAAAACCTTAAGAGGCCAACACATGGCATAGTGACACGACCAAGGGCGTTATTGGCCATTCGGCGCCCATGGCAAAGTATGAGCTCATACCCCCTCCAACTGACCCTCTCGGGTCCTACCTTCGGGAAAAACTAACACACTGGGGTACTAAACCAGTGAAGAGGCCATCATATTAGGGTTTGCAAGGCCCGCATGGTAACACCTCGGTAAAGGGGTGGTATCAGCCATCCGGCGCCCAATGACAAAAGTATGCTCATCCCCCCCTTTTGGTGATCCGTCGGATCTCACCTAGGGGACTACTAAATCAACCGGACATAATGCAGTTGAGTCACGCCAACTAATCGTAATCAAGGCTCAATAAGTAGGAAATCACTTCGATACAACACACAACCATGGTGCGTTCTCTATTATTCCAAAATCTATTCTCATAGTCTCCTAATTCTTTCATTCTACTTGCCTATATCACTATAATTCTAATACGATGCATATAATCATGAAATATTGATAATACTTTGAAACGATGAATATGATAATTAATTACTGCGTGTACGTACCTGCAAGCGTCACTACACGACCAAAAGTTACAAAAATCACCCAACTAAGGTTCTACTTTCCTCTTATGAATTGGGAACCTATACAAGTTAGAAATAGAACTAATAAGTTCCCTTAACTACTTTGTCATACCAGCTAAAAGCCAAAGTAACCACCATCATCCATTCACGAAAATTTTTCAATTACTTCTAGGACATACGCATCTCATTCAACACCAAGCATAATCGTCAATTCAACAATAACACAAGTTTTTCCATGGACAAAGAATAAAAGGATTATGCTAACTGTTTCATTACACCAGCTAACTTTGAGTTATAACAATTCACATTATCTTAAAATAAAACGACGATTCACACTTAAGTTTCACAATGTTAATGTAGTGCTGATATGACGACAAGAACGAATAAGGTTATCGCATCGCAATATCATTTATTATATTCTTCAAGGTTAGGAAGAACTAAAATCAAGACATCATAACAAGTAACTTTAATAATTCTCAACAAGTTGACACTATGTTCATAGCCTTACTAATATCATTTAATTATAACTTTGATAACCTATTGAGAGTACTTGTAATCAACATTAATAATTTCTTTTACTTCAACAAGGCCAATTAAGACTACCATGCCTAACAAAACTCCCACATTCAACATAAATAAAGTTACTCATGTACTAAGACACCATCAAAATAGCACATAACCATTATTTTCATTCATAGTTCAAATTCTAACTCATAAATGTGTTAAACTCATCAAACACACTCTTACCAACAAAAAGATCCAATGAAAATAATACAAGGTTCAACATTTTTCATTCATATTTTCAAAAACCCAATTCATAAGTACATTCAAATCATCAATCAAATTCTTACCCATAATAAGATTCAATGACAATCATACAAAATTAACACCAAACTCATAAACTTAGTAAAATTCTAATTAGATATTAGGAAAATTACTTAGAGTAAACTTGAGAGGCTCACAATGGGGCAATTTAGAAAAAGAGTGAAGACTAGGTGGTTATGGAGGATACCATACAGCTGGATCGTGGCTGTTGGTGGTGGCAGCCTTCACGGCAGTAGGGGAGGAGCAGCTGGAGGTCGTGGTTGCAGCAGACGCATAGCAGGTGGTGGTGCTAGATGCTGTTTGGGGGAAAATTCGCAGCCTCTGCTGCTGGTTGTTACCTTCGTGTGTGGGTGGAGGATAGCTGTCGTGCTGGTGTAGCAAGGGGCACGGCGGGTGGCTGATTGTGCCGGCAGCTGCTGTGGTCTGGGAAGGGAATGGAACGTGGGGAGTAAGGGAGAAAGGGAGAACAAGAGAAGGGATTGGGAGTGACGACTCTCTTTGAACATTTAGGGTTTCATGGCTTTTTATCCTTATTGTTATTATTATTATTATTATTATTATTATTATTATTATTCATATTATTATTATTATTATTATTATTATTATTATTATTATTATTATTATTATTATTATTATTATTATTATTATTATTATTATTATTATTATTATTAATATTATTATTACGTTTATTTATTTATTTATTTTTATCTCGATTCATTTTCTTGCGAAACACAACTAAGAGACTCACCTTCATGGGTTCACACACTTTATAATAAAATAATCATTTTGATTCGAACCTCTTTATTTTAGAACTCGTAACTACATTTTTAATATACATATATATATAAATTAACATTTAAATTCGTATATATGAAAGAAATTTATTAAAACTAATTCAGAAATAATTTAATATAATTGTAAAATCTGTAAAAGTTTTTAAAGTATTAAATAATTACGTTATTAAAATCTCGGGGTGTTACATTTTGGGTGTACACTTTTACACTCATATTGGGTCTTTGATTCAACCTAGTAGACTCACTACACTTTTGTCTTCTAATGTGAAGAAGTAGTCTCTTATAGCGACCTTAAAATCTCATCAATTGAAGTTGGGTTTTGCATAGATCGTTAATCCTTGAGTTTCCCACCAACGATCAGCATCCTCCCGCAGATAAAAATTACTTGATCAATTTTCTGATTCTAAGGTGTACTACTAGTGGTAAATAAATTTTCCATACCGCGTAATCAATTTTCCAAGGTTGCGGGATCTTCTCGCCCAACGAAGATTGTCGGCTTCAAATTGGAAGTCATTTTTGCCATCGTTCCTTGTTGATCTTCACCTTTTTTGTTGTAATTAAATTGACTTTGGAGGAGAAGGCCAAAGTTTTGGGATAGTTGTTCCAATGCCCTTAAACAAGCAGCCAATTGGTCATGTATTTTAGCCATGTTATTGGATTGACGTCTGCGTGAGTGAGTATACACAATATAGGTCATAAGTAACATATACCAAGGACAATCTTAAAAGAAACTTAACAAAAATATATATATTTATAAAGGAAAAAAAAATCAATTGCATAATCAAGTTAATTAAAAGAAATGTTTCAATGCTCAAAAGTTTTAAGTCTATAGCTCGAGACCTTATTACATGCAAAAGGTAAATAAAAAAAACAAATAAAAATAAGTTATTCCTTATTATCTTGAGGATCTTCCTCATCGGTCAAAGGGGTGTAGGACATACGGCCAGTAAAACTCTCTTCTTCACCTTGTTCTTCATTATAGGGTTATTCCTCTATGGCATCGATCATAAGCATCTTCAAGAAATCAAGAGTGTAACATCTCGGAATAACTCGGGTCGTACGAAAAGAGAAGATGATCTTTTAAAAACGGAACAAACTGCAATCCGAGTCAAACCGGGATGTTAGAAACAGTTTAAAACAGTTTTGAAGTTAAGGAAACGTGCGGATCGAGTTCTATTAGCGTTATTTAAAACTATCAGATAATAAGAAATACTTAGCAGCGGATAAGAAACGAAAAGTCAAACTCTCGAAGCCAGTTTTCCAGCGCAGAAAGTTGTCCTTTCCCATCATAAGTAAAGGGCTTACTCTGGGCTATTCTCTTACTAATCGATGAAGCCCTCTCTTCCAAGCATTTCTGTCTGGGGTTTCTTGTACCAACTAGGGCTTTCACTAGGTTCCGAAGTACACGGTCAGAGTGACCTCTATTTCCGTTTTTCTTAAGAATGGAGGCATGATGGAAGGTATACGGCATTTTAATAAACAAGGTATATATATAAATATTCTATTTCCATCATCGAGGTTAAACAAAACTTGGGCTAATATAACTTCTTAGAGATAAGGAGGTCTATCCTAATAGTTGGTAGAATTAAAAAGTTGAGCCTGTTAATCGGCTCCTAAGCTTCCGCCAAATAAAAAAAAAATATATATATTAATTAATTATACTAATGCTCAATATTCACAAAATTTCAATATCATAATATATCAAACTTCACAAATTTAGCTAATGAGAAGAGGTCATAAATAATTAAACAGAAAATCAAGATGATATTATAATTCAACCCGCATACTCTGCCATAACATATTATTAAATTCCAAAATACTTGGGTACAAAATCCAAAATAATCACTGTTCTTCTTAACCATATTGTCAAAACAAAGCAGAAGAAACTTCTCGACAGAATATCCATACATCATTATTAGCGTGGAAATAGTCATATAAAATCATAAGCATAAGTACTACAATCAAAAGCAAGATCATATAGTAAAAGGCGATACATCCATACGGTCCCGATCTTCCTCATATAAGTCAGGGTCAAAATCAGCATCCCCGGAGTCGTCATTGGATGTGCTATCAGAATCAGTGGGTGTCTCTATGGGTCGGGAGTCACTCATATCTAGTTGTTCCTCAGAATCTGAAAGCTCAACAATTTCTGGTTCGGGTAATATTTCTTCCCACATTGTAATATCACTATCACTCTCGCTCATATTATCTTCCCTATCAGCTGCTTCTACTTCCATATAAGCATTATATCCCCCTTCCGCACTATCCTCATAAAAACTCTTCAGCCTCCTCCTCGGAATTTCCCCAAGTATTTTCCTCCAGACCTTCTTCGGGGACTTCCTCGGGATCTTCTCCTAGATCCTCCTCAGGATCCTCCTTATCAAAATCTATCTGCAGAACTGAGTTAGGGTCGACCATTGGAACATCCTCCTCAACAATCTCAGCTCTTGCCCCACTAGCCTCAGCATTCTTACATCTCTCATTGTCTACAACATCCATTCCTCTATCCCATCTATCAAACTCTCGCTCCAATTGAGCAATTCTCTCAATCAACTCAGCAATTCCCTCAGCTATTATTCCCTCATAAACTTGTTGAGACTTTTTATAGATCATCTCCATCCTGCGCTTATAATCTAGCTCACTCTCTCCTTCTTTCTTGTCCCAAATTTTTAATGTTTCTATCTCTGCCCAGACTAGTACCTTTACTAAGGCTCTCCATGGTTCTTCTAAGGTACTACTTTCGCCTTCAGCAAGTCTTTTTCCTTTATCCATGACAGATAAAAAAAAAATGTTCGTAATCCATGACTCACGAATGAAAGAAAGAGCAAAGGAACAATCAATTTCCAAGCTCAAATGATATCATAATTCATCAACAAAATATCTAACAAGCACACAACAAAATTATCCATAACATCATGCTTAAAGACACCAAGCAAAACACATCATATCCCCTTAATGTCTACCCCTTTACTCTCGTCATCATTTTTTTTTTTTTTTTTTTGCGTTAGTCTATCAATTTAGATAAATAACACTAAATAAAACTCCCGCTCTGATACCAGTTGTAACATCTCGGAATAACTCGGGTCGTACGAAAAGAGAAGATGATCTTTTAAAAACGGAACAAACTGCAATCCGAGTCAAACCGGGATGTTAGAAACAGTTTAAAACAGTTTTGAAGTTAAGGAAACGTGCGGATCGAGTTCTATTAGCGTTATTTAAAACTATCAGATAATAAGAAATACTTAGCAGCGGATAAGAAACGAAAAGTCAAATCTACTTATTACAACTTGAGAGCGAAAGTCGCCTCATAAAAACCAAATGCTCTTTAAACTAAATTTAGAAGTTCTTATTAAGACTTCTTTACTCTAATAATTTATTTCTTCAAGGGACAATCCTCACTCCCCAGACCTGCAACTTAACTTACTGCTAGTCATTGCCCAGATAGGACACAACATCATCGCAGGGTCGTTAAGACCAAAAGCACACGTCAGCGAAAGTCGCATACCAATAAATAATAACATCGAGAAAGTTTAATTTGATTAATTAACAATTCACAGAACCGTACGCTTGATCATACTTATTAAGAATATTTATTTTCTTGTAAAAGTTAGTCAGCTATATTGCTGTTTTATCCGGCCATACTGCCAGTACTATCCAGCCATACTGCCGGTACTATCCAGCCATACTGCCGGTACTCACCAAACTCCATAAGTGAGACAATACATTAGGGGGAGCTAACCCCTAAGCAAGCCTCTACCATAGACACTCGCCATACTTCGGTGCCTATGGTTAAGTATGCATACCCCCGCGGTGGCTCATAAAGCCCTCATATGCCGCGAGTAATTCTTTTCCACCAATTGACGACATACTACGTCCACTTTTTAAGTTAGTGAGGTCATACTACCTCTACTTTCAAAACAATATATAAAGATTGACGTCATACTACGTCCACTTTTGAGTTAGTGAGGACATACTACCTCTACTTAAGTTATTGAGGACATACTACCTCTACTTATCATAACAATGTATAGAATTATTGATTCGAACGATAGCATTATTCGTTCTATATACCCATGCCTTACTTTTGGGTATCATTAATACATGATACATCGATCTATTGCGAACCACGCTGCGTGTACATACCTTAAACGAAATAACCAACTCGCAAGCGTCTCAATCAATTCCCGGTCACGAACCGACTTCCTACAAAGTTCAATCGTATTCGGGAAATAAGCACACATACACATTTTCCTCAATCACACATAACACACATATTCAATTACGTCCATACCTAGAATGCTACACACAATATGAACATCCATCACATACTACAACATGGTATAAACACAAAACTGGACAGCTTATACATTCTGTCCAGAAACTCATCTTAATACTGTCAAACTGAAAATCCGACTTCACCGTTGCGTCCGGAAGGCGTCAAAACCCCCGAGTACCAAATTTCATAATTTATAACATAGTATAAATATTTTTAACTTAATTTCAAAGCCAAAAATGCTCCAAAAACACAATTTTTTCCACTATTTTCAAACCTACGGGATTCCATTTTTTTTTATCACAAAAATATAAAATTTCAATACTTTATTCCCGAATAAATATAAACAATAAAATTTACATAATTTCCATGATCACATCCAAAAATAAATTTTAATTAATTATCTATATTTTTCTTAAAAAAAATTCTTTTTACTCCATTGTTCAAACACAAACACATCACATATATACATGCAAATTTTTCTTCTATCAACCTTATACTTCTCTTTTATTAATCAATAAAAATAAATTTCCATCACCACATACACATTTTTTTTTTATGAACAACCATTTTTTTTTTGTATATATATATATTTATATATATATATATATATATATATTTCAATCATTCATCAAACAATTCTACACACACATGTGCACAAATCTAAAACCCTAAAACCATACATTAAATTTAAATAGAAAAACATCATACATCTAAAACCCTAAAACCATATATTAAATTTAAATAGAAAAAAAAACATCATTCATCTAAAACCCTAAAATCATGTATTAAATTTAAATAGAAAACATCATACATCTACACATAAATTTTTAATTCATGAACAAACTCATAAACTATAAAATCACACATATAAAACATAGAAATTTAAATTAAAACTTAAAAATAAAACTAGTTTAAGAATTACTTACAATTGCTCAAGATTAACACCAAAATTTTATGAACCAAAATTGATGAATTGATGAAGGTTAGGCGTGAGAATGTGAGGGAAAAAGGAGTGTGTTTTTTTTTTTTTTTTTCTTACTTGCAAATTGAAATTTGAAAATGAAAAGGAGTAAGGAAAGGAATAAGGAAAGGAAAAGAATTGATTAAGGATTTATGAGATTTTATTATAATAATTTCCTTAACCTTCCATTTACTCAAATGGAAGTTACAAATCCTCCAAATATTCCCATATGGCCGGCCAACCTTTGCCATTACCTTTTTTTTTTTTTTTATTTTTTTTTATAAATTAAAGATAGATTAGGAAAAGATTTGGACTTAAAATGATTTTCTTTGCCTTAAAAGTTGGATTCTCATGATTTAACCTACTAACAAAATAAATAATAAAAGAAATATATATATTTTTTTTTTCTAAAAGAATAATAATAATAAAAATAATATATCGGGAAAATATCGGGGTGTTACAGACTACCCCCCTTAAAAAGGTTTTGACCCCAAAACCACAACGTACAAACACAAAAAACACGCACAATCACACATAAAAAAAAAATCGATAAAGCAAGCACACCACAAAAGAAGAAAATCAAAGTAACTCAAAACGCGCAAAATCCTATCGCTTCCTACCCCCTTAAGAAGTTACGTCCCCGTAACTTACTAACCTGAGGAAAAAGATGCGGATACTTCTCTCGCATTGACGCTTCTGTTTCCCAAGTTGCCTCTTGTGACCGATGATTGGACCATAAAACCTTAACCATTGCAACATCCTTCCGCCGAGTACTGCGAACTTTTCTATCTAAAATCTGGACAGGTTGCTCTTCATAGGTGAGGCTTTCATCAAGTTCTAACGGTTCCGGGTCTAAGACATGCGAAGACGCCGCAACATAACGTTTTAACTGGGAGATATGAAAAACGTCATGAACCTTACCCAAAGCATTAGGTAACGCTAACCGGTAAGCTAACTTCCCAATCCGCTCCACAATATCATAGGGGCCAATGAAACGCGGGCTCAGTTTCCCACGAGCACCAAAACGAACCACACCTCTCATCGGAGATACCCGGAGTAAAACTTTGTCGCCCACTTCGTACTCATCAGGCCGACGTCGGAGATCGGCGTATGATTTTTGTCTATCCTGGGCTGCCTTCATTTTCTCGCGAATCAACTTTACTTTCTCTGTCATTTGCACCAGCATATCAGGTCCTAAGGTGACGGATTCAGTAAAATCATCCCAACATACAGGACTACGGCACTTACGACCATACAGTGCTTCAAACGGAGCCATTTGAATCGTTGCCTGATAACTGTTATTATAAGAGAATTCTACTAAATCCAAATGTTCATCCCATGAACCTTGCCATTCCATGGCTATTGCTCTCAACATGTCTTCTAGTATCTGATTGACACGTTCAGTCTGACCATCCGTCATAGGGTGAAAAGACGTGCTATGAAGAAGTGTGGTTCCCAAAGCCTGCTGTAAAGATTTCCAAAAATGTGACAAGTATCGAGTATCACGATCGGAGACAATAGTACGAGGTATTCCGTGATATCGAACAACGTATCGAATATAGGCACGAGCAAGTTGTTCCATATCCCACTTACAGTTCATTGGAATAAACCTTGCAGACTTAGTAAGCCTATCCACGATAACCCAAAGAGTGTCATTACCAGTCTTAGTTCGTGGCAACCCTAACACGAAATCCATAGATATGTCATCCCACTTCCAGACCGGGACTTCTAGGGGTTGCAGTAACCCAGCTGGTCTTCGATGTTCACTCTTAACCTTTTGACACGTTAAACACTTGGAAACAAATTCAGCAATATTCTTTTTCATACCAGACCACCAAAACATGCATTTTAAATCTTGGTACATCTTATCCCCACCAGGATGAACCGAGTATCTAGAATAATGAGCTTCGTTCAACAATTTTTCCTTCAAGGAGTCACACCCATCCGGCACACACCATCGTCCTTTAAAACGAAGACTACCGTCCTCATGAATTGTAAAACCTTCAGCTTTCCCTTCACTGATTTGCTCCCGAAGTTTAATGAACTTTGGGTCTTCCAGTTGCTTAGCCATAATCTCTTCGAAAAAGGTAGGTTGAATGGACAAGGCGCTCAATTTGGCTTTCAATTCTCCTTCTTGGATTATCTCCAAGTTCATTCTCCCAAACTCCTTACACAACTCCTCAGAGGTTATTAACGCTGAAACGGAATGCCTCGATTTTCTACTCAAAGCATCGGCGACTACATTCGCACGACCTTCGTGATATGAAATCTCCAAATCATAATCGCTGATAAGTTCTAACCAACGTCGTTGGCGCAAATTCAACTCAGATTGAGTGAATAAAAATTGCAAGCTTTTATGATCCGTAAAGACCTTGCATTTGACGCCATAAAGATAATGTCGCCAGATCTTCAATGCAAAAACCACCGCCGCTAACTCCAAGTCATGTGTTGGATAATTCACCTCATGAGTCCTTAGTTGACGTGAAGCATACGCCACCACCTTTCTCTCTTGCATTAAAACACAGCCTAATCCATGTTTGGAAGCGTCACTGTAGACGGAGTATTCCAAAGATGGGTCAGGTAAGGTCAACACAGGAGCTGTAGTTAACCTCTCCTTTAGTAACTGAAATGCTTTCTCGCAATCCTCAGTCCATTCGAACTTCTTTTCCTTCTTCATCAAGGCTGTCAGTGGACGAGCGATGCGAGAAAAATCTTTGACAAAACGGCGATAGTATCCTGCTAATCCCAAGAAACTCCGGATATCCGTAACATTCCGAGGTGTAGACCAATCCCGGACAGCTGCTACTTTTGCTGGATCAACGGAAATTCCTTCCTTAGAAACAATGTGACCTAGAAAAGCCACTTGTTCTAACCAAAATTCACACTTCGAAAACTTAGCATACAACTGATTCTCTCGTAGAATCTGCAAGACTATCCTTAAATGCTCTCGATGTTCTTCTTGGTTCTTGGAATATACCAAAATATCATTAATTAACACCACCACACACTTATCGAGGTACGCGTTAAAAACCCGATTCATCAACCCCATAAATACTGCAGGTGCGTTGGTCAACCTGATGATACCATGACCGTAGATCAATCTTGGAAAAGACTCCTACCCCTTGTAACTGATCAAAAAGATCATCGATCCGTGGTAATGGGTACTTATTCTTAACAGTGACCTTATTAAGTTCTTTGTAATCAATGCAGAAACGCATCGTTTCGTCCTTTTTTCCTTACAAACAACACCGGGGCTCCCTAGGGCGACACATTGGGTCTTATATAACCCTTCTCCAACAACTCCTCCAATTGGGCTTTCCATTCTTCCATCTCTCTTTGGGCCATTCGGTAAGGAGCTTTTGAAATTGGCCCTGTCCCAGGGATTAAGTCAATCGAAAAGTCCACGTCCCTTCTTGGCGGCATACCAGGAAGTTCTTCTGGAAAAACATCCTTAAAATCACAGACCACCGGAATGTTCTCAAGTCGCACCTCCCGCTCCTTCACCTTACTTATACTACACAGAAACCACGGTTGCCCTTGCTTGATTAACTTCTTGACCTTCAATGACGATATGATTTTTACCTTGGGTCCTTGGGAAGCTTTCTATATTTAACTTTCTCTCCTCGGGGTCCGCTTAGTGTTACAGATTTCCCCTCACAATATATTAATGCCTTATATCTACCCAACCAATCCATCCCAAGGATTACATCTAGACCTTCCATTTCCAAAGAAACAAATCACTCGAGATTTTGTCTTTCCTATATTGACCGACACCCCACGAAATAATATACTACAATGAAAGGTCTCTCCGGAAGGAATAGCGACTGAGAAAGATGTTTTCTCGGGATTTTCCAATCCTAAGTCTTTAATTCTAGACTTAGAAATAAACGAGTACGATGCACCAGAATCAAAAAGAACTTTAACAGACTTTGAATTGATGCAAAGAGTACCTGTGACCACATCGGACACTTGTGCTGCTTCCCTAGCGTTAACTGCTGATAGTCTGCCATTATTTTGAAAGACTAGGGTAGCGCCTTCTTGACTACCTATTGTCCAGGAAGGTTCTCATTCCTAGCATTCCCTTGAGGTTGCTGAATTCCGAAATGATTTCTTTAAAACCTAAGGTTTGAGACACCCCCAGGGTTTCTACCAAAACAAACACCGTTTTGATTTCCATTTCCTGTGTCATTGCCACTCCGACCATTACCACAGCGTTGTTGTGGAAAACCTTTGTGATTCCCCCCTTGAGGTTCTTGTTGTCTCAATCGAGCATAACACTCATACATTCTATGACCCGATTTACCACAGTATGAAAAGTCCACTAATGCTCCCCGACAATCTCCCTCTGGATGACTTTTCTGGCATCTCTTACAGTTATAAATTCTTTCCTTTCCATTGCGGTCATAAAGTGGTTTCTGTACCCTGGCCTCAGATATCGAACCTCTCCCACCTTTACTTGACTGTCCTGGCTAGTACACTTTTTCTTGATAACCCCATAGGTTTTGTGTTTCTTAAAGTGGTTTTGTGCATGATTACTTCCGCTCTCTGCATTCTGAAACATAGGTTCCCTCCTTTTGTCCCCACTATGGGCCAACTTCTCCTGCTCCTTTCTAATAACATTTCATATCTGGGCTACCCTCTTATATAACTGGTTTAAAGTATCGTACCTATCGATCTCAATGTGTTTTTGAATCTCGTACGATAAACCCAATTCGAAGCGTTGCATTTTCTTTGTTCAGTCGGGACGTTCTCAGGGCAAAACTTCAGAAATTCCGTAAATTTCTGATAATACGCATGCACTGTTAAATTCCCCATTTCAAACTCCCTTAAAACGTTCCCAACTTAATTCACCATCATTCTCCTCTATCAGCCTCGCCTTACTATGTGTCCACCAGTAGTCATCATCTTCGACCAGATAAAATGCAGCCTGGTCGACCATAAATTCCGCAAGACATCGAACTACACTAAGAGTTTTTCAAACTCTCGAAGCCAGTTTTCCAGCGCAGAAAGTTGTCCTTTCCCATCATAAGTAAAGGGCTTACTCTGGGCTATTCTCTTACTAATCGATGAAGCCCTCTCTTCCAAGCATTTCTGTCTGGGGTTTCTTGTACCAACTAGGGCTTTCACTAGGTTCCGAAGTACACGGTCAGAGTGACCTCTATTTCCGTTTTTCTTAAGAATGGAGGCATGATGGAAGGTATACGGCATTTTAATAAACAAGGTATATATATAAATATTCTATTTCCATCATCGAGGTTAAACAAAACTTGGGCTAATATAACTTCTTAGAGATAAGGAGGTCTATCCTAATAGTTGGTAGAATTAAAAAGTTGAGCCTGTTAATCGGCTCCTAAGCTTCCGCCAAATAAAAAAAAAATATATATATTAATTAATTATACTAATGCTCAATATTCACAAAATTTCAATATCATAATATATCAAACTTCACAAATTTAGCTAATGAGAAGAGGTCATAAATAATTAAACAGAAAATCAAGATGATATTATAATTCAACCCGCATACTCTGCCATAACATATTATTAAATTCCAAAATACTTGGGTACAAAATCCAAAATAATCACTGTTCTTCTTAACCATATTGTCAAAACAAAGCAGAAGAAACTTCTCGACAGAATATCCATACATCATTATTAGCGTGGAAATAGTCATATAAAATCATAAGCATAAGTACTACAATCAAAAGCAAGATCATATAGTAAAAGGCGATACATCCATACGGTCCCGATCTTCCTCATATAAGTCAGGGTCAAAATCAGCATCCCCGGAGTCGTCATTGGATGTGCTATCAGAATCAGTGGGTGTCTCTATGGGTCGGGAGTCACTCATATCTAGTTGTTCCTCAGAATCTGAAAGCTCAACAATTTCTGGTTCGGGTAATATTTCTTCCCACATTGTAATATCACTATCACTCTCGCTCATATTATCTTCCCTATCAGCTGCTTCTACTTCCATATAAGCATTATATCCCCCTTCCGCACTATCCTCATAAAAACTCTTCAGCCTCCTCCTCGGAATTTCCCCAAGTATTTTCCTCCAGACCTTCTTCGGGGACTTCCTCGGGATCTTCTCCTAGATCCTCCTCAGGATCCTCCTTATCAAAATCTATCTGCAGAACTGAGTTAGGGTCGACCATTGGAACATCCTCCTCAACAATCTCAGCTCTTGCCCCACTAGCCTCAGCATTCTTACATCTCTCATTGTCTACAACATCCATTCCTCTATCCCATCTATCAAACTCTCGCTCCAATTGAGCAATTCTCTCAATCAACTCAGCAATTCCCTCAGCTATTATTCCCTCATAAACTTGTTGAGAATTTTTATAGATCATCTCCATCCTGCGCTTATAATCTAGCTCACTCTCTCCTTCTTTCTTGTCCCAAATTTTTAATGTTTCTATCTCTGCCCAGACTAGTACCTTTACTAAGGCTCTCCATGGTTCTTCTAAGGTACTACTTTCGCCTTCAGCAAGTCTTTTTCCTTTATCCATGACAGATAAAAAAAAAATGTTCGTAATCCATGACTCACGAATGAAAGAAAGAGCAAAGGAACAATCAATTTCCAAGCTCAAATGATATCATAATTCATCAACAAAATATCTAACAAGCACACAACAAAATTATCCATAACATCATGCTTAAAGACACCAAGCAAAACACATCATATCCCCTTAATGTCTACCCCTTTACTCTCGTCATCATTTTTTTTTTTTTTTTTTGCGTTAGTCTATCAATTTAGATAAATAACACTAAATAAAACTCCCGCTCTGATACCAGTTGTAACATCTCGGAATAACTCGGGTCGTACGAAAAGAGAAGATGATCTTTTAAAAACGGAACAAACTGCAATCCGAGTCAAACCGGGATGTTAGAAACAGTTTAAAACAGTTTTGAAGTTAAGGAAACGTGCGGATCGAGTTCTATTAGCGTTATTTAAAACTATCAGATAATAAGAAATACTTAGCAGCGGATAAGAAACGAAAAGTCAAATCTACTTATTACAACTTGAGAGCGAAAGTCGCCTCATAAAAACCAAATGCTCTTTAAACTAAATTTAGAAGTTCTTATTAAGACTTCTTTACTCTAATAATTTATTTCTTCAAGGGACAATCCTCACTCCCCAGACCTGCAACTTAACTTACTGCTAGTCATTGCCCAGATAGGACACAACATCATCGCAGGGTCGTTAAGACCAAAAGCACACGTCAGCGAAAGTCGCATACCAATAAATAATAACATCGAGAAAGTTTAATTTGATTAATTAACAATTCACAGAACCGTACGCTTGATCATACTTATTAAGAATATTTATTTTCTTGTAAAAGTTAGTCAGCTATATTGCTGTTTTATCCGGCCATACTGCCAGTACTATCCAGCCATACTGCCGGTACTATCCAGCCATACTGCCGGTACTCACCAAACTCCATAAGTGAGACAATACATTAGGGGGAGCTAACCCCTAAGCAAGCCTCTACCATAGACACTCGCCATACTTCGGTGCCTATGGTTAAGTATGCATACCCCCGCGGTGGCTCATAAAGCCCTCATATGCCGCGAGTAATTCTTTTCCACCAATTGACGACATACTACGTCCACTTTTTAAGTTAGTGAGGTCATACTACCTCTACTTTCAAAACAATATATAAAGATTGACGTCATACTACGTCCACTTTTGAGTTAGTGAGGACATACTACCTCTACTTAAGTTATTGAGGACATACTACCTCTACTTATCATAACAATGTATAGAATTATTGATTCGAACGATAGCATTATTCGTTCTATATACCCATGCCTTACTTTTGGGTATCATTAATACATGATACATCGATCTATTGCGAACCACGCTGCGTGTACATACCTTAAACGAAATAACCAACTCGCAAGCGTCTCAATCAATTCCCGGTCACGAACCGACTTCCTACAAAGTTCAATCGTATTCGGGAAATAAGCACACATACACATTTTCCTCAATCACACATAACACACATATTCAATTACGTCCATACCTAGAATGCTACACACAATATGAACATCCATCACATACTACAACATGGTATAAACACAAAACTGGACAGCTTATACATTCTGTCCAGAAACTCATCTTAATACTGTCAAACTGAAAATCCGACTTCACCGTTGCGTCCGGAAGGCGTCAAAACCCCCGAGTACCAAATTTCATAATTTATAACATAGTATAAATATTTTTAACTTAATTTCAAAGCCAAAAATGCTCCAAATTTTCCACTATTTTCAAACCTACGGGATTCCATTTTTTTTTATCACAAAAATATAAAATTTCAATACTTTATTCCCGAATAAATATAAACAATAAAATTTACATAATTTCCATGATCACATCCAAAAATAAATTTTAATTAATTATCTATATTTTTCTTAAAAAAAATTCTTTTTACTCCATTGTTCAAACACAAACACATCACATATATACATGCAAATTTTTCTTCTATCAACCTTATACTTCTCTTTTATTAATCAATAAAAATAAATTTCCATCACCACATACACATTTTTTTTTTATGAACAACCATTTTTTTTTGTATATATATATATTTATATATATATATATATTTCAATCATTCATCAAACAATTCTACACACACATGTGCACAAATCTAAAACCCTAAAACCATACATTAAATTTAAATAGAAAAACATCATACATCTAAAACCCTAAAACCATATATTAAATTTAAATAGAAAAAAAAACATCATTCATCTAAAACCCTAAAATCATGTATTAAATTTAAATAGAAAACATCATACATCTACACATAAATTTTTAATTCATGAACAAACTCATAAACTATAAAATCACACATATAAAACATAGAAATTTAAATTAAAACTTAAAAATAAAACTAGTTTAAGAATTACTTACAATTGCTCAAGATTAACACCAAAATTTTATGAACCAAAATTGATGAATTGATGAAGGTTAGGCGTGAGAATGTGAGGGAAAAAGGAGTGTGTTTTTTTTTTTTTTCTTACTTGCAAATTGAAATTTGAAAATGAAAAGGAGTAAGGAAAGGAATAAGGAAAGGAAAAGAATTGATTAAGGATTTATGAGATTTTATTATAATAATTTCCTTAACCTTCCATTTACTCAAATGGAAGTTACAAATCCTCCAAATATTCCCATATGGCCGGCCAACCTTTGCCATTACCTTTTTTTTTTTTTTATTTTTTTTTATAAATTAAAGATAGATTAGGAAAAGATTTGGACTTAAAATGATTTTCTTTGCCTTAAAAGTTGGATTCTCATGATTTAACCTACTAACAAAATAAATAATAAAAGAAATATATATATTTTTTTTTTCTAAAAGAATAATAATAATAAAAATAATATATCGGGAAAATATCGGGGTGTTACAAAGAGTTAAAAACCAACTCCCAGCAGGCGTATACCTACTTTTGTTAGGTATATCGTTAATCATGACATCACTATACTTTCTTTGTATAGCCGCCAAAGGGCCCCTAACAGGTAAGGTACACAATAAAACATGAGCTTGTCACTCAGGGGTATTATAATCGAATTGGCCCATCTTATCATTCATATGGCAGCTTAACAGTAAGAGACAAATGATGGACATAATGAAAAACATCCTCTCCATATCATGTATATATATATATATATGTGTGTGTGTGTGTGTGTGTGTGTGTGTGTGTGTGTGTGTATGTGTGTGTGTGTGTGTGTATATATATATATATATGTATATATATATGTGTGTGTGTTTGCGCGCACGTGCGCGCACACACACACACATATATATATATATATATATATATATATATATATATATATATATATATATATATATATATATATTTGAATTTCATAGACTCAAGTTATTATTTGTAATAGAAATTAAGCGTATATGGACGATGCTACGGATGTATAATTAGTATTAAATATTTGTAAAATACTTTAATGACTTACAAAAGGTTCAAATATGACAAATCAAAGAGATTCTTTTTAAACCCATTAAAGATCCTACCCCTATCACATCCGGAGGGTTTGGGTCCGGGTTCGAAAATTTTAGTACCTTAGGGTTCGGATCCGGGTCTGGATCTACAAAAAATAAAAGGTTCGGAGTCCAGGTCTGGCTAGACCCGCCCCATGACCATCCCTAACTACCGGTGTATCAATGTTAGTCGTACTCTGTCGTACATGTCCCATATAGCCTCAATGTATCTTTGAGAAATACCTCTAGCCTTGAGGCTATCCAAACAATGTCTCGTGCTATGCTATCATACGCTTTCTCCAGGTCAATGAACACCATATGTAAATCCTTTTTCTGCTCCCTATAATTTTCCATCAGTCTCCTCAAAACATGAATAGCCTCATTAGTTGATCTTCCTGGTATGAATCTGTATTGGTTCTCTCTTATCACTGTCTCCAGTATGATTCTCCTCTGTATCACTCTTCCCCTCAGTTACATCGTGTGGCTTAGGAGTTTAATCCCTCTATAGTTTTCGCATACTATGTCCTCCGTTCCTCGATGAACACCTTTGTTTTTATACAGTGGAATGAGTGTGTTGATCCTCCATTCCTCCAGCATCTTATATGTCTTCAAGATAACATTAAAGAGCTTAGTCAGCCAATGAATGCCCTATTCTCCTAAACCCCTCCACACCTTAATTGTCCAACTGCCTTTGATCTCCCCATCTATTTGAGAGCTACTCTAACTTGCTCAGTGGTAATATAACAAGTTGACCCACAATCAAGTGTTTTTTGGATGTCGGGACTTTGCTTAACCACCTTTGCTCCCCTAGATTCATTAAGCAAGTGAGAGAAATATTTATGCCACCGACTTTGATGTCCTCTTGTCTCAGAAGCACTTGTCCGTCCTCATCCTTAATGCACTTCACTGTCCCTAAGTCTAGGGATGGCAATTCAGTCCGAATCCGACCCTAGTCCGACTCGATCCGAGGAAAATAATCCAATTCGAGTCCGAGGAAAAGGTTATCTGACTCCAACTCCGACTTCACGATCCGAATCTGAGTTAGAGACGGACCTGAATTGGAACTTATTAAAAATCCAACACTCCGACCCGACTTCGACCCTGAAGGAAATCCGACGTTGAATTTGACTTTTAACCCAAAATTTTTTTTCCTTTAAAACTCTAGACGTGACTAATTCAAGCTCTCTCTCATACTAATTGTAATTTTCGATTTTGAAAAACTACTTGGTATTTTTATTTAGATCAATCAATCAAAATACGACAAATCAGATCAAGAGAAATAAAACACGCCAAATCAAAATGCGAGAAAATTTTGTTAAATTGTAGTATTAGGAATATTTCTCAAGTTAAACTTGAATTCAAAGTACATATTTTTTTGTTAAATTGTATTTGAAAAATATAATTTGTTAACTTCGTATGCTTTAAATCATTAGTACAATATCACAACGATAAAGTTTGATAATAATCCGACTCCATTGGAGGTCCGAGAGTCCGAGTCGGGGCAAACTTGGAGTATGCATAATCCGACTCCGAGTGGAGGTGGACTGAAAAAAAAGTTCGACTAAAATCCAGAGCAAAGTCGGAATATGTATAATCCGAGCCGAGTCCGACCCATTGACATCCCTACCTAAGTCTTGCCTTTGCTTGGACCTGGCTTTTGTAAGCTTAAATATATGCTACCGCTTTCAAATATGTTTCTAAAGTCATTAATATTTTAATAGTAAAAAATAACAAAAGGAAAGAATAAAAAAACATTAATAAAAAATATTAATAAAAAAACATGACGTAAAGTATTAAGAGATCACACAAAAATTGAAACAATAACAAAAAGATTATGAGATAAAATAAAATAAATAATTAGCATAGGAAAAAAAAAGAAAAAAAAAAGACAATTGGTTTTAATAAAAGGAAAAAAGCGTGAAAAGGGTTTAGTAAGAGAGGAGAGACAGGAGTTAAAGAAAAATAATCAGATTTTACAAATTGAAGAGTAGGGCAACTAAGGGAAGAAGAGAGGAGGAAGAGACGGAAGAAGAAGGGATCGAAATTACATCTACCTGCATGCATTCAAGGTAGGGTTTTTTCGTTCTCCTTCTACTTCTTACTTTATAATTTTTCTAGGCAAAGGTAAAATTAAGGTTTGACAGAATCAAAATTGGGGTTTTTGGTTTCTTACCAAATTTTAGAGAGGGATGAATTGTGTCTAGTGTTTAGAAAATGATTCAATTTATAGGATGAATTCTTTGTTTAATTTAAGAAGGAATATTATGGAAATTATTAATGAAGGGATTTTTGGGAAAATATTCAGAAATTAGTATAACTAGGGATTTGAATAAGATATTGATGGTCATTAATTGGGTTAATAACAACTAATTTTTCAAATTCAAAATATTTTTATTTTATTTTATTTTATTTATTTATTTTATTTTTCTGAAAATTTTGGGGTATTACAATTACAAAGTTCAAAAAAAACAAAATATTGTCCATACTTAAGAAGTAGGGATAATACAAGAAGAAAAATAGAAGAGCTTGATATAATATTGGTAAAACTGGTATTACAATATAAGCAAGAATGCATATTTATAGTACGAAATGGTAAACTATTCATATACTATTTTATTACTAGTTGCAACTATTCCTAGAGATATTGTTTGCATATCTTAATGCTTTCATCCATTTTAACACTCCCCTTGAATTCATTCCATAGATATGAAAATTTTATTTTAATATTTATAGCCCTAATCTCCTCGATTAAAACCTTTGTCAGGAAAATTAAAATTCGGTGCGATAAAAACCTGAAGGGAAAAAAAGTACAGGGAACATATTGCTCTCATGAAGCTAACATATGTCTCAAAAATGGCACATTCCAATCTTGCGCACTAATTGTTCGAATCTCCTTAACGGAAGTGATTTTGTGAATAAGACATCGGGATTTTCAAAGGATTGAATTCCTTCGACTTTTATGTTTTTATCCTTCTGCATCATGTGTAAGGAATAATTTTGGTGACAAGTGTTTTATTTTAACTCCCCTGATGTATCCTTCACTAACTTGGACAAATATTCATTTTTCAAATGTTCAACTGTAGTCCAAGGAAAAATTTAGTTTTTGCCAAATTCTTCATCTCAAATTCCCTCATTAAATATTTAGCTGTTATTTCAATTTCTCTAAGAGTTCCAATCAAGTTTAAGTCCAGTCGGCAAACCCAAGCTACCCCTCCAACCAATCAATCAACCCAAGCTACCGCTCCAACTTCAGTGGTGAAAGGCACTGGTTAGGGTCACTAATCGAAGTTGGGTCTTGAGGGTGCTTGAGTGGGTGAGTGTGGTTGTGTGTGGTGTTTCTCATATACCGATAATGAACAAAATTTGTTCTTCCACACAATTCAAGCATACAAATTGATTCATAAATCCCTAAAAATTTCTCAACTTCCTTTGATTCAAGTTGAAAGCTTTAAGATAATGACAATAAACTGATCCAATTACACCCAAATTTCCTCCAATTCCATCAACTAAAACTGAAAACTTTAATAACCCAAAATCCCAGAATAAAAATTAATCAAAGTAGTGTAGTTCTTCTCAAATTTTCCCAAAAGTTTTCTCAAATTCAACTAAATTAGGAAGTGGGAAAGAAGAAAAAAGGATGAAAAATAATGCTGGAGTATCAGATTCTACTCTATCTTGCCCAAATTTCACAAAAATTTCCTCCAATTCAAAGTTATGAAGATAATTGTTCTAACATTTACCGCTAAAATCAAGAACTCAATCTATGAAAATTACCAACCACACTTATAAACTTTGGGATTTCTTGTTGAAGAGAATGAAGGCATGAAGTAATTGAAGTGATTAATGGAAGTACAATAAAGAAAGAAAAGAAAAATTAAGACGACCGTGTATGTATGCAAGGAATACGGGTAAATTAAGAAGTTGAAGGGAAATAAAGAAAAACAATGGAGAAAATGGTGCACTTGATGAAGTCACATGCCTCTCACATGCAAAGTCAACACCCCACTTGACAGTCAACTAACGGTTTTCCTTTAGTGATAGTCTTTTGAAAATAAAAATATCATATAAGGTAGTTTTTTGCCAAAAAAAAAAATTAGATTAGGTTGTTTTTTTGCAAAGGGTGCTATAGATTAGGTAGTTTTTTGTAATTTTTTCTAGAAGTAATTATCTTTTTCTTAGGGATCTTTATTTTGGAGGTTTACATCGTTATTAAAGAAATCAGAGACATCTAAGGTGCGTCAAGATGTACTTGCTTCATTTACAAAATTTTCTTCCGACGCTTTTCCCTTATTTTTTTAGGAAGCTTGATATAATTCTACTAAATTTTTGCGCTATGACAAGTTCACCCCAATGTCCAGTCATGCCACATCTATTGCATGTGTTTTTGTGTGTCTGGACTTGTTGTTTAAATTATCATTTCTAGGGGCAAATTGATTTCTTTCATAAATGTGGCCAAGCTCGCAGCCACAACCATGCCTGCGACCACGACCACGTCCATAGAAATTACCTTGTTCAAACGAATTTGTACTGCTCTTTCACTAGTGGAAAAAAACGTATTTGCTGCTTATTATTTGCTGCGGTTATTGTATATACGCAGCAATAAATAGAAAAATAAATAAGAAAAAAAAAAACCAAACAATTGTTGCGGTTTAAGGACCTAACCGCAGCAAATAAAAAGTTGCAAGCGCAATTACTGCGGTTATGCTTGGGACCGCCGCAAATAACACTCCCAATTGCCGCGGTTCATCCCATTGACCGCAGCAAATAATATATATTAAAATATAATGGCGCCCAGCTTTAACGTTTATATTTTCATAAAACCCTTATAAGCTTCTGTTTCATTACCACAAACAAACACACGCACGACGAACACAGTAGTTTATCTTCTCCATACTCAAACTTCAAACTTCTATGTACTGTTCTTGTTAGTTCATCATCAAACTTCATCATCTGCTCTTCATCATCTTCTTTATTGAAAAAACGCTTCACAAAATGAACACGCATACTGTTTTCCTTCGTTCTCCTTATAATTGGTTCCATTCCAGACTTCTTCAAACTTCTCTTGTTCATTATCAAACTTCAAACATCGAATTTTCATAAAGTAGGAAAAACAACAAGAAAAAAAAACATTAATTGCTGCGGTTCTATGCCTTGACCGTAGCAAATACTCAGTTGAACTTTTAACTGCTGCGGTTTGTGTTGTGCCCGCAGCAAATAGGCCTTGAATTTTCTTAACTGTTGCGGTTGTGGTCTTTAACTGGAGCAATTAAGTTTACTAAAATGGCGCCCTTTATATTTTAACGTTTATATTTTCATGAGAAATAATAACCCTTCGGTTTCCTTATACTGCACGCACTAAACGAATACGCATACTGTTTTCCTTTGTTCTCCTTATAATTCGTTCCATTCCAAACTTCTTCAAACTTCTTCTTGTTCATTATCAAACTTCAAACATCGAATTTTCATAAACTTCGATACAGTACAACGGTTTTTTTTCTTCTACTGTTCTTGTTCTTCTACTGTTCTTGTTCATCATCATTCTTCAAAACCGTTCTTGTAGTTCATTATCATATTAAACTTCAAACTTAGAATTTTCATAAACTTTGAACACATATACAGTACATCGGTTTTCTTCTATTGTTCTTCCAGGTATTATTTTTTCAAGCTTAATTTAAGTTCTTCAACCTTCATTATGTTTTAGGGATTTAGTTTTTTTATACTAATTTTTTTTCATTGTATAGGTTATACACAACCCACCAAAACCCACGAAATTCAAGGTATCTTTTTCATTTTGATTTTGAATGTTAGGTTTAGATTTGTCATACTTTGATGTGTATGTTGTTGTTGTTTTTAAGTTTTAAATTTATCATATATATCATGTTTTGTTATATTTGTAAGTAATTTCTTCATTTTATTTATCAATGTGTGTGGTTTTTATGTTTTAAATTTATCATAATTTATTTCTAGTTTTTAAAGTAGGTTTAATTAGGGTTGTTTATGGTTAAATGAATGAGTTGTTGATATGAATGTTAATTAGTTGTCCAAATTTATGAATGTGATTTTATTTTTATTATTTTTATATGAATATTAATTATTGTTACTATAATAAACATTATTTGGACAGTTTAAAAAACATTGTGTTATTATTTGGGTTAATTAGTGTTAAATGAATGATTATTACTTAATTTTGTGGTTATTTAGAGTTCGTTAAGTATATATGTTTAAAAGTTGTGTATTAATTTTGTTTTGAATCAATTAATCACACTAATTAGGATGACAAACGATCGTTCTTGGATGGATGGAAGCATTGAATCGTCGGAATTTATTGATGGCGTATTAGAATTTTATAGTATTGCGGTTGAACATCAAGTTCGGACGGGGGGAGTTGGTTTTTATTGCCCATGTGTCAGTTGTGGCAATGTATCAAAGGTAGATAGTGTTTAATTGTTTTAATAACCGAATTACTAACAAAATTTTCTTATTTGTGAGTTTAGTGCGGCTTACGAGGAGCTAAATTCTTGTGAACCTCTAATAAAAATTGGATGGTTTTGTCCAGAGTCGATTTCGGGTAGTAAATGTGTAAATGATCCAGATGGCGTCAGAGCATACATTAAGACTGCTTTGACTAATTCCCTTGCTTCTAAACACACATTCATTCTGGCTCCATATGTGGAAGAGTAACTTTTATTTTTGAAATTGAACTTATCTTTTGATTTTTAAAGTCACCTAATCTCTAATTTGTTGATTTTAAATTTGTGTTTGTAGTTTGCATTGGATACTTTTGGTCATATGTCCTTTAACGAACACTGTGCATGTCTTCAACTCATTAAAAATACCTCAAAGCCCACCTCGCAACACAAAATTCAAAGCGTTGTTGAATGCGTACGTAATATTAATTATTTTACCAATTTGATTTAATTAAGTGTTATATATATATATATATATATATATATATATATATATATATATATATATATATATATATATATATATATATATATATATATATATATATATATATATATATATATATATATATATATATATATATATATATATATATATATATATATATATATATATATATATATATAGTATTACTTTTCCCATGCGTTTCAGCACAATGAAAAAAGTGTGTGGACAAATGGGATCTACTTCCAGAGCCACATTTCCAAACTTGGTTTGTTATGCACGAAACTTGGCACACAACACTATTTGGCATATATTATTGTGTTAAAATGGTTAGAATTGAAAATAATAGTCATATGCTAGAAATTAGGTGTTAAGTTGCGATTTTAAGGGTTTTTAAGCGTTTTTGTCAATTTCGCGCGTAAAGTAGCTCAAACTTGGTTTGTTATGCACGAAACTTGGCACACAACACTATTTGGCATATATTATTGTGTTGAAATGGTTATAATTGAAAATAATAGTCATATGCAAGGATTAATGTTGTGCGTAAGCTTTGATTAATGACACAGACAAAAACTAAAAATGATCATGAAAATAACACGAAACAACCGCAAACACTTAAAGAATTCTGATCTAGCATACTGTCGAGCAGCCCTCCTTCAGCTCAGCTTCTAGGAGTCCACGGGGATTATTAGAATGGGTTTAGGACCTTGATAGCTAGATCCAAGTACCAAGATTCCATTTCCAATTTAGCCTAGGTCTTGGATGCATAGGTTTGGTCTCCACGTGTCGTGCAAGGTGGTCTGGTCGCTAGTTTGTTGTTGTATCAATTTCGCGCGTAAAGTAGGTCAAACTTGGTTTGTTACGCACGAAACTTGGAACACTACACTATTTGGTATATATTATTGTGTTGAAATGATAAGAATGTAAAATAATAGTCATATGCTAGAAATTACGTGTTAAGTTGCGATTTTAAGGGGTTTTAAGCGTTTTTGTCAATTTCGCGCGTAAAGTAGCTCAAACTTGGTTTGTTATGCATGAAACTTGGCACACAACACTATTTGGAATATATTATTGTGTTGAAATGGTTAGAATTGAAAATAATAGTCATATGCTAGAAATTAGGTGTTAAGTTGCGATTTTAAGGGTTTTTAAGCGTTTTTGTCAATTTCGCGCGTAAAGTAGCTCAAACTTGGTTTGTTTTGCACGAAACTTGGCACAAAACACTATTTGGTATATATTAATGTGTTAAAGTGGTTAGAATTGAAAATCGTAGTCATATGCTAGAAATTACGTGTTAAGTTGCCATTTTATGCGTTTTAAACCGTTTTTGACACTAACATCTATTTTCTCTTAGTGCTTTCAACAACCTTCTTCTTCCGTTGACTGCGGCTACTACGCGCTGAAGTATATGGACGATATTATACAATCTGTGAAGGAGTTTGGAGTCGAAAATATAGATGCCGTAAGTATTTGTACGTTCTTAATTAAATATATTATTTGTAAAATCTAATGTTTCTATATTAATCTTTTATTTTTATATTATATTATAGGTTTTCAACGACATTCCGGGAAACACGCCGTTTGAGAAGTGGCGAGATGCGCGAATTAAAAGACAAGATTGCCACGTATCTTGCTAATATTTGTCCTTGATAAATTGTAATTAGTATAGATTATTTTTTATACTTTAATGTATATTATATATATATATATATATATATATATATATATATATATATATATATATATATATATATATATATATACATATATATATATATATATATATATATACATATATATATATATGTATATATATATATATATATATATATATATATATATGTATATATATATATATATATATATATATATATATATATATATATATATATATGTATATATATATATATGTATATATATATATATGTATATATATATATATATATATATATATATATATATATATATATATATATATATATGTATATATATATATATATATATATATGTATATATATATATATGTATATATATATATATGTATATATATATATATATGTATATATATATATGTACGTACATAATATTATATTATATACGAGTGAGAGTTTATTATTACAAAGAGATTATTGTTGATTATCTGTGATTATCATTGAATTAATCACTGTTATTACATTGTATTATTATTGGATGATATAAGGATAAAACGGAAAAAGAAAAAAAAAAGAAGTATTTGCTGCGGTCAGGGGCATAACCGCTGCAAATAATGCCCCGCCTATTTGTTGCGGTTTTGCCTCAAACCGCAGCAAATACCCCTCCTTATTTGCTGCGGTTATGCCTCTGACCGCAGCAAATACCCCTCCTTATTTGCTGCGGTTTTGCCTCTGACCGTAGCAAATAATGCTCTTATTTGCTGCGGTTTTTAACCGCAGTATTTAAAGTAGGACATTTGCCGCTATCACTATTGCTGGGGGCCAAAACCGCAGCAAAAAATGGCCAAAAAATCGCAGCAAACGAGGTTTTTTCCACTAGTGTTTTCATGATATCTTCTATGGCCTCTGCCTCTTACAAAGTAGTTCTCACGACCTTGATGATGCACATTGTTTGATCTCTCAATCATATTTGTTTCATTGAATGGCTATACCTTGCAGGTCTTCTGTTATGATTTTTTAATAACAATTTATTATTTTCTGCTACAACAAGTAATGTTTTCAACAATTCATGATCTTAAAATGTCTTTCACGATATTATTGTTGTAACAAAATGCTATTGACGCAAAAGGTTGATAATGTCTTTTCAATTATTTCTTCATCTGTAACCGTTTGTCCACAATAGAATAATTTTGATTTGACTTCCTGAAAAGCAGAATTATAGTCACTAATTGATTTAAAATCTTGAAATCTTAATTCTCACCATTCATCAATGGCATTTGAAAGAAGTACACTTTTGTTATGTCTAAATCTTTTATTTAGTTCTTCCGAAAGTAAGTTTTGGTTTTCATAATTAGTGTACTCATGTATGAGACTGCGGTTAAGTGATGTCTCCAAATCAATCTAATATTTGCCTTGTCCTCCTCAATTCATGAGATCTCTTTCAATATCCTTTCCTTTGTCGGCATGATTTAGTTCAATTATTGAGTATAAAAAACATTTTCCATTCAGATATGATTTAACATCTGAGGCCCATTGTATGAAATTGTTTCCAGTTAATTGCAAGATTCTTTCTTTTTAAGATCAACCATTATTTTCTACAATTGAGAAAATGACAAGGTTGTTAATTAATATGATTTTGTAAATTGTTAGAGATATTTAAGCAATTAGTATTATCTCCTCTTAATTTAATATCTCAAATATGACAAGTGATTAAAGCATGATATAATTAAATTAAAAAAAGAGTAGTAAAAATAAAGTAAATTATAGCATTAATAGATGATAACTAAACGATTACGTAAATAGAATAAAAATTTGCTCAAAATAAACACAACTAATACCTGTTAGCCAAAAATAATCTCAACTTGACCTGAATTTGTTCATGGCATACCTTACAACTTGGTAACCTGGGATAGTATGTTACCTTCATTTAAAAAAAAAAGAAAAAAAAAACTAAATAAAGGAAAAAAAAGAAAAAATACTTCTCACCCTAACCCCACTCCTCCACCACCAACCGGCCACCCCACAACCAGCTAGCCTCCCTCAGCCACGCCAGTGACAATCGGCAACAACACCGGCCACCTTGATCGAACCTCAATCGATCATCTTCATTGACCCTTTTTCTCCCACCAATCGAACACCATCACTGCTCACCACCTGTGCAACGAGTCCCACCTCCTCCCTTTTTGACCTCCACTAATAACACTTCTCGCCACCACAATTGCACAAAACAAAACAACCACCACCGCAATCGCCACCACTAGAACTACACACCATCATAACCACTACAATCGAACAAAGGTGTGGGTTTGGTTTATCAATTTCAAGCGATTTTGGGGTTGAGGTGGTGCTTGAGGTGGTTTATCAATTGGGACTATGGTGGTGCAGACGGAGGTGGGCGCCGGATTTTGGTGGTGATGCACTTTGAAGGTTAGTCAACGAAGATGGTGGTCGAATGGGGTGTTGTTGTGGTTGCAGGCCGACGAAGATGCTGGTCGCCTAGGTAGTGAGTGTTTTTTCTTTTTTTTTTTCCTTTATTGGTGTTTGATTGGTGGAAGAGGAGGGTCAATGATTATGATCGATTGAGGTTCGAGCACGGTGGCCGGTGTTGTTGATGACTATTGTTGGCGTGGCTGGGAGAGGCTGGCTGGTGGTGGGGTGGCCGATTGGTGGTGGAGGAAGGGGGGTTAGAGTGTGAAGTGTTTTTTCTTTTTTTTTTTTTTCCATTTTACTATTTTTATTTTTCTTTTTTTGTTTTAATAAAGGTAACCTGCTATCCCGGGTTACCAAGTTTTAGGGTATGCCATGCAAATTCACGTCAAAGTTGGGATTATTTAAAAATAATCGATAGTTGGGATTATTTCTAGCTAACGAGTGATAGTTGAGATTATTTTGAGCAAATTTCCTAGAATAAAATGCAAATTTCTTGAAAAAAATACAACAACATCATCATCATCATCATCCCTGGTTCGACATTACCTTACTATCAGGGTCATTCAATCAATATATATTTACACAAGTACATCACATTTTTATTACTACAATCTGACTTTGACTTTGACTTTGATCAACTTAGGTGATAACTTCTTTTATTTAATAAAATTCTTAATCATAACGTAAAATTAACCTTTATATCTTCTTTTTTTTATGGGAAACCTTTATGTCTTTATACATTCATTATTAAATTCTTAGACATTAAATTTTATGTACAACTTTATTTTTAATAGTCCACTAAATTCACACTAATAACTTAATATTCTATTAATAGTCTCCAAATTAATATTTTCCACAAGTAGCTACTAAAATCTATTTTCTCTTTAAATAAGTTCCCAAAATTAACATTTTCAACTTTACAAAAAATAAAATTTTATTCTCTTCAAAAAAAAATCAAATATTCTAATTAATTTAAGTTAAAATTGCATCATTTGGATAAGTTTCAAAAATTCTACAAGTTCACGAAAAATCAATATTTCAAGTTTAGAAAAATAAGTAAACTTATTAGGCTTGCAAAAATCAACACTATAGTTATAAAACAAATAAAACTTATAATTTCACAAAAATCAATATCTCTAGTTTTAAAACAATTCAAACTTATAATTTTCATAAAAGTCAATATTTCTAATTATAAAACAAGTAAAACTTGTAATTTCACAAAATAAATATTTCACACATAGTTTGAGCGGCAAGTTTACTAAAAATACTTTTACATCATTTTATATAAATTTTGGTCAGATAATTAGCAAATAAAATATTTTGTACTAAACAGTGATTAAAAGTTACTTTTTATTATGAAATCTAATATATTCAGAAAAAACATTTCAATGCTTAATAACTTATAAAAATTTCTCAAAAATATCTTTTTAAATTGCTATTTTATTATTATCAAAAACATAGCTTGTAATAATTTAAAATAGTAAATAAAACTCTTTTTTTTTATTTGATGGTGGTCGAATGGCCTATGAGTGTTTAGGGGTCTTTTCACATTAAAAAACGACTTAATTTAATTTATCATATTAAATCATAGATTTAAATAATAAACATAAACACTTAAAAAAATAAAAACTTTACGCAATAATTTATAAATTTACTATAATTTTAAGGATAAACTTAAATCTCAAAATAAATATAATAACAATATTCTTAATATAACCATACTTAATAAAAAATAAGTTCATAAAATAATTTACTACCTTATAAACTAATTTGAAGGCTAACATAATCATATTAATAAAGTTTTAACATAAAAGTTCTTAAATATAATAACATTCCTAATGTAACACAACTCATAAACATACTAGCACTAGTTTATAACATGAATCATACTTAATATCACTAGAATATAATTTTGCACCCAACATCCTAAACTTGTTCAAAGATTATAAAATTAACATACTAAAAATACTTTTAGCATAAACATACTTAATATAATCTTGATCATAATTTCATTGAAAATTTGAAATAATTAATTGGAAGATTAAGATTAAGAATTTTGAGTTTGTTACAAAAGTAAACCAAATGCATATGCACATAATATTGCATCATCAGATAAATAGAGATAAAATTGTTTATATAGGCGATAACAATGTTATATTAGCCAGTCTATAAAGAAAATCATCACAAAATATACTAGCCGCTCCATATAGACAGCTGAAAAATAAAAAAAACAAATATAAAGATTAAAGACATTATTTCAAAAAATATATTTATAGGTTAATGGCCTGAACATGTTTACTACTAGTTCCTTCGTCTTTGTCATTTTTCCTTTTACTACTTCTAGTGTAACTGTAGGATCATTAGTAGGTCGGACTAGTGAGTTATCGATATAGGTTGTAGTGGCTAATTATATTTGGTTGTGCTGGTGGATTGTTGTAGTATTGGGACTTGACATTGGGTTTTCATTTGCGTGGGTATTATTTGAGTTATGTTTTTGGAACTGGTTTAAACCACTACTTGCTGGATTGATAGTAACAGTTATACGGTTTTCTTCAAGAATGAAGTAGAGAACGATGTTGGTAACACCTTGAATAATAATATTGATGCCGTTTGATTGTTGGTCAATATTGTGGCTATGTCGTAAGGTTTTGAGAAGAAAAAAATTACCTTCTTTTATTATTGAGAGCTAAAATCGTACTGATAACGTATTAAGAAGTAGGGATAATAGAAGAAGAGTACTAGAAGAGCTTGATACGTATATCCTATTCTGATATTCATGTACATTGCAAATTGCAATGCAAGCAAGAATGTTTATTTATAGTACAATACGGTAAACTATTCATATACTATTTTTCATATTTGCAACTATTCCAAGAGATGTTTACACATCTCAATGCATTCATGCATTCTAACATCTATTTTTTGTTTTCAAAAAAAAATTCATAGTGTTAAGAGGTAGGTAGAATATAAGGAGAAAGAAAATTATTATAAGAGATAAACTTGTATCTGTTTTATCTTTCTATTACATTTCTCGTATCTCTATTACAATACCTTGTAGATATATATATAGCAAAAGATGGGAGAAGGAGACAAGTGTGGCACTATTGTGAAAGACAATGCATTCACTTGTATTGTCATATCAATCTCAACACTTCCCCTTGAATGCATTACATATATATGGAAATTTTATTATGACATTCATAATCCTACAACTGTCTCATTATAAAGCTTTATCAGAAAAAAAAACCAGTGGAAAAAAAACTGATCAAAGGAAAAAAGAGTACAGTGAGCATATTTCCCCCCCTGAAGTTAACATATGTCTCGAAATCGGCACATTCCAATCTTGCATACCAAATACTCGAATTGCTTTGATGGGAGTGACTTTGTGAATAAATCAGCGGGGTTTTCACAGGATTGAATTTCTTGGACTTTCATCTTTTTATCTCTCCGTAGATCATGTGCGAAGAATAATTTTGGTGATAAGTTTTTTGTTCTGTCTCCCCTGATGTACCCTTCTCTGACTTGGTTGATACATGCATCATTATCCTCATAAACTGTAGTTGGTGCCCTAGTTGTATCGTTTAAGCCACAATCCCTTTGAAGTTGGCCGATCATGGATCTCAACCATCCACACTCTCGGCTGGCTTCATATAAAGCTATTAGTTCTGCATGATTTGAGGATATAGCCGTTAGAGTTTGTTTTGTTGATTTCCAAGATATCACGGTTCCTGCATATGTAAATACATATCCAGTTTGTGACTTGGCCGTATGTGGATCAGATAGATACCCATCAGCATATCCAGTGAGTATAGCATCATTTCCTAACTGGAAAAATAATCCAAGGTCTATAGTTCCCTTTAGGTACCGAAATAGATGTTTTATCCCATTCCAATGTCTTTCTGTTGGGGCATTGCTATACCTAGCTAATAAATTTACAGAAAATGCTATATCAGGTCTTGTATTATTTGCTAAGTACATTAAAGCACCAATGGCGCTCAAGTATGGCACTTCCGGGCCTAAAATTTCTTCGTCTTCTTCTTGTGGGCGGAATGGATCATCTTTTATATTTAGTGATCGTACCACCATTGGGGAACTTAGTGGATGAGCCTTGTCCATGTAAAATCGTTTCAAAACTTTCTCAATATAATTGCTTTGATGGACAAATATTCCACTTTTCAAATGTTCAATTTGTAGACCAAGACAAAATTTAGTTTTTCTTAAATCCTTCATCTCAAATTCTCTTATCAAATATTTAGCTGTTATCTCAATTTCTCTTGGAGTTCCAATCAGATTTAAGTCATCTATATACAATTATTACGAAACCGACTTGAGATCGTTTGATGAATACACATGGGCTAATTTGGTTGTTGTTGAATCCTGCTTTTATAAGATATTCACTCAAACGATTGTACCACATTCGCCCAGATTGCTTTAATCCGTACAATGATTTCTTTAATTTTATAGAAAATATTTCTCTGGGTACATTTTTTATTGGTAAGTTTAGCCCTTCAGGGACCTTCATATAGATGTCTGTGTCGAGTGACCCATATAATACGTAGTTACGACATCCATCAATCTTATGTGTAGGGATTGAGAAACTATTAAACTTACCAAAAATCTAAGTGTGGTTGCATCAACTACTGGTGAATTTGTTTCTTTATAATCAACTCCTGGCATTTGAGAAAAACCTTGAGCTACAAGTCTTGCCTTGTATCTGACAATTTCATTTTTCTCATTTCTTTTTCTTACAAATACCCATTTGAAGCCTACGGGTTTTATGCCGTTTGGTGTTTGTAAAATTTGCCCAAAAACTTCCCTTTTTTCTAATGATTTTAATTCTACCTCAATTGCTTCTTTCCATCTTGGCCAATTAGACCTTTTTCTGCATTCATTTATCGATATTGGCTCAAGATCATTTTCATCATTTATTATTTCAATAGCTATGGAATAAGCAAAGGATTCATTTGGAATGATCCTTTTTCGATTCCATTTTTTCTTGGAGAAAATATAATTCATTGAGATTTCATAATTTTCATCCTTTTCATTATCAGAGATGTCTTGATTTTCTCCTTTATTTTCATTTTCATTTTGAATATTATTTTGTGCACCTTCTAGTTTTCTCAATTTTCTTGGTTTTAAATCTTTTGAACCAAGTGGCCTTCTATGCTTTCTTTGCACAACAATTTCATCACTTTTTGCCTTTTCATCAGGAATTTCTATTCGAGCTGGAGTATTTGCTGCTGGTATATGTGATTTTGTAACTCTCTTAGTATATGTGAATGCATCAGGTAATTGGTTAGCAACACTTTGAAGATGAACAATTCGTTTTAGATATAATTTGACATCTGAAGCCCATTGTATAAAATTGTTTCCTGTTAATTCCAGGGCATTGAATTCTCTCTTTTTGAGATCAACCATTATTTTCTACAATTGAGAAAATGACAAGGTTATTTAATGATTTTGTGTATCATCAGAGATATTAAAGCATATTAGTCTTATCTCCCCATGATTTAATATCTCAAACATAATAAGCGTAATATAATCATAAATAAAAATAAAATAGATAATATTATTAGATGATAAAACAAGCAAAAAATAAATACATATTGCTAAACAAATGCAAGATTTATAATTTATTTTTAGATAATTAGGTAGAGCATTAACGCTACGAGTAATAAAATTAAACCCATAATGATAAGGAATGCGTTTAGTATTTTACTTATATTGTCGGCAATTGGATTGATGTGGGTGTTTGTAGATGTATTATTTGCCATGGATGGTTGAAGGAAGAAGAAGATGAAGGAAAAAAAATTTATTGTGTTTGGGATAAGGTGTGAGTGGTGTGTGTGTGCTTGTGACGGGTAGAAGTCCCTATTTATAGGGGGTAAAAATGTTAATTTTTTTTATTATTTATTTATTATTATTATTATTTTTTCAGAATCGAACCCTTGACGATTTACTTAAATTATAATTTTCGGACCACTATGACATTCATCCCAAGGTGATATTTTTACAATTAGAAAAGGATTTTATGTTGTGTAGAAATAATGTGGTCATGTCCGCTAATAATCTGTGTTATAGGTAAATTAAGACAATTTATTATTATAATGTTAAACAAAATAGAATCAAATAAAATCGTTATTTATTATTATTTGAAGGTGAAATTAAATTTTATGAGTTTATTAAGTGATTATATAATTTATAGACTAAAATAACCAAATGCATATGCACATAATATGATGACATGATCTAGATAAATAGAGATAAAATCGTCCATAAAGGCGATAACAATGCTAAATTAGCCAGTCCATAAAGGCGGTCATTACAAAATAATATTAGCCAGTCTATATAGGTGGTTGAAAAAGTAAAAACGAACATAAAGATTAAATGACATTATTAAAATAAATTATTTTATGGGTTAATAGTCTGAAAACGTTTGTTACTAGTTTCTTCGCTGTTGTCATTTTTTCTTTTATTACTTTCTTGTGGGACTGTAGGATCATTAGTAGGTTGGACTGGTGGGTTATCATTAGTTTGTGGTGGCTGATTAGTAGGTGGTTGTGCTGGTGGATTAGTTGCATTATTGGGACTTGGCATTGAGTTTTCATTTATATGGGTATTATTTGGATTATGTCTTCGCAGTTGGTTTGGAGCACTATTAGCTAGGTTGGTAGTAACAGATATACAATTTTCTTCAAGGATAAAATATAGAACGGTGTTAGTAACACCTTGAATAATAATATTGATACCGTTTGATTGTTGGTCCATATTGTGGAAAAGTTATAATGTTTTGAAAAAACAAAAAATATTACCTTCTTGGGTTTTGAGAGCGAAAAATGGTGCTGATAACGTGTTAAGAGGTATGGAGAATATAAAGAGAAAGAAAATTATTACAAGAGGTAAACTTGTATCTGTTTTATATTTCTATTACATTTCTCGTATTTCTATTATAATACCTTGTAGATATATATATATATATATATATATATATATATATATATATATATATATATATATATATATATATATATATATATATATATATATATCAAAAGATGGGAGAAGGAGACAAGTGTGGCACTATTGTAAAAGACAATACATTCACTTGTATTGTCACATCAATCTCAACACATGGGGAATATTAACCTAAGGAGGTTCCCAAAAGAATTATCCATTTTAATTATTCCCCCTACAATATCAGAAAAAATGTTTTATGTGTAGGGCCAATGTTTTAGGTCCAAAACTCTATATATGCTAATTAAGTGTCATGATAAAGTCAAAGATAGTTCATGATTTACTCAAGCACATTTTTTGATTGGATATCAATATGTTTCAATAATTATCAGTTCGTAATACAGATTCGTTCAAATTTGTTATCTGTATAAATCTATTCAGCTACTATAAGTACATTTAAAAATCCAAATAGAATAAGCTTTTACAAGGCAGAAAAGTCATTATAAGTTTTTTTTTTCAAAATTATCTATAAATAATTATTTTTTTATTTACATATTTGACCTCCAACTAATTAACTTAAGCATCGAAAGAGCTTTTTCGGGTGCTATTCATGAGTTAGTAATTTTTATTTGTTATATAGATTTATTTAAAGATCTTCAATCCATCCAATCATATTCAACCATATTCAACATCACGAAATTAGATTGGGCAGCCCTTTACCTAAAGACGAAATGATGGATCCATAATACATATTAGAGCCGTTAAACAAGGTGAATCAAGGTTGAGAATTTGGACCGACTCTAATACATCGGACTAGTTTATTCAAGAATCTTGACGGGTCCAGTGACCGAATTTTAACAGATCCACGCTATATCGAACGGATCTAATCCAAATGATCGAAATCTAATCATCTATTAGTGTACTATATATGTTCTCACTATTACCAAAAAGAAAAAAAAAATCATCTATGTCTGTCCAGAAAATGAAGTTCATTGAAGAGGCAGCATTCTGGTAGGTTATGCTTCACATCACTTATTGTGGCTTAATTCACTCTTTGTTCTTGAACTGTGGCACCACCTGTAAAATATCATGCAACTTAATTGGTCGTACATATATAAATTATCTTTATCATAAAAATGATAATGATTGACTAACAAATTTTCTATTGATAATAATAACTACTACTCCTATATAATTTTTGTTGATCATTTTATTAAATATAGCTGGCTTTTCACTATTAAGAACAAATTTAACAGCTTCAAAATATATACTTCCTCAGTTCTAAATAATCGTTATATTATTTTTATTGATAATATTTATTTTTCAAACTTATTTTATATATAAAGTTAATGTGTAAGAAAATATATAGTCAATTGAGAACTTGTTTGAATTGTTTAATCAAATACCTTTTATGATATTAACTTTTTATAATGTTTAAATGTAAATAGTTCAATATATAAATAATCAAAATAACTCATTGAATTACGTAAAGTCAAATACAATAAATTTATTAAAATGAAAGAGGTATGATTTTAAGGCTTTTGTTGAAAATAAATTTAACAAATGAATCATAATCTTGTACTGATCAGACAATGTTGGTGAATTTCATTTGCATTTCTCATCATAGCTCTCCTCCTCATACTCTGAATATAAAGATTTTCATCGCTAGCTATTTACCTCATCAATCATCTCCCTACTTCCACACTTCAATTTTCTTCTTTCAACCAAAAAGATTGACATCTCAACAAATTACTCCTTTCTCCATGACTTTAGTTTCCTAACTACCCTTGGCTCCTATGCTCTAAATGAACTTTGTTCTTTTGGATTGAATGTAAATATTTAAGAGTAAATAAAAGTCAATATAGAAAAAAATTTTAATTAAATAGAAGATTAAAGAAATTTGATTGTTAGAGAGATAGAAAAATTGGTTAGAAGGTAATGAAAATGAATAAAACAACAAATAATTTTCTTATTTTGAGGTATAAATTTACTTTAGGGGAGGGTGGAGGAATACTTTCCTCCAAATAAAGGAAATTATCATTCTTTTTCATTTATTTTTTTTAGTTTACTCTCATTTTACATTTTTCACAAGTATTTCAATTACTTTATTTTACTAATTTGACTTTTTTTATCGTATAAATATTTATATTCAATCGTCGAAGCCACCTCTAAATCTTATATACATGTGTCACTCATAAGTTACTCATCTCGATCCACCCAACAAGGTAACACTGCTATTTGTGTCTCCATCCGGCCATCCCCAAACCAACCACATGTATTATTCCCGCCATGCTCATTTCATCAAATTACATGAGCATCCCTTCGCCAATCTTCCTACATTATCTTCTTAATTCACCCTGCACGACTACTCTTGTGGGGTGCACGTGAACATTCTCATTCTTTCTCCTTCAATTTATGCTCTTATCTTGTCCTCAGGCTCCACACTAACCTACTGCCAGTAAGCCTTCTCACTAAACTACGCCTGTCCAAGACCCTATGACCACTCATGAGTCATGACCAAGGGCGTTCAATGGGCCGGAATTCATTTTGAGCTCTTATCCAGTCTGTTTCTAGAAGGGCTTTTGTAAGGGCCGGGCCGAAAACGGGCTATACTATAATTAAAATAAAGCGGGTTATAAAAGGGCTTAATAAAGGTCGAAAACGGGCCTTTATAAATAACATAATTAATATATAATTTAAATATTATAAATGACAGTGTCAATAAAATTATTAATATTTTTTCAATTTAATTATTATAAATGATAATTTAATTGTTATAAATTGATAAATAGGAATTAAAATAATTTTTAGTAGTAAAAATGGGATAAGTTGGGCTAGATCAGGGTTTGAAAGCCCGATCCATTTAAAGCCCATATTAATTTTAAAGAGCCCTTATCCGATCGAGCCCATATTATATGATTTTGGAAACGTTAAGCCTTCAAGCAAAACACACGTATTCGATCCCGTCAAAGACGAAAAAGAAAATGCACAACAAACTAGCTGCCAGCCTGTCACTGCCAAAAGCAAGCGCAAGCATTGGATATTTTTAGGGTATTATTAAATATCGTCACCTTTTTCATTTTATCGCCACCCTATATATAATGAATTTTCAAAATTGTCTCTGTATATTTTTCGAATTCAAAAACTGTAACATGTCTCTAAAACTCTCTAGAAACACTATGTTAACTTAAACAAGCTAAAAGTGTACATCGAATAACAATGGCGAACCAAAACGAGCATGATAACGATTCGGTAAGTAATTAATCGATTCGAAATTTTTCAAAAGAAAAAAAAAATTCCAGAACCCTCTCCAGTCGCACAAAATATGCGACCAGACCTAGAGAGAGTTGCACAAAAAGTGCGAACAAAAAGTGCGACTGGACCTGGGCTGAGTCGCACAAAAAGTGCGACTGTTTGTGCGACTCCTCCTAGGTCAAATCGCACTTTATGTGCGACTGGGGATTCTGGAAATTTTAAAAAAAATTTTATTTTTTGAAAAATTAATTCTTTTTATTTATTATAATTATTTTTAAAGTTATTATTATTTATTAAATATTATAGTAAATTATTTTATTTTATTATATATTTATATATATTTTTGTGCTTACTTAAATTATTTATTTATGTTATTTTAATTTATTTTATTTTATATATGTATTTTAAATTCAAAACTAATTATTATAATAATATTATCATAATATAATAATATATTAAAATAAAATAATTTATTACAACATTTATTAAATAATAATAACTTAAAAAATAAATTAAATAAACAAAAGGAATTTCAAAATTAAAAAAAAATAATTATGAGTCGCACAAAAAGTGCGATTGAACCTAGGAGGAGTCGCACAAAAAGTGCGACTGGACCTAGGTTTAGTCGCACTTTTTGTACGACGGTTCCTAGGTTCAGTCGCACTTTTCGTGCGACTCGTAATTTGTTTTCTTTTTATTTTGAATTACATTAAAATAGAAATTAACTCGAGTTTTTTATGTGTAGATTTTGTATTTTTTAAGTGATTAAAGTATTATCGAGTGAGTTTGAAGTGTTTTGTAGAAGTTTTAAAATTTTTAAATCTAAAGATATTTTCGTTATTTTTTTAAATTAATTTAAAATAAAAATCACCATAAAATAAAAAAACTGACAAATAAAAAATGGATATTTTTATGTCCACATGAAGTACTGAAACGACCCCACTTTCAAGAAAAAGATCATTAACAATACCAAAAATAAAGGTCCCACTTTAGTGTTTCTATCTGAATATCTTCATTATCAACTTTGTTTTTTTTTCCTATTTTTGAATTGTAGAATTTAAGCCCTACTTAAATTTATAATTAACTAATTAAGTTAGGTCATTAGCATAGCATTCCCGAAAACAATAGGATAGGACCATGATTGCAAAGCTGAGACCTACGGCCCCTTTTTTCAACCCATTATCTTTGTATTCCATCCATTTTCTCGTTCTCTAAAAGTTCTTTTTAAAATATTTTATTTTAGAGAGTGAAATTTAAGTAAAATTTTTAAATATATATAGATGATAAAATATATCCATAGGAGATTTTGTTAGATTCGTCTTAAAATATAATTTTTTATTATATATTTTTTATAACTTTTTATGATGCGTATTTAGAGATATTAAGATTTAAAATTTTTTTTAAAAACTGTGCAAAAACTAAACGGAAAGAACATTTGAAGACGGAGTGAGTATTATTTTTTTTTGAAATAAATACACAATTTTATTTTTTAATATTATCAGTATTATTTACTTTTTTCTTCATTTTAAGATCATATTTTTAAACATTTCACAAATTCTTTAAAAGTTACTGTTTTACTTATTCAATCTAACTGGACCAGAGGCAGCAGTATGTTTATTTCAATAATTTTCATACTCAAATTTCAATTAATTTATCAAATATATTTGTTTGATAATTTACCGTTTAAATAAAATATTACTACTGTTATAAGTTTAGCTAATTATAACAGATTTAGTTTAATTTTAATAATGTTCATTTATACGTTAAGTCTAATAAAGTTATGATAGTACTCCTTACATATTTTCTTTCTTAAAAAAAATATTTTTCAATTTCTATTACGTTCACAATTTTTAATCTTAATTATGTTGGAAAAACGCTTTAACAAATCTTGTGAAATATTTTACTTCATCGCTTTCTCATTTAGTATATTTATTTTCATATTGGATTAACTACATAATTTAATATTTTTTTTTATTTATTATAAATATCCACATTTTTTAAATCAAAGGAACGGATAAGTATTCCAATAATTTGATTTCAATGTATTCTTACTTCCTTCGTATAGTTGTTTGCTCTTGATACTCATAAATGTATTTACATTATGTTATTATCAATAATAAATTTAACAAAATAAAAAAAAATGTATTTTAAAGAGCATAACATGCGATACGAGTTTTCTACTTGCAATTATGACTGATTTTTATAATTGTATAAAAAGAGCAAAGATATCAATCAATTACATGTAAAATAATTCGTAGAGAAATAATATAAAATTTTCATAAATCATCTTTTACTTTTTAATAAATTGACTCTATAAATTTGTTTTGCAAAAAATGTGATAGTTATCAGATAAAAATTGCAAATCAAATCAATTAACTACATCTAAAATAATTCTAAAATTAAAATTTTTCGTTAATTTGAATTAACTTTGAGACTACTAAAAATCAAAAATCAAAATTTTAAATTGAATAAAGATAGAAGCCTGCTTACTGATAGGCTAAATTAATAAGTGAATAAACTTTGTGCAACTCTGGCATCCAAGTGTGAAGACTTGACTTTGGTATACAATACCAACAAAAAAAAAAAAAAAAAAAGCGCTCATACATCATCAAAAACAAATTTTTATTGAAGAATTCATGCTCCACTTTCTCATGCACCCTTATTTTTGCTACTATAATAATTTTCAATTTTTTGATTTACTTTTTGGTTTTTTTTATTTAATTTTACTATATAAATTTATTTTTCAATTATAAATTTGATTTGATTTGAACTGAAAAAATTAATTTAAATTGAATATAGTTTGATTTGATTTGAATTGTGACAAAGATTTACATATAGATAGAAAAACCAAAAACTAAATTGTTTAAGGTTTGATTTTATTTTTATTTTATAAATTATAGAACAAACTTTCACCGTGATGTGGTAATCTAACAATTACTCTCTTTATTCCTAGTGTTAACCAACTTTTCTTTTACTTAATATGTTTCCATTTTAAATAGTGATTTTACTGCTTTTTAAAATTTTATCTATATATCTTTAATTCTTTGTAATTAATTTTAATTATAATAACCCATTTAAATATTTTCATCATTCTTTGCCTATTTGTGATTGTGGATTGTTGTTATTTTAATTTTTAAGGGGTATAAAAGAGGTAAATTTAAAAGTTATGTCTACATTTGTCCTCCCACACCAAAATATTACTATATTATTTTTTCAATAAATATAGAAATGTATTGGAAATGTACAAACCTGATCATGTGACATTTTATAAGGACGAATAGTTGGTCTTTCCTTTTGCCTGTTACAGCTCCTGTTCACTCGATCTGACGAATTCAAAGCAACAGCAATAAATAAGATAAAATATTTATAATAAATAAAATATGCAAAAAGCATGAAAAGATCATATAAATATCCCAGCTATCTTTATAAAAAGGTCAAGAATAATAAATATTTATCACACTAAAAATATCTAAACAAGCATATTCTTACACTACTTTTGCAAGTCATCGACAACCCTCTCTTTCCAAGTTCCATATATTTTAACCTTTTTCTTTTTCTTTTTCATCAACTTCGTACCTAAAATCCTAATCAATTCTTATTTTATACTTAAAACACCTTTTGCCACACACCATTTTACTTTAACAACATTGCATCATTGGTGTATAGTGATTTACTTCTACAGCAAAATTCATCATCTTTTCAACGAATAAATAAGATTAATTTGATATTTAATCACTTTTATTGAACTTGATCAGGTGAATCAATCGACGTTATTTACTATATTTAATATAGACGAATTTAAAATACTAGTATATAGGATGAATTTAACATTCACCTTTATACGTGTTAATTAACTTATCTACTCTTAATATTACACAATTCAACGTTAAATAGTATTTTAATCATATTACTTGAATTTAAATTTTTCTCGTAACACGTTAAATTTTGCCTAATAAATAGTATAAATTTTACTAAGAAAAGATAAAGTAGTTCTTTGTACAAGATATATTTGCTAATTTAATTTAGATTATTATACAAAGTAATATAGAGCACAAGAAAATATACTAATCTCAACGTAAAATTTTCACATTGTTATAAGATTATTGTAGATATTTTCATAGGTTTGTGTTGGCCTAACTTCTCACTCCTCATTTAATGGGATTGATTCTTAATCTAGGCATCATTATTTAAGGCAGAAGTTTACCATTGTTGTTTTTTTTTTTTACAATTTAATATGTTATTTTATTTATTTATATAACGAATTATATACATTTAAAAATCATAAAAAGTTAATATTATAAAAGTATATAATTAGACGATTTAAATAAGATTACACTTGACTATATTTTTATTTATATATTACCCGCAATATATAAATAAGTTAAACCATATATTTCAAATTGTAGGATATTTCTTTAATTGTGAATTTAATTTCATTCATCTAACCTTTTTCTATTCCACAGTCAAAGTGATATGTAACTATTTATTATACCCATCTTTTTTTCAAAGTCTATATTTATATAGATATTACTAGTTTTTTTCTAAATGATACTCTTATTTGTTATTTTAGGCAATTTTATTTATTATTCTAAAAAAATTTCTATTTTCATGCTATCACATTGGTTATACTTAACCGTTATTTCTACCTATGTTAGACAAAATTATCCTCATTTAAAATATCAATAATTTATTATTTGGATTACTATATGTTTCTCCCTTACAATTAAAACTAATATGAAAAATTAAATCTATAAAAATCATATTTATCTTTATTTGTTTTCTTTTATTATTCATATGGTCCCTACATATACGCTACTTACAATTTAAATTAATATAAAATATTTTAATAATCTACCATATCATTATTTCAATCACAAATTAAAGATCTGTTATTTAATTCCAGTAAATATTTCATATGAAAACAATATTTTAAACAGAATTACTATTATTAATAGCAAACTACACATAAAAACACCCAACAAGCAAATCCAGTGAGAACAAACTTTTAGGAACACAATTGAATAATAATCTCACTATATATATATCTACATGCAAGTACTGAAATCCAATTTTTCCCAATTCTATACTAATAATTTGCACTCCACCATAAACACCAAATTGAAACAATTTCTTAAAATCAACAAGAAAAAAATAATTTATTTACAAGAAGATTCAACCATTAAAATAATTTTATTAAAACATAAACATAAACAATTCAGTATAAAAATTAAACCAGATTTGACGTATACAGCTAAGGTACTAAATTGAATCGACCCAAAATAACATATTTTGAACCAAACACTCAAATGTACAAAATTAATTACCCTTCATAAAAAATTCATGTGATCATAAATCATAAATCACTAAATAAATTCATGATAAAAATTTACCTAATTTACACAAATCAAGGGTAGACTCAGACATATCAGGGACAAAACGGTCAAGCCGTGAATTTGTAAGGTGTGCAACATTATTGTTGATGATGCTCTTCTCCAACATATTCCGCACAAATCTTGCTTCCATCACTCGCAAGAAATTGGAGTGTTTTTCGTTGGTCCATTGTATCCCAAAATTATCAATATTTTTTTTACTATTATTGTTACTACTACCATTATCGTCGTTGTTACGATTATCTAACACTTTTGGTTCCATTTCTGGCCGGAAAGTTATTATGGGTCGTCGGAAAAGATTTTCCTGTGGTTGGGTGATGAAGATCTTGTTTAAGAGAGAGTATTTTTTATCCTTTTCTTTCTCTCTCTCCTACATAAGAAAAAGATTAATTATCACTTTGAGTTTGGACTTTGGAGTATGATATTTATAGGAGGGGATTGGGGAATAGTTGGATTTTTATTGCCACTTTTTCTTTTTATTTTATATTAATATTGAGGCATTATTGTTGTTATGGAATAGGTCGCTAAAGATTAGAATATGATACTCCCTCCGATCTTATGAATTAGTCTCATTTCCTTATTTGGCAAAACCTTTGAATTAGTCCCATTTCTATTTTTGACAATCCTTTTTTACTTAAATACCCTTAGTTCACACAAGTAATTACGAATATACCCCCATATACCTTACTTACCCAACTATCCTTCACTACTTATCCTTCACTACTTCCCTTTTACTATTTACCCTTTTTAATGGACCCCACACCATTCTTAATAACCGTGCTCAAGCAAATGGGACTAATTCATAAGATCGGAGGGAGTATAAGAGAGTTTGTGATAATGATCATTAAAGGAAAAAATCTCTATTCTTTAATACTATGATATGACATAATTTTAATATTATCTTTCTATTTAATATTCTATTTGTCCTTTTTCTATCGAAAATTTACTATTTGGTGAGTGAAATATAATTTTTATTGAATATATACAAGTTAAAATATAGTTATGTAGTTCTTAATAGATTTTTTATTAATACATAGAATTTCATTATGTACTTTTTATAATAGTTTATAAAATACATACATAGATATTTAGCTTAGTTTTGAATATATATTTTAAAAACCATGTAAAAACCAAATTGAAACATTAAATAGGAAGATTAAAACAGATTTAAAATCCAAGTAAAAAAAAATTGAAACATATATTAAATAGATTATGAGCATGTAAAAAATAAATATCTACGAAAAACCAAACTCTTATCAAAAGAAATACAAAAGTTGTAACCCGTGAGACTCTCGATTTGATAATGGCCAGCAGATGAAAACAAATAACCCGGTACTCACCATGACAAGACAAGACGAATTGCAAAGTTGATAACATAAAGATAAAGAAATAGAAATATCAATTATAAAGACTCAGATAATAATAATCATGAGAAAGATAACTATCGATTGTCTGGGACTAAAAAAGTATATGTTACATATGAGCATTAAATATACACAAAAACTTGCAAGAGACAGTCTCATATTGAAAATGTCTATGTGCGCTGACCCAAAAGCCAAAATTGAAAAATAAAAATGGCCGTCTTTTTGAAATTAAAGAATAAAAATTCAATTTTGATTTTAAAGCCTAAAGGTATCAATTTAAACTTAATGTAAACCTTAAATAAATCAATTAAAATAAAGATTTTAATTTTGACCTAAAAATAATCATTTTTAACTTTAAACTGATCAATTTCTATCGAAAAAAGTTGTTTTTTCACAATTTCAAAATGGAGGTAATAAAATGATATTATTTTATGGATGAATTTCAAACAACAAATGAATTATCAATAACACTATCAATAATAATGTTAAAACATTGCGCAGTATAAGTATCCTTATTCGATTCAACATGATAGTTCTAATGGAATATAAGAGTAATTATCGATTAATAATAGTGGTAATACTCTTCCCCCAACAATTTAGGTTCATAATGGAGTTATAATTAAAGTTGTAGGTGTAGTGTTTGGTTTTCCTGGATGTGAAGGCAGAGAAAGTGTCGATCTTGAGTTATGTTTGCCAAATGATTCAATGAATGCTCTTGAAAGTGATCAAGTGTTCATGACTGCTTTGTTATAAAAAACTACAATTTTGATATAAAATTGATTAATTTAGACCTTGTGATCAAATATGATCAGTTACAACTTAAAGAAAATCAATTTTCGCCTTAAAGGAATCAATTATGATCTTAAATAGATTAAGTACTGATTACATATTAAAAAAACTACAATTAGACTGATTGGGCTATCCGTCTCATATTGATATCCTTGCAACGGTTAAATACACTATTCAAAATAGATTATGCTGAATGCGTCGTTAAATCATGCGCTAATCGGTGTAATTAATGTTACATATTTATTTTTAAATTTCTTACACAATGCCTTCATGATTATTATGAATATTATTTTTCATCAATTAATTATTACGTATAGAAAGATAAGTTTAAGCATATTAAAACTTATTGTCATATCGTACTATACATTGAAAGAGAAACAATGGCAATATTTTATATACATTTCACAATTCTTTACTTATAAAAAAGTGGCAAAGAAATTCAGACTAATCATTTAGCAAAAAGTAAACGATGAATTCCATGTGCCCTTCTTTTCGCCCTTGGATTGCTTTAGTTTCTCCTTTCAGCACACCATCTTCACCTTATCCAGGTCTTTCCTTCATTACTTCCGTTGATTGCTTTAGTTTCTCCAATTAGCATGTTATCTTCTGCTTCTATTGATCTTTCTTGTTCGTCCATTTTTGAAAGAATGGCGAGACCTTTCTTTACTTCATCCTGCTATCAACACGCCATCTTTTTCTTTTTTGATCTTTCTTGTTCGTCCGTTCCTTAAAAGAATGAGAAGACCTTACTCTACTTCACTTTGCTTTCAACACGCCGTATTATACTTTCAACTTGTAAAATGTTGAGCCAAAGATTTCAGAGAATGAAAAGAATTTTATTGATTCAATCTAATTAATAACAAGGAGTACAATAGCTGTATATATATAGCAAATATTCTAAGCCTAAGACACCTAAGAAAAATTCTATTAGTTAGTTATAACTAACTAATCTTGAGAATGAGTTTGTTACAGCTAATACAATGAATTAAAAGGACACGTGCCACAAATACTTGAACACTTGTAGGCTTGGCTTCACAAACAACACACTGCACAATTGAAGACACTACGCACTTGACTCTTCAAAGTAGCAAACACTTGTACACTGACTAGCCATCTGGACTGCAGCAACATGAATTGATCAACTGATATATGAGAAGCAAGCTGGAGCACACTGTACACCTTACAACAAACACAACATATTGCAACACCCCCCTCAAACTAGGAGGCATGAGAATAAACTCCTATGCCAAGTAAATTTTTGAAATGAGTTGAAGGTAAAATTTTAGTGAGGACATCAACTAATTGATTCTTAGTAGGGAGATAGGTTAAGTTTAAAACTCCTTCAACAATTTTCTCTTGGGTAAAATGACAATCTACCTCTATATGCTTTGTTCTACCATGAAGAACAGGGTTCTTTGATATATGTATACTCACAATGAGTAGTGACAGGTTGCAGATTAGTTAGGCCAAGATCTTTTAATAGCCTAATTATCCAAACTACCTCAGAGGCTGCATCGGCAATGGCCCTATACTTAGCATCGGAGCTTGACCTTGAAACAGTTGGTTGTTTATTAGATCTCCAACTAATAGGAGAGTTACCAAGCATAAGAATATAACCTATGACTGATCTCCTGGTATTTGGACATGATGCCCAGTCTTGTCAGTAAATGCTTGCAGTACTAGCTTACTAGCTCCTTGCAAGACAATACCCTGCCCACAGGTAGTATAGATGTAACTAAGGGTATGTTGTAATGCCTTCCAATGTGGAACTCTAGGGTTTTGCATAAACTGACTAAGAGTTTGTACAGTGTAGGATAGATCAGGTCTGGTATGTGTTAAGAAGTTGAGCTTGCCAATTATCTTCCTATATAATGTAGGATCATGAAAAAGATCACATTCTTCTGCTAATAATTTTAGATTAATAGGCAAAGGTGTAACCACCTTTGAAAAACAAGTAATATCACTGTCTTTAAGTAGTTCTTTAGTGTACTTGTGTTGTGTGAGGTTTAAACCTTTGTTAGAATAGCTTACTTATATACCTAAGAAGTAGTGTAAAGACCCTAAATCTTTAATGGTAAAGGTTTTGTGAAGATGTTGTTTGAGAAAACTGATTTCTTGATTATTACTTCGTGTTACCAAGATATCATCCACATAAACTCCTACTAGGGTAATGTATCCATCAATATTTTTGGTAAATAGGGAATAATCATTGTTGGACTGTACAAATCCTAGCCCCTTTAATTCCGCAACTAACTTGGCATGCCAATGCCTTGAAGCCTGTTTCAAACCATATAAAGACTTTTTTAAGAGACAAACTTGATTAGATGGATTAGAAATACATTCAGGCATTCTCATATATACTTCCTCATGTAAGTCTCCATGGAAGAAGGCATTATTGATGTTAAGTTGATGAATCATTCATTGATTACTAGCTACTATAGCCAACATGCACCTAACAGTTGTCATTTTTACCACAGGTGAAAAAGTTTCTTCATAATCTATGCCATACTTTTGGTTGAAACCTTTGGCAACTAATCTTGCCTTAAATCTTTCTAAAGAACCATCTGACTCGAATTTGAGTTTGTAAACTCATTTAGATCCTATGGCTTTCTTTCCTTTAGGTAGGTCAACAACTTCCTAAGTTTTATTTGCTTCTAATGCTTGGATTTCTTTATCCATGGTTTCTATCCAATTAGGATTTTGACTAGCCTCAAAATAAGTTTTAGGCTTAGAGTGAGCTTCATAGACTTCTGCTATTTGATGATAATTGGTGCTAAGAGCATGGTATTTAATTAAATTGCACAAATGCTCTTTATAAGCATGATTATTAACATAGTCTTGTAGGTAAGTAGGTTTATTCATCTTTCTATAAGACTTGTTCCTTGTTTCCAAAGGTGTTGTACTAACATGTGCTTTATTATGATTTTGAGTCCTTAATTTGGAGGTTGTTATAGGTGCAAAATCACTAGGTATATCTGTAATCGAAGTAGTTTGAGCATTACTTGATAAAGGGAGAAAAAATTTGTTCATATAAGCAGAGGGATTAGAATTTACTTGAAAAGAAAAAAAATTTTCAAAGAACTTAACTTCTCTAGATACAAAAACCTTCTTGGTTGTTAAGTCATAGAGTTTATATCCCTTTTGAGTGGGAGCATATCCTAAGAAAACACATGAAGATGCTCTTGCCTCGATTTTTGTTCTATGTTTGTTAGGGGTGGAAACATAGCATAAGCAACCAAATGCTCTAAGGTTTTTATAATTTGGTTTGCATCCATACATCAGCTCATATGGAATTTTTTGTTCAGAGCAACTAGAGGCATTCGGTTAATGATATGAACTGCGCATATCAAGCAGTCAGACCAAAAATGTTATGGTAACTTGGATTGTATCCATAATGCTCAGTCACTTCTAGCAAATGTCTATGTTTACGTTCCACTACCCCATTTTTTTAGGAGTGGCTACACATGTAGTTTGAATTTGAATGCCCTTTTCCTTATAAAATGATAACGTGTCTCCTGGGGAGAGTTCCTTAGCCTTATCAACTCTTACACATTTAATTTTTTTTGTTGAATTGTGTAAGTATAAGAGCATAAAAATGTTTGAAATTAATAAAAAAAATTAATAGTAATGAAACTTTTACATTTTATTCTAGAGTTGTGCCTTAAGGGCCCCCATATATCAGTATGTAAAAGTTAAAAAGTATTAAGAGTTCTTATTGAACTAGTTGGAAAAGGTTCCCTAGCCTTCTTGGCTAGTGGACAAATGGTGCAAAAGCACTCTTTATGTATATCTCTAATCTCTAGATAAAGAAAAAAGGACATATAGCTAGTTGAATGGTAAATGTCCCATCCTTAGGTGCCATAGTCTTGCATCACAAACTTCAGTAGAACAACTACTATCACAGGCTGCTGCTATTTTGTGTGCCATATTTCTTCACATTGATATCTTTTTGATGCTGATCAGACTTGTAGTCTTGAAGGAAATATAAAGCATGTTTAGCTTTACCAAGAAGCAAATGCTTCTTCATCAAAGACTCCTGAACAAAACAAGCATTAGCATCAAAGTAAAAAATACACTTTAGGTCTTTAACAAGCTTACCACTAGGTATGAGGTTAAAACAAAACTTAGATACATAGAGGACATTTTTAAAGATGATTCCATTAGCAAGTTTTACTGTGCCAGTGATTTCAAATTTGACTTGTGTGCCATTTGGGATGGTAATAAAATGAGGTTTACCTTCTACCTTAGCACATTTAGTGAAAAAAAATGCAATTTAGAATAAATGTGGTCTGAAGCACCAATATCCACAATAAACTTTTCATTATTGTGAGCATTGAGAGAGACCATACTTGCTAGATGTGCAGCATTATTTGTGTTGGAATCCTTAATTTCTTTTTGTGCACCCTGCTCCATTTGTTTATTCAACAAGCTAAGAAGCTGTCCTATTTGATCATCAGTCAATTTAGCTTCAACAATAGGTGTAGAAGGTTCTGTGTTGATGTGTTCACTATTGGAAACATTAGATGTTACTTTAGTTTCTTTCCTCCATGAGTTATTCTTGAGTTTTAGGGGATAACTATGAAGTTTCCAGCATCTATCTTAGATGTGACCATTCATCTTGCAATGGTCACAAAAGAAAGCATTGCTTTGTCATTTTACCCCTGCATACTCTTCTTTTCCTTTGATCCTGCTGTTATAAGTCTTTCTTTTGTCATTTCTACACACAATAGAATCTTGATCATCAATGCTTACATTCTTTCTTATTTCTTGATGGACTTGTTCTTGTAACAAGATCCCATAGGCTTCAGCTGCAGTAGGTATAGGTTTCATCATCAAGATATTACTTCTTGTTTGATGATATTTGTTGTGCAACTTCATCAAGAATTTCACCAACGTTCTGTTTTGTTGGCTTTTAATGGCTTTTTTGACAAATCACATTCACACCCATTGTAGTTACATGACACAACAGGGTCTAGGGCATCCAGTTCATCCCAATTCCCCTTCAATTTAGTGTAAAACTCTTCAATACTCATGCAACTAGTTTGGGTCACTTTAATCAACTCTTCATCAATATGAAAAATTTAAGCTGAGGAAGATTGCGCAAATCGATGTTCTAATTCATCCCACACTTCCTTGGCAGTCTTTAATGAAATGATAATCTTTGTTATTGTTGAGTAAAACCCCAACTCTCACCGTGATGGAGGTGAGTTCGATCACCTCCTACTGTACTCCTTAGCTTGCACGTTTGAGAGCGAAGTGGTGAGTGCAAGGAAGTATGAGGGCATATGCTTTGGGTCAATCAATGAAGTGATTGATGGTGATAATTTAGAGTGCCTAAATGATGAGGAGGAACGAAGATTGGAAGGCCTTGAAGATGGCTTGACTGACCGAGAAAGAATGGATCGATCGAGCCATCACGCGACAGGGAGGTAGTAAGTTTTGGACCTCCGCTCGACTAGGTTGAGCGAGGTTGCTCGACCCGAGTGGACTTCAGCACACGCGAAGCAGCAGTTTCTGTTTTAGTTTTTGTTTTTTGTGGGCTTTAAGCCCTTTTGTTCTAGGTTATTCTAATATGTTTTAAGTCTATATAAGGAGTCTTAAAACCTCATTAGCGTAAGGGGGGAGGCTAATACAACTGAGGCAACTAGGGTTTACACCATTAGAGCTCCTTCATCTTTGTATTAGGTTGTTTGTGAGAGACCACCATTAAAGGTGAGGTCTTTGCTTTGTGAGTGTGTTCTCAAAGCTTGTGTAAGGCTTCTCATTGATGTAAGTTGATATATTAATGATAGTAAGCATTTTTTGAGGGGGAGGTATCTTTAGGTACCTCATATATTCTTGTGTTTTTCCATTGTTGTTGCTTGCTCTGTTTTTGGGTGTTTACTTTGCATTAGTTTGTTTGTTGTTCTTCATCAAATATCATAGCCCATACACAACAATTAGTATCAGAGCTTTAGGTTGGATTTGTGGGTAAAAGTTTGAATCTTTAGTGGAGAATTAATATGGGTGATGGTGCAAAGTTTCATATTCCATTGTTTGATGGAAAAATGAATTTTTCGGTATGGAGGAGCAACGTAGAGGACTTGTTGGTGCAACAAAGAATTGATGACGCTCTTGAGAAGAGCAAGCCCACAACAATGGATTAAGGAAAGTGTGTGGCCTTGAAGAAGAAGGCGGTGAGCACTATTAGGCTTGCCATTGCACTTGAAATCAAGTACAACTACTTGATGGAGACCGACCCCGATGTATTGTTGGAGAAACTTCAAAAGGTGTATACTTCGAAGTCTCTTACCAACAAGTTATGCTTGAGATGGGAGTTGTATCAACGCATGAAGGAGGATGATACAAGTATGCAATATCACATTAACACATTCAATCAATTGGTGTGCCAATTGGTGAATGCCGATGAGAAGCTTTCCGATGAGGAGAAGACCCTACTACTCTTGGCTTCACTTTCTAAGAGCTATATATAGTTCAAACTTTGCTCCATGGAAGGGAATCTATCACACTTGATCAAGCCTTGGCAGTGTTGAGGGAGAATGATAGGTTTATAGAGAGACGTGATGGGGAAGACAAGAACGGGAGTAATGAGGCTCTTTATGGTGAGGGCTCAAGAGGGAGAGCAAAAGAGAAAGGTTATCAAGCAAGTGGGAAGTCTCAAGGGAGGAATGACTATAGAATAAGGAGTGTTACTATTGTAAGAAGAAGGAGCACATTCAAATGATGTGCAAGGAAATGAAGGAAGGCCTCAAGAAGATGAAGGACTTGAAGGTTAGAAGACGAGAAGGTGAGAGTAGTGGGAGTGCCGCTCTAGGCTTTGTGGAGGATGAAGACTATGATGGTGCGCTTCTTGTTGATGGGAGTGACTCATGGTAAGGAATGGGTGATTGACTCCGGTTGCTCATTCCATATTTATTATGAGAAGGAAAGGTTTGCTAAGCTTAGCTATTGTGATGGTGGCCTTGTTATCTTGCCTAATGATGATAGGGTAAAGGTGGAAGGTATTGGAGAGGTTGTGATTGTGACACATGATGGTGTCAAGAGAAGGCTAGGTGGTGTGAGGTATGTTCCTAAGCTTGAGAGGAACCTCATATTACTTGGTAGGTTGGAGTCTAAGGGATGCACTTTCATGGCTAGTGGTGGGTTGTTGAAGGTCATTAAGAGGAGTATGGTGCTCATGAGAGGGAGAAGGAGTGAGAGCAACCTGTATGTGCTACAAGTTGAAGGTGGTAGCTTAGGCCGCATGGATAGGTTGCAAGTCACCCAAGAAGGTGACATTTGAAGATGATGAAAGATTTGGGCTTGAGGGGGAGATTGTTAAGCCAAGCCTCAAATCTCACCATGAAGGAGGTGGGTTCGATCACCTAGTAGCGTACTCCTTGGCTTGCACGTTTGAGAGCGAAGTGGTGAGTGCAAGGAAGTATGAGGGCATTTGCTTTGGGTCAATCAATGAAGTGATTGATGGTGAAGATTTAGAGTGCCTAAATGATGAGGAGGAACGAAGATTGGAAGGCCTTGAAGACAGCTCGACTAACCGAGCAAGAGTGGCTCGATCGAGCCATCACGCAGCAGGGAGGCAGTGAGTTCTGGACCTCTGCTCGACTAGGCGAGCGAGGTTGCTCGACCCGAGCGAACTTCAGCACACGTAAAGCAACAATTTCTATTTTAGTTCCATTTTTTTGTGGGCTTTAAGCCCTTTTGTTCTAAGTTATTCTAATATGTTTTAAGGCTATATAAGGAGTCTTAGAACCTCATTAAAGTAAGGGGAGAGACTAATACAAGTGAGGCAACTAGGGTTTACACCATTAGAGTTCCTTCATCTTTGTATTAGGTTGTTTGTGAGAGACCACCATTAAAAGTGAGGTCTTTGCTTTGTGAGTGTGTTCTAAAAGCTTGTGTGAGGCTTCTCATTGATGTATGTTGATATTAATGATAGTAAGCATTGTTTAAGGGGTAGGTATCCTTAGATACCTCATATATTCTTATGTTTTTCCATTGTTGTTGCTTGCTCTGTTTTTGGGTGTTTACTTTGCAACAGTTTGTTTATTGTTCTTCATCAAATATCATAGCCCATTCACAACAGTTATATTTTCATCAACCACATTCATAATCTATCCAATGATAATGTCATTGACATGATCCCAAGCCCTCCCATGTGAGGAACTTGATATGGATCTTTTGACAGTGCCATCCACAAAACCCTTTTTGTTTTTACCCGATAAAGCAATGAACATTGCTCTTTTCCATCCTTTGAATCCAACTCCTTTGAAGATATTGGTGACTAATTTGAGACTTGTATTAGTAAGGTGCAAATAGTACACAGAGGAAAGGTTCATGGTGGGATCTTGATTTTTTTTATGTTTTACCCATATTGAAATGGCAATGGAACATTAACTAGAAGTAGAAATTGGGATGATTAGAAGCAAGAAAAGAAATATCAGGGCAATAGCTCTAATACCATGTAAAATCTTGAACCAAAGATTTCAGAGAAAAAAAGAATTTTATTGATTCAATCTAATTAATAACAAGGAGTACAATAGCTGTATATTAAGCAAAGATTCTAAGCCTAAGACACCTAAGAACAATTCTGTTAGTTAGTTATAACTGTTGGCTCTTAAGTTTTTGATGACTTCAGTTTTAAATAAACAAACATATTTTAGAGATTGTTTTGTAGGTGAATATCCGATTTTGTTGAAATCGTTGATGAAGCCTATGACTTGGTTCGTGGAAGTTGTACGTGTCTTAAAATATTCAAGAAGTTAGATAAGTGCTTAGGAAGTTAAAGGTTGACAGACGGTTTACAGTTCCTAAAATGAACAATCTAACAAAAGTTGAAGCTAGAGACAGTACGCTGTTCCTACGTAGCAGGTCTGGAGAAAAACATCGACTGGAAAATTGCAGTTGTTTTATTATTCTGGTTTTAGTTGATGTAAACGGTTAAATCTTAAATTAGTTGCTTAAATTAATTAGTAAGTTAATTGGCTAAACTATTTTTGGGTTATTTAAAAATAGCCTAAGACTTTTTCTTCTAAAGATTAAGATCTCCTATTTTTTAGGATCTTGTGCTTTTAATTCCTATGCTATTTTTAGCTTGAGGAAACCACTTTTCTCTTTGAGCAAATTACAGCCGGACATTTATTTATTGGCAATTCCACTACCTTTTGTTTTGAGAACGTGGATAATAGTGGGAGGTGTGTCTAAGGTAACTGTTGGCTGTTCCCACTATAAATAGGAGGAACTTTGCTCAAACCGTGTATCCATCCAAGAGTGTCCATAAAAGGGAGATCATTTAAGAAAAATATTTTCTGTTTTTAAATGCCAATTAATTTATTATATTTTTCTTAAGTAATTATTTTAATTTTTATCCTCTTGAGAATTGGCCTTGTAAGGGTTATTGAGTGTTTTGTTGTAATTAGACTCATGAGAAGTCTAAGGGAATAGAGAATTGAAACGTGAGAAGAGAAAGAGAAGTAAAAAGTAGAGAAAGAGAATTAGGCCTAGAGTAAAGAAGCTTCAAGTGAAGCAAGCTGTTTTATGTAATTGTATTTGATTGTCTAAAACATAGTGAGAATTTTGAAATCCCGGGGGGTCGTGGTTTTCCTTCTTCTTAGGCCAAGAAGGTTTCCACGTAAAATCTTTGTCTCCTTTTTATCTCTTGCTTTTTAAGTTTAAGCTTTATTTTGTTTGTTAAAATTTCGCAAATTAGAGTAAAAACGTAGTAAAGCTTGATACACAATAATTCACCCCCCCTCTTGTTGCATTTGACCATCTTTGTGTATTTCAACAATAACTAACTAATCTTGAGAATGAGTTTGTTACAGCTAATACAATAAATTAAAAGGACACGTGCCACAAATACTTGAACACTTGTAGGCTTGGCTTCACAAACAACACACTGCACAATTGAAGACACTACACACTTGACTCTTCACAGTAGCAAACACTTGTACATTGATTTGCCATGTGGACTGCAACAACATGAATTGATCAACTGATATATGAGAAGCTAGCTTGAGCACACTACACACCTTACAACAAACACAACATATTCCAACACAACTATGAAGAAGACTTCAATGGTAAGGTACGATTTTTCATTTTCAAAATTCACCAATTAGGTAAGGGTTTTTCTCGTTTTTTTCTATAATTTTTATCCCACTATATTTGAGAATTTTTTTAAAAAGCTATTTGTCTTCCATTCGTTCATCTACTTAGTTTACAATTTGTAAATTGATGGACTTATTGAGTTAAAGGGTGTTAGGTTAGGCTGGACTTATTGTGAATGTCAACACATTGAAGGGTAGATACGAGGTGCATACATTTCTTAAGCCAAGGAGATAATATTATCCCAAAACCATATAATAGGAACAAGGACTCTAATAACTTATAAAGTGTTCACACCATGTTCAATTTGTCGATGTAGGATAAATCATTCCAACACCCACCCTCACATGCGAATCCCCGTCAAATTCACATATGGGAGTATTCAATTAGGGTAGGAACACCATTCTATTTGGACCTACCATTCTTAATTTTTGATCGAATCATCGGCTCGGATACTATGTTAAATTAGGCTGGACTTATTGTGAATGCCAACACATTAACGGGGAGACACAAGGTGCACACATTTTATAAGCCAAGGAGATAGTATTGTCCCAAAACCATATGGCAATAGCAAGAAGGACTCCAATAGCTTTCAAAGTGTCCACACCATGTTCAATATGTTGATGTGGGATAAATCATTCCAACAAAGGGGAATTTAATTGAGAATCTAGTTCGTTCATAATTTGTAAAGTGATGGACTTTTAAGTTAAAGGGGAATTCAATTGAAAAAAGTTAACATTTTTTTTTGTTAGACTCTGAATCTTATCTATATATTTTTATGAGGAGTTAGGGGAATTTGATCGAGAAAAGTGATTTTTTGCATCTTTTAATCTGGTTTCTTTCGGTTGATATGGATCGATTCATCTTCAGTGAATACTTGGCTACTAAGTCAGCACTATTCAAATTAATAAAATTGGATCATTGTGATTCGAATTTCGCACTACAATTTAAAAACCTTTTTGCCACAAAGGATTTTTATCACTAATTTTGTCACTAAATCCATTTGGCGACAAAAAAACGACAAAATCCTTTGTCATTAAATATTTTGTTGCTATAAAAAAACTGTTGCTAAACTAATTTTTAGGTTTAAAAAAAAATTGAATATTCGTCATTATTATTAATTAATTAATTAATAATAATAATAATAATAATAATAATAATAATAATAATAATAATAATTACTATTATTATTATTATTATTATTATTATTATTATTATTATTATTTAACAATAACAAAAAATATTAAAATTTTATTATTAATAATACTCAAAAATTATATATGAACAACAAAAGTAATTAAATTGAAATTTAATAAATACATTAATCTAAAATAATAAAATAAATATATATTACAAAATTTTTTACATTAATGTATATGTTGACTCAATTAGGAACGGGAACAGCAACAAGAGGGGGGGTGAATTGTTGTTGTTGTAAGTTTAAGCGATTGTGCCCTATTTTTGCGGAATTATTCAAAATAAATAAGGCTTAAACTAAGAACAAAATAATGAGAGAGACGCACGATTTTACGTGGAAACCTTTTGGGCCTAAACAAAAGGAAAAACCACGACCACTTGGGATTTTCAACAACTCCACTATGTTTAAGGCAATTAGTTACAATCACAATAAACACCTTGCTTCACTCGAAGCGTAACACCTAGGCCGACTCCTCTTCTCTCTAATTGCTTTACTCCAAGCAACAACCTTAGCTTCTCTACAAGCTAATCCTTTCTAGCTTCACTCAAAGCTATCTAATTTCCCCCTTAGACTCACCCGAGTCTAATTACATAAACACTCAAAAATCCTTACAAAAAGGATTGAAATTCTCTAAGATAAATTAAAGAGTTGCACAAGTAAATATTATGAATTAATTGGCAATTTGAAAACAAAATATTACTTGTAGAATTTCCAAAAATCAAACGCAAAAAAATTATTTTTCTCTTAAAGCATGCGTTAATTCCCTTATGAAAAATCGAGCTAGTTAGCGTATTTATAATAAAATAAATTTCTAAAAATAGAAAAATATTCCAACCCATTATCCTTAGTCATGGATTAATGAATGATGCTGAATGAATCATAAAACGGTTAATACTTCAGCCTTTGAATAAATCAAACAAACGGTTAAGGCAATCAGTAACCGCTATTTACTGATAACCGTTGTTCCCTGATAACCGCTGTTCCCTGATAACCGCTGTTCCCTAAAGTAGCAGTTACTTCTTGTTCCCAACGTTAATGGCTGGAACTTCATGCTATATTTAGAAAACGGTTTGATCACACGGTTATCTTTTGACAAAGTCCAAAACGGTTATCTTTTTGACCAATTCTTAGTAAATGGTTATTTTTACTATTTTTAGGAAAAGATTATTTTTATTATTTTTCAGAAAATCCAAAAATAATTAAAACCTAACTGCTGTTCCTACATTTTAGTAGATCCAAGTTTATCTCCTAAAAATAAGGAATTAATCTTGAAACCACCACGTAAGGAATTTTAGAAATTCTTTTTGCCAATTAACTTTAATAAACTAATGCAACCAATTAATTTAAAATACATTAACTAAAAAATAAAAGATAGAATTTATTAGCTAACGTAAATTGACTTCAGTTTGGGAACACTGCGCTGTCTCCAAATTCCAACTTGCTAGAACATCAAACCTGGGAACAGTAGACTTCCTGTCTCCATTTTACATCCCACGTGATATACTCTTCTAGCATCTCTTGAAACCTTTTGACATGTGTATTCCCATGAACTAAGCCATAGGTACTATCAACGATCACAATTAATCGGATATTTACCTGCACAAAATCTCTAAACAAATATTTGCTAAAGTGTAGTCATCATCAAAACTCAAGAGGTCCAACAAATTCCCCCTTTTTGATGATGACAAACTTTTAAACAAACTTAAAAACACAATAGAGTAAACCAAATGTTGAAGAGTATGTTAGAGATCAAAACAACTCTTCTTAACCAAATATCATGATACATGTTACTCTAAAAATAATCAAAACAACAACTTAAATTATTTCAGCATAAAATCAAACAATGAAAAAATGCAGATTTAAACCATAATCATCCATAATCAGAGCTAAAAGAAATCAGCATAACTTAACTAGAAATAACAAAACAAGAAGTCAGTAACTTCCAACAACTAACAAATCAGTAACTTCCAACAACTAACAAAATTAGCAACACACAAACATCAGACCATCAAGAACCAGCAAGAACCAGTAAGCCCAACATAATAGATTTAACTAGATCTTAAACATGCTCAAGCATTATTTAAGTTTGTGCCAAATATTCCCCCTTTTGACATCATTCAAAAAGAAGATAAGCAATCAAACCACAGCACTAAACATATAGTTATAGTCAAAGAGAGAATAAGGATGCACAGATTAAAAGAACACAATGAATGCAAACATGATAAGCAAAGATTAACCAACCTAACATAGTAGCAGCATAAAAAGGTTCAATGTTAACAATGTTAAAGATTTGTACCCCAGCTGGTACTAAAAGAAAGAAATTGTTTAGTGACAGAGACAATAGTAATGAGAAATATAAAAGGGAAACTATGAAGCAGGAGCATCTTCATCAACATATTCCGTTTCTACCTCAACTGTATCCAATTTAGCGCCAAGACGAGCCTCCATCTGAGTCATCTGGTCAGCTAAAGAGGCTAGGGAAACACGGATCTCATCTTGAAATTTGAAGAAGCGATCCTGCAAATCATCAAGCTTAAGGAGAATTGAGTATAAAGGAGCAGTAGGAATGGTTGTCTGATCAAAGCTTTGTTTTTGAAAAGGGTGAACAGGTGATGGTGATCTTGGTGTTGGTGACGATGGTGGTGATGGAAAATGATGAGTTGGTGGAGTGATTGGCTTTGATGAGGGAATACTATTGGGTTCAGCCCTAGAGTCTTCTTCAAGAGAAACCTTAGATTCCACCCCCTGGTCTTCTTCCTTAGAAGGAACAACCTCCTGTTCCTTAACTCCATCCCCTTCTTTCTCCTGTTCCTCCTTCTCCTCTTCTTCCTTTTTCTCCTGTTCCTTCTCTTCCTTCTCTTCCTCTTCCTCCTGTTCCTCCTTTTCCTTCCCCTCTTCCTCCTGTTCCTCATTATCAGAATCAATCTCAACCTGTTCCACAATATTTTCAAGGACCCCTTCCTCATTTAGTTTAAGGCGCAAATTACTCAAACATTTTGCACCTATCATATTGCTGGGACCCATAGGAAAACTATAATCACCCAGTGGAACACCAAACTTTGAGAAAATCCATGACAACAAACCACCATAGCCAACCATACAACGTTTGGCTATACAATCATTTAAATGAGAAATCATCAAGGAAGGAAAATTAATCTTTATGTTATTTACCATACAATATATCAGGGTTGCATCACGAAGATTTACCTCACTACGTTTTGAGTTTCGTGGCAAGATAAACCTTCTAGCAATGTTGTACAGCAACTTATGTAAAGGAGACAGGACATTGTGACTTATTTTCCCCCTTTTCTGCCTAACCCCCAAGCATCTCCAAATATCTTTTTCATCTCTTCCAGAAAACGCAATCTTAGACCCAACATGATAAACGTCAAAACCAGTAGCAGGAACACCTAACCACTCTCCTAAAGTCAGACTATCAAATTCAATATCAATATCTTTGATTGAACTAGAACAAACTCCATCATGAACAGCAAAATTAGAAATAAACTCATGCATAATGTCAGGGTAAATGGGGTTGCAGCAATATACGCTCATAAGTGATTCCCATTTTTGAGTTTGTAAAATTTCATGGAATTTAGGAAAGGTTGTAGATTCGTACCATTCTTTGTCTAGACCAAATCCTACAGACATTTCTTTAGAAAGTTCTTCAGCATTTATGTAATGCGTTACCTTCTTTTTCTTGGCAGAGTGAGTTGAAGGTTTCTTGGATTCTCTTGTTCTTTTACCACTTGTTTGTGGAGACATAGGGGTGTCCTCTGGTTCCTTGGAATAAGATTTAGGTTTGGGAGTGTGAGAAGGTGGGTAGATAACTCGAAGAGGGACAGGTTGCTTCATTTTTGGTTTCAGATTCTTGGTTTTCATTGAAGTTTTTAGAGAGAAAAGCAAAGGAGAATGGCGAAGTGAAAGGGAAATGGGAGGAATGACGGTTTAGGGTTGAGTGAAAGTGAAAGGGTAGTGATGATGAAATGAAAGATGGGACGAGAGGGAGTAATTATATTGGATGAAGTGACGTGTTGAGGGCTTGAGGCAGTTATCAAATCAAGACAATTGATTTTGAATTGTGAAAATGGAATACGTTGAGACTCAACTCCTACTAAAAAAAAAACTGCTGGGAAAAATGTTTTTTTTTTTTTTTTTTTTATGTGTTTTTGTTTTTGTTTTTTTTTTTAATTTTAAAAAGAAAATGGTAATATTATGCTACTACCGTTAGATCAAAATAATCATGCAATCATGAGAACATCCAAAGTATATACCTTTAAAAAATGCGTACCTGATCCTTTCGATAATTGATTTTTCAATCAAGATTATTGTGGTTGATTGATCATTTTCAATTTTCATTTTGTCTCTAGGAATCATATATGATACTTCCTTTAATGCAGCTTGATCGTGCCAAGTTCCAATCTCATTTTCTCATGCTGTTCCCTTGGGAGCGGTTTGGTCATGATATCTGCTATTTGCTCGTTAGTGTTTACATGCTTAACAATAATATTTTTATTTTCAACATTATCCTTAAGAAAATGATGCCTAATATGAATGTGCTTTACTCGTGAGTGATGCACTGGATCTTTGGATATGCATATGGCACTGGTATTATCGCAATAAATAGGAACACATGCATACTTAATACCAAAGTCTCTTAGCTGCTGCTTTATCCATAACATTTGGGAACAGCAAGCTGCTGCTGCTACGTACTCAGCTTCAGCGGTTGATAATGCAACAGTGTTTTGTTTCTTGGAACTCCATGAAACTAAACATGAGCCAAGAAATTGTACCATACCTGACGTGCTTTTTCTATTAACAAGATCTCCTGCATAATCTGCATCACTAAAGCCTTTCAAATCAAAAACATCACTCTTAGGATAAAATAATGATAAATCATCTGTTCCCTTTAGATATCTCAAAATACGTTTCACTGCAGTTAGATGTGATTCTTTAGGGTTAGATTGAAATCTCGCACATAAACCAACACTAAATGAAATATCGGGTCTACTAGCAGTTAGATATAATAAAGATCCAATCATGCCTCTATACATAGTTTGGTCAATATTTGTTCCATTTGTATCTTCATCTAATCTTACATTAGTAGCCATGGGTGTATGGTTGGTTTTAGCGTTATTCAAGCCATATTTCTTAAGAAGTTCTTTTATATATTTTTGTTGATGAATAAAGATACCATTAGCAGTTTGTTTAATTTGCAAACCAAGAAAGAAATTTAATTCTCCCATCATGCTCATTTCAAATTCAGTGCTCATAAGGTTAGCAAATTCTTTACATAGCAATTCATTTGTGGCACCAAAAATAATATCATCAACATATATTTGAACAACTAATATATTGGAACCTTTATTCTTAAAGAATAAGGTTTTATCAATTTTACCTCTTATAAAGTCATTTTGGATCAAAAACTTTGATAGTCTTTCATACCATTGCCTAGGAGCTTGTTTCAACCCATAAAGAGCTTTATCAAGCTTATAGACATGATCAAGACACGAGGTATTCTCAAAGCCAGGCGGTTGTTCAACAAAAACTTCTTCATCAAGAAAACCATTCAAGAATGCACATTTCACATCCATTTGATATAATTTAAAGTTCATAAATGCAGCAAAAGAAATTAAAATTCTAATAGCTTCTAACCTTGCTACTGGAGCAAATGTCTCAGTATAATCAATACCTTCTTGTTGATTGTACCCTTTTACCACGAGCCTTGCTTTGTTTCTTACAATTATTCCATGCTCATCTAATTTGTTTCGAAATACCCATTTCAAACCAATTACCTTCTTGTGTTTCGGTTTGGGTTCTAAATGCCATACTTTGTTTCTTTCAAATTCGTTCAATTCATCTTGCATGGCTACGACCCATTCCGAGTCCTTTAGAGCTTCTTCGTGATTTTTGGGTTCAAGTGATGATAGGAACGCAAAATGTGCACAAAAATTTCTCATTTGAGATCGAGTTTGTGTTCCTTTATTCAAATCACTTACAATCAAATCAAGAGGATGGTATTTTTGATATCTCCAAGGTTTTGGTACAAAATCTCTTGTGGGAACAGTAGCATGTTCTGGTTCATCAGCTTGATTAACATTCTGTTCAGCTACTGGATTGTTCTGCTCATCTGTGGGAACAGCTGGATTGGGAACAATCTGCTGTTCCTGATGTTCTGGCAGTTCCTGAACTTGATCAGTACTTTCTGCTTCTGCTGGAACCGGCTGTTCACCAGCTGTTTCTTGATCTTGCACTTTCAATTCTTCATCATCGTCCTCTAGATTTGCAAGACCTATCTTAAAATTATTTGTATCCTGTTCACTTGACAAAAAGTTAGTTTCATCGAAAATTATGTGAACGGATTCTTCCACACTCATTGTTCTTTTGTTATAGACTCTATATGCCTTACTTTGAGATGAGTAGCCAAGAAATACTGCTTCATCACTTCTTTCATCAAATTTACCTATATTCCGTTTTCCATTAACATGTACAAAACATTTGCATCCAAACACACGAAAATAGGAAATATTTGGTTTAACACCTTTAAGCAATTCATAAGGTGTCTTAGAAGTGATGGGTCTTATTAACACACGATTCAAAATGTAACATGCAGTATTAACAGCCTCGGCCCAAAAATTTCTAGGTAAACCACTAGCAATCAACATAGTCCTAGCCATTTCTTCTAAAGTTCTATTTTTCCTTTCTACTACACCATTTTGTTGTGGTGTTCTAGGGGCGGAAAAATTGTGACTTATTCCATGTTCATTACAATAACTCATAAAGCTTGAATTTTCAAATTCTTTACCATGATCTGACCTTATGTGAATAATTTGATTATTAGTAGATTTTTTTAATTTGTTAGCGAAAGAAACAAACTCATTAAAAGCTTCATCTTTACTAACCAAAAATAAAGTCCATGTAAATCTACTATAATCATCAACAATAACAAACACATATCTCTTGCCACTACGGCTTTGTATTCTCATAGGTCCACACAAATCCATATGTAATAATTCAAGCGTTTTTGAGGTGGTCACAACATTCTTTGGTTTAAAAGATGACCTTACTTGTTTTCCTTTGGCACAAGGATCACATATTTCATCTTTAAGGAATTTTATAGATGGTAGTCCTCTAACTAGGTCTTTAGATCTTAATGTATTAATCAGTGAATAACTAGCATGACCTAGACGCTTATGCCAAAGAAGTGGGTCGTCTTCTATAACACTTAGACACGTTAGACTGTTTCTGGGAACAGTGTCCAGGTCCACCACATAGGTGTTCCCTTTTCTGATTCCCTCAAGAATGATGTCTCCTGTGTCATTCCTAGAAATAATGCACTTTTCAGAAGTAAAGTTTACAGAGTTACCCTTATCACAAAATTGAGAAATGCTGAGTAAGTTGTGTTTCAAATTCTCGACTAAAAATACATTATCAATGGCGTGGGAACATGACCTTCCAACCTTTCCTTTGGCGATTATCTCACCCTTCATATTGTCACCGAAGGTTACTGTTCCCCCATCATAGGCTTCAAGTGAGAGAAATTTAGATTTGTCACCCGTCATATGCTTGGAACACCCACTGTCGAGATACCATGAGCTGTTCCCCCTCACTTGGACCTGTAAGATAATTAATTGTTAATTATAGGAACCCAGACTTTCTTGGGTTCCTTGTCGATCTTACATGAATCATATTTATCAATTTGAATGTTATCGACATAATTTCTGTTAGAGACAGTATACTGTTCCCTTTTGGTGCACTGTTCCTTCAGATGGCCAGCTTTTCCACAGAAGGTACAGTACCTGTCTCTAGGAAGATCAACGTAAGCTTTCTTACTTTTGTTATTCTTAAAATATTTTAGGCCTTTTGATTTCTTACTTTTAGCATCTAGAATCCATTTGGGAGTTATTTTGATTTTCTCTTTTCCTCTAGAATTTAATTCAAGATTATTATCATTATTATGGTCGGATTCCGGATTCAACTCTAAATGTTGAAAATCATTGCACAAATCCTTAGTAGATGCATTTATCAATTCTTTATTTAAGCCTAATAATTTGTATTGTGATAGCTCAATATTAAGAATAACATTTTCTTTCTTAAGTCTCTCCATATTTTCCTTTAGGATTATATTTTGGTCCAACAAACCGAAAAATCTGTTTTGGACATCATGTCTAAAGGTGTTTATGTATGAGACATGGTCTTTGCTTACTTTAAGTTCATGTTCTAACTTGAGACACTTATCATTGCAATTTTCAAGTTTAGCTTGTGTCTCTTTTAACAACTCTTTTAATTCATTTTTACTTAGATTAAATGAATGGTCAGAAAATGAATTAGAAATATTTACCTGCTTCTCCTTGCCTTTATGCGTAGCCATGAGACATAGGTTAGCTGTCTCCTCTTCTTCGGGAACAATAGTTTCATTCTCACTTTCAGTTTCTCCCCATGCAGCAATCATGGCCTTACGAAAGTCAGTCTTGTTGAAATTCTCTTTGTTCAACGGTCTTCTTGAATCTCTTGTCTTTCCCTTGCCCTTTTCATTCTTCCATGTTGGGCAATCCTTGATGAAGTGCTCGGTACTTCCACATTTGTGGCATTCAAGATTTTTTGTTCTTCTTTCCTTGTTGTTTCTTTGATTTGCATACTTGTTGTTCCTGAAGAACTTCTTGAATTTTCGTACCAACAAAGCAGCCTCTTCTTCATCACATTCTGATTCGTCCTGTTCCTCCGCTGCCAGAGCCAGTCCCTTGTTCCTGGAACTGTCTGCTGTTCCCAAATGCAATTCATGTGTCATTAGGGAACCAGCCAGCTCCTCTAGATTAAACTTTGTAAAATCTTTGGACTCTTGTATAGCAGTAACCTTGGCCCTCCAGCGCTCATCTTGAGGAAGGCTCCTTAGAATCTTCCTTACTTGTTCATCAGTGGGAATTATTCTTCCAAGAGAAACAAGCTCATTTGTTATGTTGGTGAACCTAGTGAACATCTCTTGGATACTTTCTCTTGGCTCCATAACAAATCTCTCGTATTTAGACATTAACAAATCAATTTTGGACCGTTTGACTTCACTTGTTCCCTCATGGGTAACAGCAAGCAGGTCCCAAATTTGTTTAGCGGATTTGCACCCCATTATTCTATTATGCTCGTTTGGTCCAAGACCACAATGAAGTAATTTTATAGCAAGAGCATTTAATTCCATTTTCTGAAAATCTTCTTTTTCATATTCCGTTATTGGTTTGGGAACTACTTCGTTGTTGGAGTTAGTAATGGTTACCTCAAAATCTCCGATTTCAATGACTCTCCACACTTGATAGTTCTCAGCCTTGATGAAGATTTCCATTCTATTTTTCCAGTATGTATAGAATTTTCCATCGAACATTGGCGGTCTTTGAGTTGAATATCCCTCTTCCATTCGCTCGTTCATAATTGACATTTTTCGGGAACACCAGAATCTGCCCTCAGGGTTTCCTGATCTTCTGGGAACAGGGCTCTGATACCAATTGTTGACTCAATTAGGAACGGGAACAGCAACAAGAGGGGGGGTGAATTGTTGTTGTTGTAAGTTTAAGCGATTGTGCCCTGTTTTTGCGGAATTATTCAAAATAAATAAGGCTTAAACTAAGAACAAAATAATGAGAGAGACGCACGATTTTACGTGGAAACCTTTTGGGCCTAAACAAAAGGAAAAACCACGACCACTTGGGATTTTCAACAACTCCACTATGTTTAAGGCAATTAGTTACAATCACAATAAACACCTTGCTTCACTCGAAGCGTAACACCTAGGCCGACTCCTCTTCTCTCTAATTGCTTTACTCCAAGCAACAACCTTAGCTTCTCTACAAGCTAATCCTTTCTAGCTTCACTCAAAGCTATCTAATTTCCCCCTTAGACTCACCTGAGTCTAATTACATAAACACTCAAAAACCCTTACAAAAAGGATTGAAATTCTCTAAGATAAATTAAAGAGTTGCACAAGTAAATATTATGAATTAATTGGCAATTTGAAAACAAAATATTACTTGTAGAATTTCCAAAAATCAAACGCAAAAAAATTATTTTTCTCTTAAAGCATGCGTTAATTCCCTTATGAAAAATCGAGCTAGTTAGCGTATTTATAATAAAATAAATTTCTAAAAATAGAAAAATATTCCAACCCATTATCCTTAGTCATGGATTAATGAATGATGCTGAATGAATCATAAAACGGTTAATACTTCAGCCTTTGAATAAATCAAACAAACGGTTAAGGCAATCAGTAACCGCTATTTACTGATAACCGTTGTTCCCTGATAACCGCTGTTCCCTGATAACCGCTGTTCCCTAAAGTAGCAGTTACTTCTTGTTCCCAACGTTAATGGCTGGAACTTCATGCTATATTTAGAAAACGGTTTGATCACACGGTTATCTTTTGACAAAGTCCAAAACGGTTATCTTTTTGACCAATTCTTAGTAAATGGTTATTTTTACTATTTTTAGGAAAAGATTATTTTTATTATTTTTCAGAAAATCCAAAAATAATTAAAACCTAACTGCTGTTCCTACATTTTAGTAGATCCAAGTTTATCTCCTAAAAATAAGGAATTAATCTTGAAACCACCACGTAAGGAATTTTAGAAATTCTTTTTGCCAATTAACTTTAATAAACTAATGCAACCAATTAATTTAAAATACATTAACTAAAAAATAAAAGATAGAATTTATTAGCTAACGTAAATTGACTTCAGTTTGGGAACACTGCGCTGTCTCCAAATTCCAACTTGCTAGAACATCAAACCTGGGAACAGTAGACTTCCTGTCTCCATTTTACATCCCACGTGATATACTCTTCTAGCATCTCTTGAAACCTTTTGACATGTGTATTCCCATGAACTAAGCCATAGGTACTATCAACGATCACAATTAATCGGATATTTACCTGCACAAAATCTCTAAACAAATATTTGCTAAAGTGTAGTCATCATCAAAACTCAAGAGGTCCAACAGTATATACAATAATAAATGAATAAATACAAAAATTAGAAATAATAATGTATATACAATAATAAACATTATATTATGGAGAACATTCGAAAATAAATTAACAAAACCGTCAACCTTTGGCTCTAAAACACAACAAATTCGACAGATTTGAAAAAAAACAAAATGTAAAAACAAATTACATCGAAAAAACGAAATACAACATATATTCAAAAAAATGTAGATAAAAACAATAACATTGTGCACCAAAAACAGAAAAATAGCCAACAAAGTACAAATTCGACATGCATGAACGATGAACAATATGAACAAACATTAGCCGAATTATATGATGAGAAGTAAAGAGAAGAAGAAAACATGTGAAAAGATGTGAATAAAATGACAAAATTTTACAAGAACAATTAAAAAATAGTTCAAGTAAGAGAATACTTGTGAAAAGAGAAGAAAAATACCATCGAAAAATAGCCGGAAACCTGCCGGATTATATGATGAGAAGTAGAGAGAAGGAAGAGAATAAGTTAGTAAGATGTTAGAGAGAAGTTGAAGAAGAAGGTAAATGGTTTGAAGAATGAAATGTTAGGCTAAAAGGTTTGAAGAATGAATTTGAAAAAAATTTGAATTGGAGTCCGAAATTTAAAAACCGGGTTAATTTTGTAGTGTTGTGGTTAGAATCACAATGAGTATGCATTCAAAACTTGTGGTTAGACTGCTTGAATGTAACTGATAGGAAATTTTATTTTAACGGCAAGTGCACAGTGTACGTGTAGCTATATGGGTCGAACTCACGGAAGCGACTTAATGAATTTGTCTAATTTTTAATTACGAGATACGGACAGGCAAATATAATTGATTTGAGAATCTAGTATTACCGCAAAAAATAATTTAAATTTCACAAATAAAATAAAAGATTCGGGCAAGAACAATAAATTAATATGAAGAAAATAATAATAAAATCTAGGACGTCGAGAATCGCATAATTCTAGCATGGAAATCAATTATTCTCATAATTATATGAAAATTAATCTTTAATATGATTAATAGTGATCTAACTAATCTCAAGCTTCCGCTCGATTAGGTCACTATCTTTTTAAAACCTTACTAATTTTAATCCCCAAACTTCAGTTTTATTGGCTAAACTAGTACGAATTTAACTTAAATATACCTCAATCCTAAGTTAATCCTAATCTCAAACTTCTGTTCTATTGAAAATGTTAATAAAGATACTTAAACTAAGGTCCATTAGACATAGATTCAAATTTCATACAATTAATCAAATAAAATCATTCCATACATCAAAATATACGATCAATCTTTCCTCAATCTTAGAAAGAAAATCTACTCAAAAGACATAGTGGTAAACATGAAATTAACAATAAGTAAAACCCTAATTATAATGTTAAATATGATGGAAGTAAATAATTAAAGACAATTAAACAAGCAATTGAAGAGCAAACTAAAGCTACTTAAGAATTAGAACATAAACAAACCATGGATTGAATTATGATAAAAGAAAATAACAATGAAAAAACATAAAAACTGAGTTTCTAGACTAAGAACTCAAAACTAAGAAATGTGGGCAGAATAAACATAAATTAAGCATAAACCAAATCTGAAATTAAACTAACTTATTTATACTAATTGCTTTTGCGGACAAATTCCCAAAAAGTAACTAAATTTTTAATAATAAAATAAAAATAAAATAAATTAAGTAATTGAAGTAGTAGGCAGAAAATAGCTGCACGTGAAGCTTGAGCACTCTCTATTTTACCCTTGTTTTAAGCTTATTTAGTTTACATTCTTATGCAGTCGTTGTTCTTTCTTATTAGTTTTATGGGATTTGATTGCCCTTGTATAGGGTATATTGTGTTATGCTCGTTTTTGCAAGATTGATCACATTTTCTCGAGCAAAGCAAGTTAGGGACGATGCGTCCCGAATCTCACTAGTGGAAAAAACATTATTTGCTGCTTGTCATTTGCTGCGGCTTTCCTTAGACGCAGCATTAAATAGCAAAAAGAATTTAGGAAAAAAAATCAATTAACTGCTGATGTTTTACATGAGCCCGCAGCAAATAACTGTTAGTAACCTCGTTTAATTGCTGTGGTTTTACTAGAGCCCGCAGCAAATAACTGTTAGTAGCTTCGTTTAATTGCTACGATTTTTGTGTTTGCCAGTAGCAAATAATTTTTTCACACAAAATTAAAACCCGCCATTCAACGTTTCATTTCACAAACTCGACTACTACGTTGTATTCTCTCATGTAAACCCATTGAAAAAATTGCTTCATTTTCATATTCATCTGCTTCATCTTCATCATCTTCACAAACGTAGTAGTAATTGAAATACCACTGGTTTGATAAACACTCGAAAAACACTGTGTAACATTTTCTTCAAAGTTCTTCATCTTCTTGGTTCATAAACCCACGAAATTTAATACTTTGGTCTTGTTCATCTAAGACCCATGACATTAAGGTATTTTTTCTCTTTTTAATTTGTTAAGCATTTAAGTTTTGCAAGATATTCATGAAAACACTCGAACATTAGGGCACCTGTTTGTATACTAATTTTCTTTCTCTGTATTGCGTTGTAGATAACATAACCCACGAAATCAAGGTGATTATATTTATTTTACTAATTTGGAAGTTCATATCTTTATTGTTTAACATGTAATTTAGTAATTTAGTACTAAAGATATCAATTTATTTGTGAATTTTACATTATTCAAGTTTATGTTATTAGTTTGTTAAATATTTGTGTAATTTGTTAAAAATGTGGTTTGTTGTTATAGTTATGTCTTTAACTATTAGAATAAGAGTATGATTTTATTTACAATGCAGTGCTTAATATTGAAGTATGAAGTATAGAATTAGAATATGAAGTATGTATATTTAGGGTTAAATAGATTTGGTATAAATAAGTATATATTTTTAGGGTTAAATATGTTCGTTATAAATAAGTATATATGTTTAAAAGTTGTGTCTTAATTTTGTTTTGAATTAATTAATCACACTAATTAGGATGACAAAAGATCGTTCTTGGATGTATGGAAGCATTGAATTGTCAGAATTTATTGATGGCGTATTAGAATTTTGTAGTATTGCGGTTAAACATCAAGTTAGAACGGGGGGAGTTGGTTTTTATTACCTATGTGTCACTTGTGTCAATGTATCAAAGGTAGATTGTGTTGATATCCTTAGGGAGCACATACTTCGACGTGGGTTTAGGCCCCAATATCATGTTTTGGTTTGGCATGGTGAGGAGGGAGTTTACGAAGAGAAAAGTATTGTTGAGGACGTCAATAATGTGGCTGATGTCAATGAGGATGTAGTAGATCATGTTGATGGGTATGAGACAGATGAAGAGAATGTTGATAAGGATGTGGATCATGTTGATGAGATGATGGAGGGAGTCGAGGATGAGTTAGGAAAACGTCCTCGTGTTTTTGACTTGTTGACAGAGGCTTCTCAAAGCCTTTGTACCCTGGATGTACAAAGTTCACCAAACTAACAGCAGCATTGACAATTTTCAACATTAAGTCAAAATTCAATTGGATTGACGTTAGTTTCACAATGTTATTAGAAGCGTTAGGTGAGATGCTTCCTGAGGGAAATGAACTTCCAAAGTCGACATATTATGCCAAAAAAATCATGTGTCCTTTCAGCTTAGAGTACCAGAAGATTCATGCGTGTCCGAATGATTGTGTGTTGTATCGAAATGAAAACGAGAACTTAGAAGAGTGTCCTAGGTGTGGGTTATCGCGCTACAAGCGTAAAGGGACTGGGGATGCTAATGGGCCCCCGGCTAAGGTATTATGGTATCTTCCAATAATACCTAGATTCAAGCGCTTGTTTTCTATAAAAAAAGATGCGTTAAATTTGAGGTGGCATGCAGATAGAGTAAAGAAAGGTCACTTGCTCACACATCCATCTGATTCTCCGGAGTGGAAGAGTATTGATAGGTTACATATGACTTTTGGGGATGAGGTTCGTAATTTAAGGCTCGGATTGTGTACGGATGGAATGAACCCGTTCGGCAATCTTAGATCTCGACATAGTACTTGGCCGGTACTGTTAGTGATCTATAATTTTCCACCTTGGTTGTGTATGAAGCGTAAGTACATTATGCTTTCGCTTCTTATCTCGGGTCCTAAAAAACCTGGCAATGACATAGATGTATATCTTGTACCTCTCGTTGAGGATTTGAGAAATATGTGGGATGAAAGCGTTTCAGTGTTTGATGCATATGCTAATGAGGAGTTCACCTTGCGTGCAATGCTTTTATGCACCGTTAATGATTTTCCGGCATATGGAAACTTATCGGGGTATAATAACAAAAGGAAGAAAGCATGCCGAATATGTATTGATGACATGGAATCCACGTGGATTCCTAAGTGCAAACATGTATTCATGCACCATCGAAAGTTCCTCCCACGAGATCACCAATATCGTAAGATGAAGAAGATGTTCAACGGGGAGGTTGAGGACCGTGTAGCTCATCGACCGCTGACTGGTTATGAGGTTTAAGAACAGGTTAAGGGAGTTGAGACTGTATTTGGTAAAACAGGGCAAGTGCAAGGGGGTGAAGACAAATTATGGAAAAAAGAATCAATCTTTTGGAAGCTTCCATATTGGAGAGATCTACAGGTTAGGCATTAGCTTGACGTTATGCATATAGAGAAAAATGTATGAGATGCCATACTCGAGACTCTCATGAACATTCTGGGTAAGACAAAGGATGTTAGAGCCGTGCGAGATTGGTTTGAATGTAAGGGTCTTCGTCCGGAGTTGTGGGCACATGTTAAGGTGAGTAAGAAAAGAAATAGAGCTGATGAAGTTGGTGGTAGTAACAAGGAAAAGGGCGGTAAGAAGAAGATGAGTAATAACAAAATTTATTTGCCTCCATCTTGCTACACATTTTCCTAAGCACAGAAGCGGACATTTTGTGAATCTTTGTATGGCATTAAGGTTTCGTCTGGGTACTCATCCAACATGAAGAGATTTGTGAGCCTGAATGGTGAGCTGATGAGATTAGTAACTTTATAGTCGAGTATTTGGCCATGGCAAAGCCTATTGGACTTCCCACCTCTAGACATGAAGGAAGGCTTGAGGGAAAAGGAACAATTGGCTCCAAATCGGTCACACCTCCTCGAGACAGCCTTCTTCAAGCACACTTGTATGTGTTGCATCATATTCCGAAAGTTCATCCTTTTTTGAGTGAGCATTTTGAGGGAAAAGGAACAATTGGCTCCAAATCGGTCAAACCTCCACTAGACAGAATAGTGGGGTTTCTATTTTGGCGTCATCTACATTTTACGCGAGTGCGAAGGGTCAAGCGCCGGTTAATGCTAAATTGGTATACTACGGGCGGGTACATGAAATATGGGAGCTTGACTACTCTACTTTCAATATTGGTATTTTCAATGTAAGTGGGTAGATAATAATCGACGATGCATAAAAAATGACGACCCTTGTGGATTCACTCTTGTAGAATTAGCTCGTTTATGTGATAGTGAGGAGCCATTCATACTAGCCACACAAGCCAAGCAAGTATTCTACATTGTAGACCTGTCTGATAAAAAATGGTCTATTGTTGTACCAGGAAAAAGAAGCATCCTTGGTATAGGTGATGTTGAGGATGAGGAAGAATATGAAGCTTTTGAAGACTCCCCGCCCTTTATCAATCCAAAATCAGTGGATCAAGATGATGTAGATGTTGGTTATATGCGTGTAGATCATACGGAAGGAATAAATTTGAATTAAGTGATTCACAAGGTATGAATTTTAAGCTTTTTAAAGTTTTTTTGGCACTTTCGCGCATAAAGTAGTCCAAACTTGGTTTGTTTTGCATGAAACTTTGCACACAACACTATTTGGTCTATATTATTGTGTTGAACGTATTAGAATTTTAAATCATAGTCATATTCTTAATATTACTTGGTAAGTTGCGATTTTAAGCTTTTAAAATTTTTTTTGGCACTTTCGCGCATAAAGTAGCTCAAACTTGATTGGTTTTGTATGAAACTTTGCACACAACACTATTTGGTATATATTATTGTGTTGAACGTATTAGAATTATAAATCATAGTCATATTCTTAATATTACTTAACTTGTGTTCTAATATAAATCTATTCATGCTCTTTCATGTACTAATATACAATGCATCTTTTCAGAGATGAAATTGTCTCCGAGATTGAGACTTCGGATAAAGAGCATCATAGTTAAGACACTGAAGAGGACCAAATTGTGAGATACGAGCGTATGGTTGAAGATGCTCCACCACTTGACAATGATTTTGAGACAGAAGACGCCCCACCAATGGATGCTCCCACTACTAGTAAGAAAAGAAAAGGGCGAGGTTCTACGAAAAACCTCAAAGTCACAGAACCCATGCATTTGGAATTTAATGCATTGGATCAATCATGGGGAAAATGGCGTAGGTAATATGGAAAACAAGTGGGTCTGTATCCGCAAGATTTCCATATTGCACGCATGGATCGAGGTTCCATAGGGTTTGAAGAACTCATTATGGAATGATACTGTGGTAAGCAACTTTACTATTTTTATTCATTTAATTTCATTTTAAAATTAATTTAATTGAAACTAATAAATATAATTTTTTTTTGTAGAATCTTTTTCACATCGAGAGCGATGAGGAGAAGAAGAATGTGTTTTTTTTCAGCTGTTGCTGAAAGATTCATAGATTTCATATCCAAGCTAGTAACTGGCTGGATCACGAAAAGGCGTGCCCGTAGGACCAAAAAGGTCAAAACGAGAAACGAAGGTGGAGAGCAAGCACCTTCGAAGATGCCCTACGAAATATGGGGTCACCTATCGAAGAGGGAATGGGAGGCTTTTGTTGCCAAAAGAACAACTCCCATTGAAGTTTTAAGTATTTCATATTATATTACAATTTCGGATTTGAATTTACTTCTTTTGATTCATTCATTAAACTAATATATGACATTTGATTTCCAGTGATTAATTAGGAAAAGCGTGGTAAAGTTTCTGAATTAGCAAGCAAAAGGAAGTTTTACCATCGCTTGGGCCAAAAAACGTACGATGAGGTCCGAAAAGAGTGGGTGGATGCGGGTTGATACCCCAATCAAAGTCCAGCCACACCCTCATCTATGACTACCTTCGCATCAGTGAATACTCCAGTTGGAGATCGGGTGCGAGATTGGTATTGTGGGCTTCATTCCCGAGATGAAAGTGGTAAATTTACCATTAATGATTCGGGAACGAAGAAGGTTGCTGATGCTGTGGTGAGTTTTGATTTACTTGATTTGTTTTGTATTTTTTGGCTTTGATTTACTTATACTAATTTTTATATATATCAGTTTTTATTTGAACAGATGGGCTGGAAGGAAAAAAAAGAAGCTACGGGGGAGTTCACCCCAAGAGGCAATGTTGACGCATTGCATATGGTCTTAGGGAAAGACCATAGTGGGCGGGTAGTCGGATAAGGAGGCGTCCGCGTGGGGTATAAGAAGGCATTCGACAAAGAGTGTGTTGCTACTCAATCTTGGATGATGCCACCTGATGAAGTAGCAACCCTCCGAGCAGAAATTACGAAGGACGTTCTCGCCAAACTGGCCGTCATGTTGCAGAAGATGGGAGCACCCACTGTTGACTTGGAAAACCTGATTGTCGAGGATCAGCAAAGTCAACATGGGGATCCTAATGCTTCGGTCGAGCCAACACCCGAGCCCATTACCCCCGTAGCACCCTAGCGCATTACTACCTCTGAAGGGCAAAACCCCACACCGGAGACCATAAACTCCGTGGCTTTAAATCCGGAGCCAACTACGGAGCCAGTGGTATAGGTACATAGTTTTTAAAAAGCACTTATTAATTATGATGCTTATTATACTAAACGACACAATTTTCAGAAGACGACTTCTTGTTCTCTTTTGCTGCCTCAATTAGGTGTTGCTAGTGATGGCAGCTTAACTGAGGTTGCATATGGTGTGGCCCAGCCAACCAAAGAGGGCCAAACAGTGCATTCAATGCCTGTTACAAGTGGCCAAACTGAGGTTGCATATGGTGTTGTTTAATTATTTTAATAACCGAATTACTAACAACATTTTCTTATTCGTGAGTTTAGTGCGGCTTACGAGGAGCTAAATTCTTGCGAACCTCTAATAAAAATTGGATGGTTTTGTCTTGAGTCGATTTCGAGTACTAAATGTGTAAATGATCTAGATGACGTTAAAGCATACATTGAGACTTCTTTGACTAATTCCCTTACATCTAAACACACGCTCATTCTGGCTCCTATGTGGAAGAGTAAGTTTTATTTTTCAAATTGAACTTATCTTTTGATTTTAATGTTCACATAATCTCTAATTTGTTGATTTTAACTTTGCGTTTGTAGTTTGCATTGAATACTTTTGGTCATTTGTCCTTTAACAAACATTGTGCATGTCTTCGACTTTTTACAAAAACCTCAAAGCCCGCCATGCAACACAAAATTCAAAGCGTTGTTGAATGCGTACGTAAAATTAATTATTTTACCAATTTGATTTAATTAAGTGTTACTCATTACTCATTACAAATGGGATCTACATCTAGAGCCACATTTCCGAAATGGACAGCAGTAAAGGTACACAAATTCGATTTTATGGGTTTTTAAGCTTTTTTTGGACTTTCGCGCATAATGTAGCTCAGTCTTGGTTTCTTTTGTACGAAACATGGCTTACAACACTATTTGGTATATATTTTTTTTTGAAGTTGTTAGAATTGAAAAGCATAGTCATATGCTAGAAATTACGTGTTAAGTTGCGATTTTAAGTTTTTTTAAGCGTTTTGCACTTTTGCGCATAAAGTAGTTCAAACTTGGTTTGTTTTGCACGAAACTTGGCACAAAACACTATTTGGTATATATTATTGTGTTGAAGTGGTTAGAATTGAAAAGCATAGTCATATGCTAGAAATTACGTGTTAAGTTGCGACTTTATGCGTTTTTAAGCTATTTTGGCACTTTCGCGCATAAAGTAGCTCAAACTTGGTATGTTTTGCACGAAACATGGCACACAACACTATTTGGTATATATTATTGTGTTGAAGGGGTTAGTATTGAAAATCATAGTCATATGCTAGAAATTACGTGTTAAGTTGAGATTTTATGCGTTTTTAAGCTTTTTTGGTACTTTCGCGCATAAAGTAGCTCAAACTTGGTTTATTTTGCACGAAACATGGCACACAACACTCTTTGGTATATATTATTGTGTTGAATTGGTTTGAATTGAAAACCATAGTCATATGCTAGAAATTACGTGTTAAGTTGCGATATTAAAGGTTTTTACGCGTTTTTGGCACTTTTGCGCATAAAGTAGCTCAAACTTTGTTTGTTTTACACGAAACTTGGCACAAAACACTATTTGGTATATATTATTGTGTTGAAGTTGTTAGAATTGAAAATCATAGTCATATGCTAGAAATTACGTGTTAAGATGCGATTTTAAGGGTTTTAAAGCGTTTTTAACACTTTTGCGCATAAAGTAGCTCAAACTTTGTTTGTTTTGCTCGAAACATGGCACACAACACTATTTGATATACATTATTTTATTGAAGTAGTTAGAATTGAAAATCATAGTCATATGCTAGAAATTACGTGTAAAGTTGCGATTTTAAGGGTTTTTAAGCATTTTTGGCACTTTTGCGCATAAAGTAGCTCAAACTTGGTTTGTTTTGCACGAAACTTGGCACACAACACTATTTTGTATATATTATTGTGTTGAAGTGGTTAGAATTGTAAATCATAGTCATATGCTAGAAATTACGTGTTAATTAAGTTGCGATTTTATGCGTTTTTAAGCTTTTTTTGGAACTAACCACTAGTGGAAAAAAACGTATTTGTTGCTTATCATTTGCTGCGGTATTTGTATATACGCAGCAATATATAGAAAAAGAATAAGAAAAAAAAAACCGTTAATTGCTGCGGTTTTAAGGTGTGACCGCAGCAAATACTCCATTGCAAAATTAGTTGCTGCGGTTTTGATAGGTACCGTAGCAAATAACCCTTACACAATTACCTTAATTGCTGCGGTTAATGAGTGGCCCGCAACAAATACCGTTAAAGCAATTTAATAATACGTATCAGCAGCATTAATTGCTGCGGTTGACAAGTACCCGTAGCAAATAACCGTTGGTTTTTATTAATTGTTTTATAATGTACAACAGCTACAACGTATGTTAAATCCTCGTGATGACGTCAACAAATATGAGGGTTACGATGTCAATGGCTTAACATTTTGGACTGAGGGTTTCTATTTTGGCGTCATCTACATTTTACGCGAGTGCGAAGGGTCAAGCGCCGGTTAATGCTAAATTGGTATACTACGGGCGGGTACATGAAATATGGGAGCTTGACTACTCTACTTTTAATATTGGTCTTTTCAAATGTAAGTGGGTAGATAATAATCGACGATGCATAAAAAATGACGACCCTTGTGGATTCACTCTTGTAGACTTAGCTTGTTTGCGTGATAGTGAGGAGCCATTCATACTAGCCACACAAGCCAAGCAAGTATTCTACATTGTAGACCCTTCTGATAAAAAATGGTCTATTGTTTTACCGGGAAAAAGAAGTATCCTTTGTATAGGTGATGTTGAGGATGAGGAAGAATATGATGTTTTTGAAGACTCCCCTCCCTTTATCAATCCAAAATCAGTGGATCAAGATGATGTAGATGATGTAGATGTTGGATATATGCGTGTAGATCACACGGAAGGAATACATTTGAATTAAGTGATTCACAAGGTATGAATTTAAAGCTTTTTAAAGTTTTTTTGGCACTTGGTTTGTTTTGCATGAAACTTTGCACATAACACAATTTGTTATATATTATTGTGTTGAACGTATTAGAATTGTAAATCATAGTCATATTCTTAATATTACTTAGCTTATGTTCTAATATATTTCTATTCAAACTCTTTCAGGTACTGATATACAATGCATCTATTCAGAGACGAAATTGTCATCGAGATTGAGACCTCGGATAATGAGCATCGTAGTTATGACAGCGAAGAGGACCAAATTGTGAGATACGAGTGTATGGCTGAAGACGCTCCACCGATTGACAATGATTTTGAGACTGAAGACGCCCCACCAATGGATGCTCCCACTACCAGTAAGAAAAGAAAAGGGCGAGGTCCTACGAAAAACCTCAAAGTCTCAGAATCCATGCATTTGGAATACAATGCATTGGGTCAACCCTGCGGAAAATGGCGTAGGCAATATGGAAAACAAGTGGGTCTATGTACTTGCAAGCTTTCCATATTGCACGCATGGAACGAGGTTCCAGAGGGTTTGAAGATCTCTTTATGGAATGATACTGTGGTAAGCAACTTTACTATTTTTACTCATTTAGTTTCATTTTAAAATTAATTTGATTGACAGTAATAAATATAAATTTTTTTTGTAGAATCTTTTCCACATCGAGAGCGATGAGGACAAGAAGAATGTGTTTCTTTCAGCTGTTGCTGAAAGATTCAGAGATTTCAAAACCAATCTAGTAACTGGCTGCATTACGAAGAGGCATGCCCGTAAGACCAATTTGATACAGTTTACCAATTATATTATAGTTTACCAATTTGAATTTACTTCTTTTGATACAGTCATTAAATTAATACATGACATTCGATTTCTATTGATTAATTAGGAAAAGCGTTGTAAAGCTTCTGATTCTGCAAGCAAAAGGAAGCTTTACCATCGCTTGAGCCAGAAAACGTACGATGAGGTCAGAAAAGAGTGGGTGGATGCGGGTTTATACCCCAATCAAAGTTCATCAACGCCCTCATCTACGACTACCTCCGCATCCGTGAATACTCCTGCTGGATATCGGGTGCGTGATTGGTATTGCGGGCTTCATTCCTGAGATGCAAGTGGTAAATTTACCATTAATGATCCGGGAACGAAGAAGGTTGTTGATGCTGTGGTGAGTTTTTAAATTATTAAGTATATTCTTGATTTGTTTTGTATTCTTTGGCTTTGATGTACTTATACTAATTGCTATATATGTCACTTTTTATTTGAACAGATGGGCTGGAAGGAAAAGAAGCTATGGGGGAGTTCACCCCAAGAGGCAATGTTGACGCATTGCATATGGTCTTAGGGAAAGACCACAGTGGGCGGGTAGTCGGAAAAGAAGGCGTCCGCGTGGGGTTACAGAAGGCATTCGGCAAAGAGTGTGTTGCTATTAAATCCCGAACGGCGCTGCGGGATGAAGTAGCAACCCTCCGAGCGGAGATTACGAAGGGCGTTCTCGCCAAGCTGGCTGCCGTGTTGCAGAAGATGGGAGCACCCATTGTTGACTTGGCAAACCTGATTGTCGAGGATCATGAAAGTCAACATGTGGATCCTAACGCTTTGGTCGAGCCAACACCCGAGCCCATTACCCTCGTAGCACCCCAGCTCATTACTAATACCCCTGAAGGGGAAAACCCCACACCGGAGAACATAAACTTCGTTACTTAATATCCGGAGCCAACTCCAGAGCCAGTGCTACAGGTACATAGTTTTTAAATATATAATTACTTATTAATTTAAATTGCAACGCGTTTTAATATTTTATTATGATGCTTATTATACTAAACGACATAATTTTTCAGTAGGCGACTCCTTGTTCTCTTTTGCTGCCTCAGTTCGGTGTTGCTAGTGATGGTGACTTAACTGAGGTTGCATATATTGTGGCCCAGCCAAACAAAGAGGGCCAAACAGTGCATTCAATGCCTGTTACAAGTGGCCACATCAGTGTGGCCGTGGAAACTATTGTAAAGGGGTTTGAAGATTTCTCACTCCCGGTTCCAATGCCAGCATGGAGCCTTGAGAAACTCTCACACACCCTAGGTAGTTTCATCACATGGCCATATGCTTGGGTTCGATTCACTAACATGGTAAGAATCATTTGTACCTTATTTATTTTTATTTTTTTAATTGCATGCTCACACTAATTTAATTGTATAGATTGAAATAGCAATAGAGTCCAAAGGGATCTTGGAGAGAGGTCGGTTCCTCAGCAAAGGTGTCGACTGGGTCAAAGTCGAAGCCAAGCACTCCAATTTTGACTGATGAGGAGCTAAAAGATCTCTCTCAAGATTGCAAATGGTTGCATTATTGTGCATCTCGCATAAGTGAGGAGGACCCACTCATTCTGAACCTACTGAAGGAGCAATACTGCTTTTTAGAGAGCCCGTTTGTAATTATTGGTCCTAGTGACATCGGGCAATTTTTCAGAGGAGAGATGCTGAACATAGCTCTTTTCCATGTCTGCATGAGGTGATTTTCATTATCTTACAAGTTACGAATTGTTGTTTAGTTGTTTTAATGATCGAATTACTAACAAAATTTTCTTATTTGTGAGTTTAGTGCGGCTTACGAGGAGCTAAATTCTTGCGAACCTCCAATAAAAATTGGATGGTTTTGTCCAAAGTCGATTTCGGGTAGTAAATGTGTAAATGATCCAGATGACGTCAGAGCATACATTGAGACTGCTTTGACTAATTCCCTTGCATCTAAACACACATTCATTCAAGCTCCATATGTGGAAGAGTAAGTTGTATGTTTTAAATTGAACTTATCTATTGATTTTTAAAGTCATCTAATCTCTAATTTGTTGATTTTAAATTTGCATTTATAGTTTGCATTGGATACATTTTGTTATATGTCCTTTAACGAACACTGTGCACGTATTCGATTCATTACAAAAACCTCAAAGCCCGCCTCGCAACACAAAATTCAAAGCGTTGTTGAATGCGTACGTAATATTAATTATTTTACCAATTTGATTTAATTAATTGTTATATATATATATATATATATATATATATATATATATATATATATATATATATATATATATATATATATATATATATATATATATATATATATATATATATATATATATATATATATATATATATATATATATATATATATATATATATATATATATATATATATATATAGTATTACTTTTCCCATGCGTTTCAGCACAATGAAAAAAGTGCGTGGACAAATGGGATCTACATCCAGAGCCACATTTCCAAAATGGACAGCAATAAAGGTACATAAATTCGATTGGTTTGTTATGCACGAAACATGGCACACAACACTATTTGGTATATATTATTGTGTTGAAGTGGTTAGAATAAAAAACCATAGTCATATGCTAGAAATTACGTGTTAAGTTGCGATTTTATGCGTTTTTAACCGTTTTTGGTACTTTTGTGCATAAAGTAGCTCAAACATGGTTTGTTTTGCACGAAACTTGGCACACAACACTATTTTGTATATATTATTGTGTTGAAGTGGTTAGAATTGAAAATAATAGTCATATACTAGAAATTACGTGTTATGTTGCGATTTTATGCGTTTTTAAGCGTTTTTGTAAATTTCGCGCGTAAAGTAGCTCAAACTTGGTTTGTTATTCACGAAACTTGGCAAACAAAACTATTAGGTATATATTATTGTGTTAAAGTGGTTAGAATTGAAAATCGTAGTCATACGCTAGAAATTACGTGTTAAGTTGCGATTTTATGCATTTTTAACTAGTTTTGACACTTTTGCGCATAAAATAGCTCAAACTTGGTTTTGATGCGAAACCGGGGCTGATTAAGGCCTTGGTTATGCAAGGATTAATGTTTTGCGGAAGCTTTGATTAATGACACAGACAAAAACTACAAATGATCATGAAAAGAACACGAAACAACCACAAACACTTAGACAATTCTGATCTAGCAAACTGTCGAGCAGCCCTCCTTCAGCTAAGCTTCTAGGCGTCCACGGGGATTGTTTGAATAGTTTTAGGACCTTGATAGCTAGATCCAAGTACTAATATTCCATTTCCACTTTAGCCTAGGTCTTGGATGCATAGGTTTGGTCTTCACGTGTCGTGCAAGGTGGTCTGGTCAATAGTTTGCTGCTGTGTCGTGAGGACTATATGCAGCCTTGTGTGGGTTCCTTTGGTATCTTCATTTCATACAACCACATTTGTATCAGATTTGCACGAAACTTGGCACACAACACTCTTTGGTATATATTATTTTGTTGAAGTGGATAGAATTGAATATCATAGTTATATGCTAGAAATTACGTGTTAAGTTGCGATTTTATGCGTTTTTAAGCGTTTTTAAGCGTTTTTGTCAATTTCGCGCGTAAAGTAGCTCAAACTTGGTTTGTTATGCACGAAACATGGCACACAACACTATTTGGTATATATTATTGTGTTGAAGTGGTTAGAATTGAAAATCATAGTGATATGCTAGAAATTACGTGTTAAGTTGCGATTTTATGCGTTTTTAACTATTTTCGGCACTTTTGCGCATAAAGTAACTCAAACACGGTTTGTTTTGCACGAAACTTGGCACACAACATTATTAGGTGTATGTTATTTTGTTGAAGTGGTTAGAATTTAAAATAATAGTCATATGCTAGAAATTACGTGTTAAGTTGCGATCTTATGCGTTTTTAAGCGTTTTTGTCAATTTCGCACGTAAAGTAGCTCAAACTTGGTTTGTTATGCACGAAACTTGGCACACAACACTATTTGGTATATATTATTGTATGGAAGTGGTTATAATTGAAAATCATATTCATATGCTAGAAATTACGTGCTAAGTTCCGATTTTATGCGTTTTTAACCGTTTTTGACACTTTTGCGCATAAAGAAGATCAAACTTGGTTTTGATGCGAAACCGGGGCTGATTAAGGCATTGGTTATGCAAGGATTAATTTTGTGCGGAAGCTTTGATTAATGACACAGACAAAAACTACAAATGATCATAAAAAGAACACGAAACAACCACAAACACTTAGACAATTCTGATCTAGCAAGCTGTCGAGCAGCCCTTCTTCAACTCAGCTTCTAGGACTCCACGGGGATTGTTAGAATGGTTTTAGGACCTTGATAGCTAGATCTAAGTACCAAGATTCCATTTCCACTTTAGCCTAGGTCCTGGATGCATAGGTTTGGTCTCCATGTGTCGTGCAAGGTGGTGTGGTCACTAGTTTGCTGCTGTGTCGTGATGTCTGTATGCAGCCTTGTGTGAGCTCCTTTGGTATCTTCATTTCATACAACTACATTTGTATGAGATTTGCACGAAACATGGTACACAACACTCTTTGGTATATATTAATGTGTTGACGTGGATACAATTGAAAATCATAGTTATATGCTAGAAATTACGTGTTAAGTTGCGATTTTATGCGTTTTTAAGCATTTTTGTCAATTTCGCGCGTAAAGTAGCTCAAACTTGATTTTTTATGCATGAAACTTGGCACACAAGACTATTTGGTATATATTATTGTGTTGAAGTGGTTAGAGTTGAAAATCATAGTCATATGCTAGAAATTACGTGTTAAGTATCGATTTTATGAGTTTTTAACCGTTTTTGGCACTTTTACGCATAAAGTAGCTCAAACATGGTTTGTTTTGCACGAAACTTGGCACACAACACTATTAGGTATATATTATTGTGTTGAAGTGGTTAGAATTTAAAATCATAGTCATATGCTAGAAATTACGTGTTAAGTTGTGATCTTATGCGTTTTTAAGCGTTTTTGTCAATTTTGCGCGTAAAGTAGCTCAAACTTCGTTTGTTGTGCACGAAACTTGGCACAAACAATATTTGGTATATATTTTTGTGTTGAAGTGGTTTGAATTGAAAATCATAGTCATATACTAGAAATTACGTGTTAAGTTGCGATTTTATGCGTTTATAACAGTGTTTGACACTTTTGTGTATAAAGTAGCTCAAACTTTGTTTTGATGCGAAACTGGGGCTGATTAAGGCCTTGTTTATGCAAGGATTAATGTTATGCGAAAGATTTGATTAATGACACAGAAAAAACTACAAATGATCATGAAAAGAACACGAAACAACCACAAACACTTAGACAATTCAGATCTAGTAAACTATCGAGCAGTCCTTCTTTAGCTCAGCTTCTAGGAGTCCACGGGAATTGTTAGAATGGTATTAAGACCTTGATAGCTAGATCCAAGTACCAAGATTCCATTTCCACTTTAGCCTAGGTCCTGGATGAAAAGGTTTGGTCTCCATGTGTCGTGCAAGGTGGTCTGGTCACTAGTTTGCTGCTGTGTCGTGAGGTCTGTATGCAGCCTTGTGTGGGCTCCTTTGGTATCTTTATTTCATACAACCACATTTGTATGAGATTTGCACGAAACTTGGCACACAACACTCTTTGGTATATATTATTGTGTTGAAGTGGATAGAATTGAAAATCATAGTTATATGTTAGAAATTACGTGTTAAGTTGCCATTTTATGTGTTTTTAAGCGTTTTTGTCAATTTCGCGCGTAAAGTAGCTCAAACTTGGTTTGTTATGCACGAAACTTAGCACACAACACTATTTGGTATATATTATTGTGTTGAAGTGGTTAAAATTGAAAATCATAGTCATAGGCTAGAAATTACGTGTTAAGTTGCGATTTTATGCGTTTTTAATCGTTTTTGGCACTTTTGCGCATAAAGTAGCTCAAACATGGTTTGTTTTGCACGAAACTTGGCACACAACACTAATTGGTATATATTATTGTGTTGAAGTGGTTAGTATCGAAAATCATAGTCATATGCTAGAAATTACGTATTAAGTTGCGATTTTATGCGTTTTTAAGCATTTTTGGCACTAGCATCTATTTTCTCTTAGTGCTTTCAACAACCTTCTACTTCCGTTGATTGCGGCTACTACACGCTGTTGTACATGGATGATATTATAAAATTCGTGAAGGATTTTGGAGTCGAAAATATAGATGCCGTAAGTACTTGTTACGTTCTTAAATAATTATTATTGGTAAAATCTAATGTTTATATAAATCTATTCATTTTATATTATATTATAGGTTTTAAACGACATTCTGAGGGAAACACTCCCTTTGAGAAGTGGAGAGATGCACGAATTAAAAGACAAGATTGTCGCGTATCTTGCTAATTTTTGTCCTTGATTAATTGTAATTAGTATAGATTTTTTAGGACTTTAATGTATATTACATATATATATATATATATATATATATATATATATATATATATATATATATATATATATATATATATATATATATATATATATATATATATATATATATATATATATATATATATATATATATATATATATATATATATATATATATATATATATGTATGTACGTATATAATATTATATTATATATTCGATCGAGAGTTTATTATTACAAAGAGATTATTGGTGATTATTTGTGATTATCATTGGATTATTATTGGATTAATCATTGTTATTACATTGTATTATTATTGGATTATTATTAAAAAAACGAAAAAAGAAAAAAAAATAGCAAGTATTTTGCTGCGGTCAGAGGGAAAACCGCAGCAAATAATGCCCACTTTTTTGTTTCGGTTTTGCCTATCACTAGTGGAAAAAACCTCATTTGCTGCGGTTTTTTGGCCATTATTTGCTGCGGTTTTGGCCCCAAGCAATAGTGATAGCAGCAAATAGCCTACTTTAAATGTTGCAGTTAAAAACCGCAGAAAAAAAAAAGTATTATTTGCTGCGGTCAGTCCCCAAAACCGCAGCAAATATGTGGTAATATTTGCTGCGGTCAGTCCCCAAAACCGCAGCAAATAAGTGGTAATATTTGCTGCGGTTTTGGGTGCTGACCGCAGCAAATAGATATTTTTTTTTGTTTTTTCGTTTAATTCTAATTATAATCCAACAATAATGTAAAATAACAATGATTAATCCAATAATAATCCAATGATAATCACCAATAATCTTTTTGTAATAATAAACTCTCGCTCGTATATATAATATAATATTACGTACGTACATATATATATATATATATATATATATAAATATATATATATATATATAAATATATATATATATATATATATATATATATATATATATATATATATATATATATATATATATATATATGTATATATATATATATATATATATATATATATATATATATATATATAATATACATTAAAGTATAAAAAATAATCTATACTAATTACAATTTATCAAGGACTAATATTAGCAAGATACGCGGCGATCTTGTCTTTTAATTCGCGCATCTCTTCACTTCTCAAAGGGTGTGTTTACCTCGGAATGTCGTTTAAAACCTAATTATAATATAAAAATAAAAGATTAATATAGAAACATTAGATTTTACCAATAATATATTTAATTAAGAACGTAACAAATACTTACGACATCTATATTTTCGACTCCAAAGTCCTTCACGGATTTTATAATTTCGTCCATATACTTCAGCGTGTACTAGCCGCAGTCAACGGAAGAAGAAGGTTGTTGAAAGCACTAAGAGAAAATAGATGTTAGTGTCAAAAACGGTTAAAAACGCGTAAAATCGCAACTTAACACGTAAATTCTAGAATATGACTATGAGTTTAAATTCTAACAACTTCTACACAATAATATATACCAAATAGTGTTGTGTGCCAAGTTTCGTGCAAAACAAACCAAGTTTGAGCTACTTTACGCACGAAATTGACAAAAACGCTTAAAAACCCTTAAAATCGCAACTTAACACCTAATTTCTAGGATATGACTATTATTTTCAATTCTAACCATCAACACAATAATATATGCTAAATAGTGTTGTGTGCCAAGTTTCGTGCATAACAAACCAAATTTGAGCTACTTTACGCGCGAAATTGACAAAAACGTTTAAAACCCCTTAAAATCGCAACTTAACACCTAATTTCTAGCATATGATTATTATTTTCAATTCTAACTATTTCAACACAATAATATATTCCAAATAACCTTAATGCCATACAAACACTCACAAAATGTCCGCTTCTCTACTTTGGACGATGTGTAGCAAGCTGGAGGCAAATAAACTTTGTCATTACTCATCTTCTTCTTACTGCCACCAACTTTATCAACTCTATTTCTTTTCTTACTCACCTTAACATGTGCCCACAACTCCGGACGAAGACCCTTAAATTCAAACCAATCTCGCACGACCCTAACATCCTTTGTCTTACCCGGAATGTTCATGAGAGTCCTGAGTATGGCATCGCATACATTTTTCTCTATATGCATAACGTCAAGACAATGCCTAACCTGTAGATCTCTCCAATATGGAAGCTTCCAAAAGATTGATTCTTTTTTCCATAATCGGTCTTCACCCCCTTGAACTTGCCCCGTTTTACCTAATACAGTCTCAACTCCGTTAACCTGTACATAAACCTCATAACCGGTCAACGGTCGACGAGCTACACGATCCTCAACCTCCCCGTTGAACAACTTTTTCTTCTCACGATATTGGTGGTCTCGTGGGAGGAACTTTCGATGGTGCATGAATACGTGTTTGCACTTAGGAATCCACGTGGATTCCATGACATCGATACATATTGGGCATGCTTTCTTCCCTTGGTTCTTATACCCCGATAAGTTGCCATATGCCGGAAAATCATTAACGGTGCATACGCAAGCTGAACTCCTCATTAGCATATGCATCAAACATTGAAACGCCTTCATCCCACATCTTTCTCAAATCCTCAACGAGAGGTGCAAGATAAACATCTATGTCATTGCCAGGTTGTTTAGGACCCGAGATAAGAAGCGAAAGCATTATGTACTTACGCTTCATACACAACCAAGGTGGCAAATTATAGATCACTAAAAGTACCGGCCAAGTACTATGTTGAGAATTAAGATTGCTGAATGGGTTCATTCCATTCGTACACAATCCGAGCCTTAAATTACGAACCTTATCCCCAAAAGTCTTATGCAACCTATCAATACTCTTCCACTTCGGAGAATCAGATGGATGTATGAGCAAGTGACCTTTCTTCACCCTATCTGCATGCCACCTCAAATTTAACGCATCTTTCTTTATAGAAAACAAGCGCTTGAATCTAGGTATTATTGGCAGATACCACAATACCTTAGCCGGGGGCCCTTTAGCATCTCGAGCCCCTTTACGCTTGTAGCGCGATAACCCACACCTAGGACACTCTTCTAAGTTCTCGTTTTCATTCCGATACAACACACAATCATTCGGACACACATGAATCTTCTGGTACTCTAAGCCGAAAGGACACATGAGCTTTTTGGCATAATATGTCGACTTTGGAAGTTCATTTCCCTCAGGAAGCATCTCACCTAACGCTTCTAATAACATTGTGAAACTAGCGTCACTCCAATTGAACTTTGACTTAATGTTGAAAATTTTCAACACTGCTGTTAGTTTGGTGAACTTTGTACATCCAGGGTACAAAGGCTTTTGAGAAGCCTCTGTCAACAAGTCAAAAACACGAGGACGTTTTCCTAACTCATCCTCGACTCCCTCCATCATCTCATCAACACGATCCACATCCTCATCAACATTCTCTTCATCTTTCTCATACCCATAACCATGATCTACTACATCCTCATTGAGATCGGCCACATTATTGACGTCCTCAACAACAATTTTCTCTTTGTAAACTCCCTCCTCACCATGCCAAACCCAAACATGATATTGAGGCCTAAACCCACGTCGAAGTATGTTCTCCCTAAGGATATCAACACTATCTACCTTTGATACATTGCCACAACTGACGCATGGGCAATAAAAACCAACTCCCCCCGTCCTAACTTGATGTTCAACCGCAATACTACAAAATTCTAATACGCCATCAATAAATTCCGACGATTCAATGCTTCCATACATCCAAGAACGATCGTTTGTCATCCTAATTAGTGTGATTAATTGATTCAAAACAAAATTAATACACAACTTTTAAACATATATACTTATTTATAACAAACATATTTACTAAATATGCAAATAATTAATTAACAAACCACAAGCCACAATATAAATAATAAACAACAAACCACATTCCTAAAAATATATACTTTGAATAATTAACATTGTATAACCTTAGAAATATAACATTCAAAATATAAATAATAATTAAAGACAAGTATAACAACAAACCACATTTTTAACAAATATGAAAATAATTAACAAACCACACACAAACCACATTCACAAACCACATTTATAACTAAATTACTAAATTACAAGTGAAACAATTAAAATATAAACTTGCAAATTGATCTTTCTATTTGTAGTGAAAATCGAAAACTTATTACAAAGATAAATAATTGGTGTTCTCATAAAAATTGATATACTATTGTAGTTTCTTAATTCAAAACTTAATTCAATATTTCCTTTCTTTGCAATGATATAATTAGATTTTTCTTGTCAATTAACAAAATAAAAAATTTAAATTGAAATAATATAAACATTCTTGCAATACAAAAAGAATTCCACTAGAGGTACATTTAAATAATTAATCTTCACAAAACCAACAAAAAATTTCTTATTTATTCGATGTCACATTATCACCACTCTGTCAGTTATATACTTCATTAATTTCCACTTTGCATAAATAATTTGAAATTATTAATATTGAAAAATTAGTAAGTAAAAATATTAATATAAAATATGAAAACAACATGTTCTAAGGTTCTTGATTATATTTTGTACTTTATATTATTTTGTATTTAATTTCAACTTATGTAATTAAAATTGAGTTTAGACATCACTAAAAACTTCCTTATTCAATGAGGAATTGAGGCAAATTGATGAGCTTGTTGTTGGGCTTACATATATAGGTCCAAAAGATAACCCGACATAAGTCTGGTTTTCATAATACAACCAATTGGTTTAGGTGCAGAAGTCTATTAAATTATATTTGGTCATACTCTAACTTTTCCAAGTGAAAATCAAGATGGTGAGAAGCTCACTAACATAACCTTAAAAAAATCACAATACATTTCATAGTCTACTTATCATTAACAAAGTTCAAGTTGCACTAATCGTTGATTCCCTCGACCCTTTTACTTCTACGATGATCACAACTGGGTAGTTCTCTAACACAACTATAACCAAATCACAATACATGCCATAGTCTATCTAGTAAGTAGTATCTATCATCATATAGTACAATAAACGTGATTCACCATGAAGCAAGACAGAAGCAAGCAGCGACAGCCAACAAAATTTTGGTTGAATAACAATTAAAAGGTCACAACAACAGCAAAATTAGAAAAACTTCAAAAAACAAATCAGTGAATAAAGAATGATGATGATGATGAACAAGAACACGTATAGTAGAAGAATAGTAGGGGTTTATGAAAATTCGAAGTTTGATGATGAACAAGAACAGAAGCAAGGATTTACCTTCAGAAACCGTTTGTGAAGATGAACAGCAATAAGCTAAGAATGATGACAGCAGCAAACAACCGTTTGTGATGATGAACAGTAACAAGAATGATGAATAACAGCAAATGACCGTTTGTGAAAATGAAGATGAACACAAGAAACGAACACAAATGATCTTGATGCTTAATCTTATACGTTTGTGAAGATGAAGAAGAGGAACGAAGCAAATGAAGATGAAGATGAAGCGTTTTTTCAATGAGGAACAAAGAAAACTGTATAACGTATTTGAGAAGATATGGGAATAAAAAAGAAACTGGCGGGTTTTAACAAAATTTATTTTTGTCCAACGGTCATTTGCTGCGGTTCATAACAAAACCGGAGCAATTAATCTAATTTTGAAGAGTTATTTGCTGCGGTTGTAGAAAAATCGGAGCAATTAATCAACTTTGAAGAAGTATTTGTTGCGGTTGTGGAAAAATCGGAGCAATTAGTGCAAGATGCTAGGTTATTTGCTGCGGTTAAGGGAGAAACCTCAGCAATTAGAGTATATATTTTTTTTCTAACACATTTTCCTATTTTTTGCTGCTAATACACAAAAACCGCAGCAAATGATGAGCAGCAAATACATTTTTTTCCACTAGTGTCTGACCGCAGCAAATAATGCCCTTTTTTGCTACAATTTTTAACCGCAGCATTTAAAGTAGGACATTTGCTGCTATCACTATTGCTGGGGGTCAAAACCGCAGCAAATAATGGCCAAAAAACCGCAGCAAATGAGGTTTTTTCCACTACTGAATATTTATTTTCTCTTAATGCTTTTAACAACCTTCTAATTTCGTTCATTGCGGCTACTACACGCTGAAATACATGGACGATGTTATAAAATCCATGAAGGTGGTTGGAGTCGAAAATATAGATGTCGTAAGTATTTGTTACGTTCTTAAATTATAATATATATATTTACTATATTATTATGGGTAAAATCTAATGTTTATTAATCTTTTAATTTTATATTATATTATAGGTTTTATACGACATTCCAAGTGAAACACGCCCTTTGAGAAACGGAGAAATGCGCGAATTAAAAGACAAGATTGCAGCGTATCTTGCTAATTTTTGTACTTGGTAAATTGTAATTAGTATAGATTTTTTTGACTTTAATGTATATATATAATTATTATATTATATATACGATCGAGAGTTTATTATTACAATGAGATTATTGGTGATTATTTGTGATTATCATTAGATTATTGGATTAATCATTTTTTATTACATTATACATTATTATTGGATTATTATTAGTATTGAACGAAAAAAGAAAAAAAATAACAACTATTTGCTGCGGGCTACCCAAAACCGCAGCAAATAGTTAAGAGTATTTGCTGGGGGCCACAAGAAAACCGCAGCAAATACTCTTAACTATTTGTTGCGGTTTTGGGTATCCCGCAGCAAATAATGCCCTTTTTTGCTACGGTTTAAAACCGCAGCATTTAAAATAGGTCATTTGCTGCTATCACTATTTGTTTGGGGCCAAAACCGCAGCAAATGAGGTTCTTTCCACTACTGTCCCCCGGAGGTTTTGGATAGGGAGCGGAGCTAAATCGAGGACAGAAGTAGTATGTAGCAGCAACATGAGATCGATTGATAGATCTCTTTAGATTAATTGATAAATCTCTTTAGATCGATCGATCGATCCTATTCATTTCAACTCCAGAAGTTTCATGGTGACAATAGTTTAGATGGATCGTTCGATCTCTTTAGATCGATCGATTGATCCCTTTTCAAGAGACCTTAATACATCTGTGATGACCAGCAGCTGAGATCGATCGGTCGAATTGTTTAGATCGATCGATCAATCACTTCTCGAGTTGAACCTTTGGCTTCTCCAATTCAAGTGCACAATTTCCCTAGGGCCCAATTATGATTTGGACGACCTTCTAAGGGTATAATGTTTATTTTTAGCAGAGGTGTTAGTTAATGAGGGGTGTTTTTCTATACATAAGGCTTGATGTAATAGCAAAAGAGGGAGCCTTAGAATAGTTTTAACTTAGCCTATTCTAGATTATTTTTGTTTCTAGCTTTCTATTTTGTTTTTCATTAGTCTAAAGAACCCTAGATTTTATCTTTTAGCATTTCAATTAATTTGTAATCAAGGTTATCTTCTGATTTCGATTCCTTCAAATATTCTCTCAATTCTCTCACCATTTTTGGGTTTTTGTTCATCTCAACCTCCGTTGTTGAGAGTTGAAGCTATTGTAATTTCTGGGTTTTATATCTTTGATTACCAATCACTCTCAAACTTTGTAGGTACATTCCTTCTTACTTTAATCCAATTATTCCTTTATTATTTTTCAATTTCATAATGGTTTGTGGTGTTTAACATTGTTGAGTTATACTATGTTTTTGCTTAGTTTCAGTAGCTTGATTATCATGTTGTAGCATTTGTTGTCATTGCTAGATATATTGTTAGTATGAGTAGTAAGTAGTCTTTTAGGGTTAGGGTTGACCCGTCCTTTGCATATGGACTGATTTGGGAGTTAATGGTTGATATTGGATTGATTGTGAACACAAGAAGTGAGTTACTCTATTTATTGTGTTGAGGTCACTCAAATAGCCCTTTAAACACCAACGAGAGTTGGGTTTTTGGGAGATTTAACCTCTTCTAAATGATTGGAGTTGAGGGCAAGGGATCAACGAGAAATGAACCTTCCACTCTCCCTACAGATTGGGAGTTTCACCTTTCGCCTACGAGAGTAGGGAAGAATTGACGGGTTGTTGGATATTTGTTGCCCGTGGGTCTTATTCTCGCTCACGAGAGTGAGGGAATGAGATTGTCGGAGCCGATCCCAAGCCCAATCCGGATCAGATTTCTCTTCGTATTTGAATCCATACCTTACAATTAACCCAAAGTAGTCCTATAACTTGGCATATGAAGTCCATTACATGTAAGTCAGCCTTTACCCCGATGTTTTCTTTCTTTATTGTTTTTGGTAGTTACGACCATAGTTTAAACCATCATCTACCCCAATCTTATGTTATCTCAATACCTAACAGGCCCTAAGTCTCGTATTCCATTCCTTGTGTTCGACCCGTATGTGCTACAACACCATGCACTTGCGATAACTCACTATTTGAGATAAATTTGTGTGAACAAGTTTTTGGCGTTGTTACCAAGGAGTTAGATTTGTAAGACTTAGGTTAATTTCATAAGTCTTGATTGTATTTATATAAAAAAAAAATCCAAAAATACTTGTTTCTTTTAATGGCTAGGGTGGTTATTTTGGGCATCGTCATTGGCTTCCAATGAATCATAAGTGGAGAAATGATGCCAATTCTTTTGACGGTATAATTGAAAAAGGGGTTGCACCAGTTTCATCGAGTGGGAATGATGTATTAAAACATTATAGCCAAATTTTACAAGTAAAATATGGAAATGTTGTAGGGAATAAAAGAAAAAGGATGCTTCTAATAGCTTGTTTGGGTGGAAAAAAAAAAGCATTTTCTTTACCTTGCCTTATTGGAGGAAATTGAAAATTCGTCATAACTTGGATGTTATACATATTGAGAAAAATGTCTCTGATAATATCTTAGGTACTTTAATGAGCATACAAGGAAAAAACAAAGATACATTGAAGGCTCGATTGGATTTGGTGAAGATGAAAATCAGAGATAAGTTGCATCCTAAAGTGGTTGATGGTAAGGTACGTGTTCCTATTGATATATATACATTGAGGTCAGATGCCAAGGTTGCCATATGTCGTATGTTTGCAAAAATGAAATCTCTCGGTGGATATCCATCAAACATTTCTCGTTGTGGTAAAGATAATGGAAAAAAGATATCATGTTTGAAGAGCCATGACCATCATGTTTTTATTGAGTAGTTGCTTCCCCTTACACTTTGCAGGTTTTTACCAAAAGATGTTTATAACCCTTTGGTTGAACTAAGTTTTTTTTTCGAGACCTTTGCTCTAAAAACATAAGTGTTGGTCAATTGGAAGAATTTGAAAAAAAAATTCCCTACACCTTATGCATGTTGGAGATGATATTTCCACCGGCTATTTTTGATTTTATGGTGCATTTAGTTGTACATCTAGCAATTGAGGCAAAAATTCCTGGACTAGTTCGATATTGCTGGATGTATCCTATTGAGAGTTATAATTTTCTTTAAGAAGTATACTCATGTTTGTCAATTATTCTAATACTAACATAACTTGTCTTATTCTATTAGGTATCTCCGAACATTAAAGTCATATATTCGAAATCATGCACATCCAGAAGGTTGCATTGTTAAAGGTTATTTGACAGATGAATGCTTAACATTCTACTCTAGGACATGAGTGACATTGACACTAAATTCAATTACAAAGCAAGAAATGACGATGAAGATATAGAAGAGGATACCT